>NC_041391.1:495088687-495178791 GCF_002162155.2 Triticum dicoccoides | reverse complement strand
CCCACCTCCCACTGTTCGACCAACCGGGCGCTTCGGCGCCACCCGACCACCTCGTCGGCCTCGCCGGGAGAGGATAAGGGCGACGCCTCGGGTGCCTCTCCCACTCACCTTACCACTTGCCCCGCTCCGCCTCTCCCTCTCCCCACCAGATCCCTCCTTGTTCTCCCCCCTGGTTCCCCATCGATGCCCGAGCGCGGTCGCCGCCATCCTCCGTCGTTGTCGCGGCCACCGGCGGCCCTGCGCCTGCTGACCCTATTGGTGAGCTCCGTCGGGGTCGACTCCTTCGACTGGTGGCCTCAGCTGGAGCTCGGAGGCACTGCAGCATCGGATCCCCTTTGTCCCCATATCCGGCTGCCGTCGATCTTCTTCGTCTCCGGCGCCGCCCCTGCAGCTCCTAAACCACCACCGAGCCTCCTTGTGCTCCGCGGTGAGCTCTCCTTCCTCCCCGCTCTCTTCTCCTCGCCCCAACGTGCACGTAGTTGCCGTATCATACGTGCCCGAGCCCATCACCGCGGGAGCTCATCACCGACGAGCTTCCTACGAGCAAATGGTCCCGTACCAGTGCCCGTTTAGCTCGCCCGCGCGCATAGAACCTGCCCATCCTCTTCTTTTGCTCCGTAGCATGCTGCTTCGCCGTCTCCGTCATCAACCCGCTCACTGGTGTTGTTCCGGTCATCCCCGAGACCAACCCGTAGCTCCATGCGACGCGCGACGTCGCTAACTTTTGAACAGGAGTAGCCACACCTGTTTTGGGCCACCATGGCGAAATCTCGAGGCTCGTCGGCGCCCTCCACCGCGTTTTGGCTCGCCGGAGCCAACTCCAGCGCCGGCATCCGACGTGGCCGACCCGGGGCCACCCCCAGGGTCACTGCCAATGGGCCCCACTGGCCCTAGTTGACTGGGTTGACTCAGTCAATTGCTGACTGGGCAGCCTAGTGGCACTGACATGCGGGCCCCACCGCGTAATTAAACTAATTAAAATGATTTTAGAAATGAACTTAATTAGTTAGATTAATGGGTCACTGACATGTGGGGCCCAACTATTAATTAACTCTGTTTAATTAAAATAAACCTCTGGCTGCCCCTCTGTCTATGATAAGTGGGACCCACTGGTCAGTTTGGCCTGGTCAGTCGTCCTGTTGACTGCTGATGTCATAGTGATGTCATGCTGACGTAGTAATTCTTTTCTGATAATTTATTCAATTCCAAAAAATGTTTAAACCTTTAGAAATTCATAGAAAATAAACTGTAACTCGGATGAAAATGTTTTCTACATGAAAGTTGCTCAGAAAAACGTGACGAATCCAGAAACACGGTCCGTTTACCTGTCAGATGCCTCTAGCTATCTGAACATGGAACATTCCCCCTCCGGTCATCTGTCTGACACAGGTCCGGAACCGGGAAAACATTCCTGGTTGAATTCTCGCTTCACCTATATCGTGTAGCCATACGTAAGGTCACACCTGGCACATCATATTGCCATGTTATTCTTTGTGATGCTATGCTTGCTTTATATTTACTGTTTCTTCACCCTTTTCTCTCCGGTAGACCCCGAGACCGATGATGCCCGTGTGATCGACTACGTCGACGACGACCCCTCCTTGACAGTGCCACCAGGCAAGCCCCCCCTTTGATCATCCCGATATCGTCTGTCGGTGTCAAAACCGGCGGATCTCGGGTAGGGGGTCCCGAACTATGCGTCTAGGCAGATGGTACCAGGAGACAAGGGACACGATGTTTTTACCCAGGTTCGGGCCCTCTCGATGGAGGTAAAACCCTACTCCTGCTTGATTAATATTGATGATATGGGTAGTACAAGAGTTGATCTACCACGAGATCAGAGAGGCTAAACCCTAGAAGCTAGCCTATGGTATGATTGTTGTTCGTCCTACGGACTAAGACTCTCCGGTTTATATAGACACCGGAGAGGGCTAGAGTTACACAGAGTCGGTTACAATGGGAGGAGATCTTCATATCGTATCGCCAAGCTTGCCTTCCACGCCAAGGAAAGTCCCATCCGGACACGGGACGAAGTCTTCAATCTTGTATCTTCATAGTCCGGGAGTCCTGCCAAAGGTCATAGTCCGGCCATCCGGACACCCCCTAATCCAGGACTCCCTCAGTAGCCCCTGAACCAGGCTTCAATGACGATGAGTCCGGCGCGCAAATTGTCTTCGGCATTGCAAGGCGGGTTGCTCCTCCGAATACTTCATAGAAGATGTTGAACACAATGATAGTGTCCGGCTCTGCAAAATAAGTTCCACAAGGACATCACGCCACGGCCAGGCCTTTATTCGAATCATTTTACTGTTCCACCTCAGCGCATTTAGCGAGGAGGTTTCCTTGGCACGTCTTGTCAAAGCAGAGATTGTGTCCCCTTATTCCGGGATTCTCATCAATACGGGCGTGGGTAACCCAACCGTGCCTTTTGGTATGACTCCCTAATTGAAAGCGAGTCCCAAGCGGTTACGGGGAGGGCTCTTGGTATTCAACTCCTTTATAAAGAGACCAAGGCTCGAATCCTTTCTTTTCAATCCAATCGAATCCGCTCCTCGCCTCAAGTTCCAACACCCAAAGCTCTAGTTTTAGGCGCTTCGGACCTTCGATGATGTCCGGCTCCGACCTTCAAGGCCGGTGGATGCCTTCCTCCGTTACGGAAGAAGACGTGCGAAAGCTGAGAGATGCCAGGTATCTAACCGGCGAAATCTCGCATAGGCTGCCTGCTCAAGGGCAGGCCATTCCCACTCCCCAGCCCGGTGAGAGCATGGTGTTCACATCTCACTTCCTTCGGGGGCTAGGCTTCCCGATTGATCCCTTCTTGAGGGGACTACTGTTTTATTACGGGCTGGAATTCCATGACTTAGCTCCGAAGTCCATCCTCCAAATCTCATCATTCATTGTCGTGTGTGAGGCCTTCCTCCATATTACCCCTCACTTCGAATTGTGGCTTAGAACCTTCAAGGTGGAACCGAAGATGATCGAGGGGCAGCATGCTGAGTGCGGAGGAGCTATCATAAGCAAGATGGCCGACGCTCCATGGCCCGAGGGCTCTTTTCAAGAGGAGTTCGGCTTATGGCAACGGGACTAGTTTTACATCATAGCCCCCAGGGGCACCAAATGGGTGGCGTCACCTGTTTTTCGCTCGGGTCCCCCACCACGGCGAGCGTCATGGGTCAATGAAGGGCTTATCTGGGGGCCTTCCAAAGACGTGCCCCTTCTGCAGGACCGCATTCGAGATCTCCTAGAAAGAGATATTAACTTGACCATAGTGGCGCAAGTTATGCTGATTCGCCGCACGCTACCCTGCAAACGCCGCCCTCTCCGCCTGTGGGAATTTAATCCGGAGGGACCGCGAGTCCTCCAACATTTTATGGGTGCGACACCCATGGAGATGTACAAATTGTTCTTCGGATCACAAGCAAGGTGTCCGGACTTGTCCGAGGACGCAGGTCTGAGCTGCAATCGCCCGGATGCTCAAGTAAGTAGCCCCGTATTTGGACACGCCATCCGTACTTTCATCATAACATTGCCCTTTAACAGAGCTATCCTTTGAACAGGAGTGGATAGTGAAGGCGAAGCTTATCAGGTGTCCAGCCCCCTGCCCGAGACCGTGTCGGATCCCGTGTTAACCAGGATGCTGGAGATTATGCTTTTGGCAGAGGGCGAAGAGGGGAACCAAGGAGCTACTGCCTCCACGAAGGAGGCTGCCAGGAAGGGGGGAATCAAGAATTCCCCCAACTTGGGAAAGAAAAGGATTGCCTCTGAAGACCCGGAGCAGATGGCCTCGAAACGGGGGAACAAATCTTCGCCAGAGGATCCGGCGCCGAAGAATGCCCCGGCCGCATTACACCCTCAAGGGAATCAGCTCTCCTCCAAGCCGTAAGTAAAGTGAGGGGTTAAAAAATGACTGACATCCCTGTTTTATTTCTAAGGAAGATAACCGAAATATTACCTTGAAGTTCGGATCTCAACCCTTCTTAGTAGAGCTCGTCTTCAGGGGATCTTCGTCCGGAGATGATGGAGAGCGAAATGCCTCCCCTAGCTGCACCGTCCTACGAGGCAGGCGACCCCGAGGTGTCATCCCATAGGGTTTTTCCCAGTCCGGACCCTGAAAAAGGTCGTCCGGCTAGTCCGACACCCTCTGGTGCGCAATCGGAGGGGCTGAGGGATCTGCTCGGGCGAGCGTCCATCTCAGAAGAACACCGTATGTTGATGAACACAGTGATAGGAAGGATTTCATCCGCGGAAAGCAGATTGTATGAGGCCGCCAGGAGTTTACTGACAGGCTTTGAGGTACGTGAAAAGGTGTACCTTTTCGTAGAGCCGCATATATAAAATGTGCCCTGTATAAATAGTAGCCCCTGAGACTCTTTGTGTCGTCAAGAGTGATGGCGCACAGAGGATCATAACCCCAGGTGTAAAATGTCACCTTTTTATGAAGGTGGCGAGGCGTTCGGTGGCTAGCCGGACTGATGAATCTGCCGAGCTAAAGCGGCAACTTGACATGGCGGATGCCGACATCGCGCTTGTAAATAAGCGGCTAGACGAGGCACAAGGTATGCTCCACAGACATCTGATAAGAGGAGTTTGATGCTCGTGCCTTACAATATATGTGCTTAATGCAGATAGTGCTTCTGCCGTGGAGAACATTCGGGCGTAACTTGCCCGAGCCAAGGAGCAAGCAAGGAAAAGTGATGCGGCTGCCGTTAAGGCGGCTGAAGAGCTAAAAGCCGAACAGGCTCCTCACTGCCAGAGCAAGAAAGTAATAGCCGAGATGGCTATAAAATTGAAGGATGCTTCCAACCGCTGTAAATTTCTCGAACAAGAAGGAAGGGCGGCTCAGAAGGACCTTGAGAAGATCACTGCCGAGGCCAAGGATACTCGCTCTGCAATGAGAGCTATGAAGGAGGAGCTGCGTCAGGCCGGAGATATCACGGCTGGAAAGCCCTATATGATGCGGATGAAGTTCGGGGATCCTAAGTATGCTCCGTTAGACCGTCAGTGGAGTGCGGAAAACACTTGTCTGGATTTGGCAGCGAGTGCGGCAGACACAACCGAACACTTCCGAGGTCGAGGTGACCATAAATTGGAAGAACTTTTTTGGTCGCAGTTCCACAATCCAGAACGCCCACTTTCGGTATCTGACCGTTTGGCCGCCTGGGCGGAGCTGAACAGGTTATCCGGACTCGCCATGAAGTATGTTGTGAGTTGTTTGTGGCCGGGAGAGCCAGAGCCGAAGAGTTATTTTAGCTTGGTGCGGCAGTTCCTTGGTTTGGTGCCGCATGTTGATGCGATGAAGAGGTCGGCGTGCATAGAGGGTGCACAAATGGCTCTTGCCCGTGTCAAGACATATTGGGCGGATCTGAAGGCCAGTGTTGTTGCATCCCAGGATTCGGACGAAGGTCGAGTACCTGCCAGGCACTACTTTGAGGAAGTTCTTCCGGGCGCTCGTTTAATAGAAGAGCAGTGCTCGAAGGATGTTGTGTTCGAATAGCATGTGCTATTGTAAAAGGAATATTTTGATAGAATATAAAAGCTTTTTATACTTGTGCTTGCAAGAATTATAATACCTCCTGTGCGGCCGTTAATGTATATGTGTATATAACCTGAAAGATGGCAGTCGTTGGCTTCAGCCCCCACGCATATAATGCGGGGGTGTTCACAAAAAGGCACCTTTTCACACTTAATCCAACGTCTTGGTCCTATAAAGGAGGTGATAGCACGGCGAACTAGGCAACCGGACTATAATGCTTTATCACTTTCACTTAGCCATAGGAGTTTGATAGTGGGGCTACTCAATAGCCCCTAGAGGCACAACGCTCACCCAAATTCGGGGCGCGTGTGTGCCTGACCGGGAAGCGGCCCTTCGTTAATGCGGAGGAATCATAAAGATTCCGAGAGTCATTGAGTGGTTGACCAGTCTCTCGCTATATCATGACAGTCAGTTTTCGGCTTTCTCTACTGAGGTGCTCGCCTGGCCGAACCGGGGCACAATCGCAGTAGTTCTCCTGGTGACGCATTAGCCAATATAACAGAACATAAGGCAGCAAAACACAGGAGCCGGGCAAACCCAACATTTGACCAAAGACATGATTCGGAGCTGATGCATATAAGGCCAAACTCGCGACGCCGAACACTCCCTAAGGTATTCGGTCTTTATGAAGACAGGCCGAACCAAAGCCATTGGTAAAAAAGCCCCTGGTGTCCAGGTACGCGCAAAATTCTGGCGTGGCCACATGCCAAGATGCCAGCCTCCTCCTCGGTTATAGCGAAAACTGGGGGATGTTGTCAACAAGAGACGGTAAAAAAGGTTTACGCAGGGTCTTAGTCTGAAAAGAATCCTTGAAATGCGTCCCTACTGCATGTCTGCGCCTATGTCTCCGTTGTGCCGTATCCTGGACGGGCGTAGCACGGTGTTCGTCTGCGAAAGAGAGGAACTTAGTAAAAAATAAGCGTGCGAGAAATCTATATTAAAATAAACAAAGTGTAGTCGGAGCGAAATTGAGCCGTATCGTCTCCTTGGGTAAACATGCGGAGCCCCTTGTACAGGGTTATGTGGCTATTAAACCTTTGTATGTTTACGCCGGACTCGTCGAGCCGTGTCCGGGATGGTAGGGCTGGATTAGTGTGCGGCTGTCAAGGCGGCCGCACCATTACCCGTACTTTGGGGATCAATTGATATTTCCCTTTAATGAGATGATGCCTCGTGGACCGGGCATTTTAAGTGTAAGGGATGCATAATGTGGTATTGTGTTAAAGTGGGCAAAAGCTTCACGTCCCAGTAGCGCTTGATAGCGACTTGTGAATGGGGCGATGTGGAAGGTTAGCTTTTCGCATCGAAAGTTGTCGGATGAGCCGAACGTGACTTCTAACAAAAGGGAACCCATACTCTGGGTATCTGGACCCGGCGTGACTCCTTGAAAGGAAGTGTTGCCATGGCGAATTATAGTTGGGTTTACCCCCAGTTTGCGGATTGTGTCCTGATATAACAGGTTTAGGTCACTGCCGCCGTCCACAAGGACTTGTGTAAATTTGAATCCGTCAATAATCGGATCGAGGACCAAGGCAGTCCAGCCTGCGTTCCGAGCCCCTCTGGAGTAATCCTGATGATCGAAGGTGATTGGTTGTAACAACCAGTGGCGGTGCTCCTCTGGGGCGGGCCGTGTGGCGCGTAGCGCCGTTCTGTTTTTCCCTTTTGTCATCTGAAGTGAATGTACTGTTTTGACTTCTTGTAGGAACTTCTTTTGTTCTCCGGTGTTCTGCTTGTGGGGTGCGTCGTCATCCTCGCTTGGTGTGTCGAGCCCCTTGTGTTCGGCGTTGAGTTTGCCGGACTACTTGAAGACCCAACAATCTCTGTGGGTGTGGTTTGCAGGTCTCCCGGGAGTACTGTGGATTTGACATATTTTGTCCAAGATTTTGTTGAGGTTAGATAGCTCGTCGCTGTCATTGTTGGGGGCGGCTTTTTCTGATTTTGCCGAGAGCTTTTGAATCCGGCGTTGACTGCCGTGCTCATCGGGTTGTTATCCTTGATCCAGCGTTGTTCTTTGTTACGGTGTGGTTTCCCGTTTCCATCTCTGAGTTCGGATGTACTCGGGTCGCTGGTGCTGCTTCTTGCCAACCAGCTATCTTCTCCTGTGCAAAAGCGGGTCATGAGGCTTGTTAATGCGGCCATTGTTCTTGGCTTTTCTTGGCCGAGGTGTCTGGCGAGCCATTCGTCTCGGACGCTATGTTTGAAAGCTGCTAGGGCCTCGGCGTCCGGACAGTCCACTATCTGATTCTTTTTAGTAAGAAATATGTTCCAGAGTTTCCGGGCTGACTCTCCGGGCTGTTGAGTTATATGACTCAGATCATCTGCATCCGGAGGTCAGACATAGGTCCCTTGAAAATTTGCCCAGAAAGCATCCTCGAGCGCTTCCCACTTTCCCATGGTGTTTTCGGGAAGGCTTTTAAGCCAATGCCGGGCTGGCCCTTTGAGCTTAAGGGGTAAGTATTTTATGGCGTGAAGGTCATCTCCTCTGGCCATGTGAATGTGGAGGATATAATCCTCGATCCAGACTCCAGGATCTGTTGTTCTGTCGTATGCTTCTATGTTTACGGGCTTGAATCCCACTGGAAATTCATGATCCAGTACCTCATCGGTAAAACATAGGGGATGTGTGGCGCCCCTATATGTAGGTGTGCCGCGATGTTCGGATATTTTTTGCGTTGCATTGCTCAATGGAGCTTGCTTTCTTGGCCCATAGATGGATCTGGTTGGACCGGTTGTTTGATGCGAGTCTTTGGGCGGATCGCGTGCCGTATTGAGTGTGGCGCCCTTTGTCGCTTGAGATCGATCGTGAGGTCGTCTATCCGACCTGGTGGCTTCCTTGTTTTTTGACTGTGGGGGCTCTAAGGCCTCTTCGTCAAATTCTGGTAGTAATTTCTGCTTCGGATAGCTCTTTGTGTGATGACTGTTGCCGTACTTGTGTGCGGTGTTGAGTACTTTGCCCCATCTGATTCTGAGTGCATCTTCCGCTGTTTTGAGCTTCTGCTTCTGCTTTTTCAGGCTACGTGCAGTGGCAACGAGCCTTTGGTGGAGGTCCTGGTGTTCCAGCAACTTGTCCGGCGTGAGGTCGTCCGGACTATTATCTTTCCTGGGGACGGATTGTTTAGTTTGTCCGCCCTGTTTGGACGGTTGCTCGATGGCATGTTCGTCTTCCGTTGATTTGCCCTGCTCTATGGCTGGGTCTCATTCGAGGTGGGGCTTGGCGCGGCGATTACGCCGCCGCTTTGATTGTTTTTCGAGGGAACGATCCCTGGTTGCGCCCTTTTGATCCTCGTCGTTGCTTCTTTTAGGTGTGTCCACCATGTATACATCGTGTGATGAGGTGATTGTCCGGTGCTCTATAGGCGCTGGTTCTTGGTCATCTCCTTCACCGGCGTCCATACCGTCGATGTCTTCGGAGTCGAAGTCGAGCATGTCGGTTAGATCGTCGACAGTGGCTACAAAGTGGGTGGTGGGTGGGTTTCGAATTTCTTCGTAGTCCGCATCCCAACCATGCTGACCATAGTCTGGCCAGGGCTCTCCTGACAAAGAGAGAGACTTTAGTGAATTCAGGATATCGCCAAAGAGCGAGTGCTGAAATACGTCTGCGGCGCTGAACTCCATGATCAGAGCCCAGTCGGGTTCGATCGGAAGGGGTGCGGAAGAGTCGGAGTCCGGAACGGAGTCCGGCACCTTGGAGTCACGGGCCTTTCAAAGGACTAGGCTGGTATTCGGCTCTATCGCCGTAGAGATTGCGGATCCTAGGGCGGCGTCCAACCGACCGTCCCCGACCGGTGCAGTCGGCTCCGAGCTAATGGTCGGAGCGGACACTTGAGCGGCGCTCGGGGCGCTGTCCGGCGGCAGAGCTAGATCATGCCCATCGTGACAGTGCGACGCGCTCGGCTGTGGCTCGAATCCGTCGAAGATCAAGTCCCTGCGGATGTCGGCTGTGTAGTTTAGGCTTCCAAACCTGACCTGATGGCCAGGGGCGTTGCTTTCGATCTGCTCCAGATGGCCAAGCAAATTGGCCCGCAGTGCGAAGCCGCCGAATATGAAGATCTGTCCGGGGAGAAAAGTCTCACCCTGGACCGCATCATGGTTGACGATCGAAGAAGCCATCGGGCCTAAGGGTGACGACACAGAGGAACTCTTAATGAAAGCACCAATGTCGGTGTCAAAACCGGCGGATCTCGGGTAGGGAGTCCCGAACTGTGTGTCTAGGCGGATGGTAACAGGAGACAAGGGACACGATGTTTTACCCAGGTTCGGGCCCTCTTGATGGAGGTAAGACCCTACGTCCTGCTTGATTAATATTGATGATATGGGTAGTACAAGAGTTGATCTACCACGAGATCAGAGAGGCTAAACCCTAGAAGCTAGCCTATGGTATGATTGTTGTTCGTCCTACGGACTAAGACTCTTCGGTTTATATAGACACCGGAGAGGGATAGGGTTACACAGAGTCGGTTACAATGGGAGGAGATCTTCATATCATATCGCCAAGCTTGCCTTCCACGCCAAGGAAAGTCCCATCCGGACACGGGACGAAGTCTTCAATCTTGTATCTTCATAGTCCGGGAGTCCGGCCAAAGGTCATAGTCCGGCCATCCGGACACCCCCTAATCCAGGACTCCCTCATCGCCCATTTCCTTTCTGTCATGCTTGCATTAGATTTTGCTACTGTAATTGTATGCCCCTATTCTGATGCATAGCCTGCTTTTGTAACCTGCTTATTGTTACTTACCTGCTTATCCTAAAATGCTTAGTATTGGTTGGTTAGTGATCCACCAGTGACCCCCCACCTTGTCCTTGTTGCCCCTGCTTCATCATCGAAGACCCGATCAACGGGATCGAAGACCACGCCCCGGCACCGCACATCACATCCCCTTAGTTGCTTGACACTACTGGGTTACTATCGAGGCCGAGGGTGAGGCCTCATCAGCACTTCTGGTGTTAACCCTGTAGTGTAGCTATTCGGTCGTGGTCATTGAGGGTGATTTCCTCTTTAACCACTTCCGATATGACTATGTCGTGCAACCCCTCAAGTGTGGACCTCGAGGGTGGTCCCTCTTACATTCACCTTGATAATTACATCGAGTGGAATTCACCGGGGGTGATTCTCGGGTTTTTCCCCTTGATGTTTGGACCCACCAATGAACTTTACAACTGTTACTTGGAAAGGCGGGTCAACCCTGAGGGTTACCCGCGAGTGATGTGGATACGGGTTGACCTGGAGGGTGCCCGCGAGATAATTACGAGGCGTGGCCGGGCATTCCTAGCCCTTGCCGCAAGTCCTCGAGATAGGGCAACGGGGTCACATCTTTCGTGAGTCTCTGCTTGTTATCGCGCGTTCCTAATCCACTACGATATGGATATTTGATCCGAGGGAGCTCTGGCCTGATAGCACTAACCATCACGTGGGCACTGTATGGGCGTTCTGCGTCGTATGCATCAGCCGAATCTTAATAGACGTCAGCGACTGAGTGGCGTGCGCCAGGTTGGACTGGTAAGCACCTGCCTTTTTTTAAGGAGGTAGCTAGTTCTGCTCACGGCCGCGTTCGCAACGTGCAGGAGTTCCCGGGGCGATGGCCCGTGACCCCTGGAAGCATAGGTTTAGTCCGGCGTGCTGACCTCTCTATTTATTCTAGGTCGGGTTGTGGCGTATTGTTTGGCCGAGGCTGGGTGTCGGTGTCAAAACCGGCGGATCTCGGGTAGGGGGTCCCGAACTGTGCGTCTAGGCGGATGGTAACAGGAGACAAGGGACACGATGTTTTACCCAGGTTCGGGCCCTCTTGATGGAGGTAAAACCCTACGTCCTACTTGATTAATATTGATGATGTGTGTTACAAGAGTAGATCTACCACGAGATCAAGGAGGCTAAACCCTAGAAGCTAGCCTATGGTATGATTGTTTTTTCGTCCTATGGACTAAAGCCATCCGGTTTATATAGACACCGGAGAGGGCTAGGGTTACACAAAGTCGGTTACAATGGTAGGAGATCTACATATCCGTATCGCCAAGCTTGCCTTCCACTCCAAGGAAAGTCCCATCCGGACACGGGACGAAGTCTTCAATCTTGTATCTTCATAATCTTGGAGTCCGGCCGACCATGATAGTTCGGCTATCCGGACACCCCCTAGTCTAGAACTCCCTCAGTAGCCCCTGAACCAGGCTTCAATGACGACAAGTCCGGCGCGCATGTTGTCTTCGGCATTGCAAGGCGGGTTCTTCCTCCGAATAATTTATAGAAGATTGTGAACACGAGGATACTGTCCGGCTCTGCAAAAATAAATTCCACGTACCACCGTTGAGAGAATAATATTACACAAGTTCAATCTGCTGACGTATTTTGTGGCGTGACGTCACACCATTACCAAGCCTTTACTCGAATTGTTTTTATTGTATCACCTCAGCGCGTTTAGCGAGGCGGTTTCCTTGGCACGTCTTGTCAAAGCAGAGATCGTGTTCCCCTTATTCCGGGATTCCCATCAATACGGACGTGGGTAACCCAACCGCGCCCGTTGCCACGCCCCCTCCATCGAAGGCAGGTTCCAAACGGTCATGGGGACGACTCTTGGTATTCTTCCTCTTTATAATGAGACCAAGGCTCGTTCCTTTCCTTTAATCCTCTATCGAATCCGCCCCTCGCCCCGATTTCCAACACCCAGGGCTCCATATTCGGGTACCTTCGATCTTCGACAATGTCCGGCCCCGACCTACGAGGCTGGTGGATGCCCTCCTCCGTCACGGAAGAGGACGTGCTAAAGCTAAGAGACACCAGGTACTTAACCTACGAGATTTCGCATAGGCTGCCTGCCCGAGGGCAAGTTATTCCTACTCCCGAGCTTGGCGAGAGCGTCATGTTTGTGTCTCACCTCCGTCGGGGTTTAGGCTTCCCGACGGATCCCTTCGTGAGGGGGCTCATGTTTTACTATGGGCTGGAATTCCATGACTTGGCTCCGGAGTCCATCCTCCACATCTCATCATTCATTGTTGTCTGCGAAGCCTTCCTCCGCACTACCCCTCACTTCGGCTTGTGGCTCAAAACCTTCAACATGGAGCCGAAGATGATTGAGGGGCGCGTCAGGCAGAGTGCGGCGGGGCGGTTATAAGTAAGAGGGCCGATGCACCATGGCCCGAGGGCTCTTTTCAGGAGGAGCTCGACTTGTGGAAACAGGAGTGGTTCTATATCACCGCTCCCAGGGGCAGCAGGCAGAGGCTGCCACCCGTCTTCCGCTCGGGCCCTCCACAGCGGCTGACATCATGGTTCAACAAGGGGCGTGACTGGGGGCCGTCCAAGGACGTTCCCCTGTTGCAGGACCGGATTCGAGGCCTCCAAGAAAGGGAGATCAATCTGGCCGTAGTGGTACAGGTTATGTTGATCCGGCGCCTACTGCCCTGCAAACGTCGCCCCCTCCGCCTATGGGAATTTAATCCGGAGGGGCCACGAGCTCTTCAACACTTCATGGGTTTGACACCCGCGGAGATGTACAAACTGTTCTTCGGATCGCAAGAGATGCGTTCGGAATTGACCGAGGATGCTGGCCTAAGCTGCAATCGCCCGGATACTCAAGTAAGTAGCCCTGTGTCTGGACACATTGTTCATTCATTTACTGTGGGTTTGCCTTTTAACCAGCTATCCCTTGGACAGGAGTGGATAGCGCAAGCAAAACTGATACGGTGTCCGGCCCCCCTCCCTGAGACCACACAGGATCCCGTGTTAATCAAAATGTTAGAGGTTGCACCTTCAGAGGAGGGCGAAGAAGGGCATAGGGGAACTACCACCTCAGCCACGGGGGCTTTCAGTAAGGGAGGAATCGAGAGTCCCTCCTTCCAGGGGGAGAAGAGGACCGCTTCCGAAGACCCGGAGGCCAAGGCCTCAAAGCGGGGAAAGAAATCTGTACCGGAAGGTCCTGTGCCGGGAAGAGCCCCGGCCGTACTGTCTCCTCGGAGGAATCAGCCCTCCAGCGAGCCGTAAGTAAAAAAGGGGGAATTTTGTAATAGTGGACACCCCTGCTTAATTTCTAAGGGTAACCGAAGTTTTCATCTTGTAGTTCGGATCTTAGCCCGTCTCAGCACAGCTCATCTTCGGGAGACCTTCGTCCGGAGATGATGGAGAGCGAAATGCCTCCGTCTGCCGCCCCATCGTGCGGGGCGGACGACCCTGAGGTGTCGTCGCGGAGGGTCTCCCCGAGTCCGGCGGGGCCAGAGAGTTCGGCACCCATTGGAGTACGGCCGGTGGAGCTGCAGGATTTGCTTAAGAGGGCGTCCATCTCAAAAGATCACCGCACATTAATGAGTATGGTGATTGAGAGGATCTCGTCCGCCGAAAGCGGGTTGTGTGAGGCCGTCGGAAGTTTGCTGATGGGATTTGAGGTACGCAAAAAATGACATACCTTTTGACAGTTTTTGCACATGAAGTGCGCCCTGTATAGATAGTAGCCCCTGAGACTTGGTATGCTATCGAAAACGGCAGCGTGCCGAGGATCATAATCTCAGTTATAGATTGTCGCCTTTCCTACGTAGGTAGCGGGACGTTCGGTGGCCAGCCGGACTGATGGAGTTGCCGAGCTTAAGAGGCAACTCGACGTTGCGGATGCGGACATCTCGCTAATCAATAAACGACTTGATGAGTCACAAGGTATGTGGTTGCTCCGCGGTCTCCTAGTAAGGGAGATGACCCCCATTCCTTACAATTTGTATGCTTGATGCAGATGGTGCTACTGCTATGGAAGACCTTCGGGCCGAGCTTGCTCGGGCCAAGGAGCAATCCAGGATAAGTGATGCGGCTGCCTTGAAGGCAGCAGAAGAGCTAAAAGCCGAAAAGGCTGCTCACTGCCGAAGCAGGGAAGAGTTGGCCGGAATGGCCTTGAAATTAAAACATGCTACCGACCGTTGTGAGGTTCTTGAAGGAGAACGCTGAGTGGAGCAAGAGGGCCTGAAGAAGGCCGGCGCCGAAGTCAAGGATGCCCGGAGTGAGATGCGGGCTATGAAGGAGGAACTGCGTCAGGCCGGAGACATTGCGGCTGGAAAGCCCTTTCTTCTGCGTAGGAAGTTCACGGATCCGAAGTATGCTCAGCTGGGCCAGTTGTGTGGTGCGGAGGATCCTTATCTGGATTTGGCAGCGAGTGCGGCGGACGCAGTCGTGCACTTCTGAAGCCAGAAGGATCATGAAATGGAAGAACTTTACTGGTCTCAATTCCATAGTCCGGAGTGTCCACTTCCGTTGACTGATCGGCTGGCTGAGTGGGCTGAGCTGAATAGGTTGTCCGGACTTGCCATGACGGATGTGGTCACTCATCTGTGGCCGGAAAGGCCCAAGCCGAAGAGTTATTTTGGCTTGTTGCAGCAATTCCTTGGGGCGGTGCCGCATATCAAGGCGATGAAGCGGTCGGCATGCATAGAAGGTGCACGGATGGCGCTCGCCCGTGTGAAGACATGCTGGGCGGACATGGATGCCACCGTTGTTGCATCCCGGGGTTCGGACAAGAGCCGATTACCCGCCGAGCACTATTTTGAGGAAGTCCTGCAGGGCGCTCATTTAATAGAATCGCAGTGCTCGAAAGATGTCATGTTCAAATGACGTGTATAATTTGTGAGATCATATTTATAATGCAATAGCTTTTTATACTTGTGCGTTCAAGTATTGAACTATCTCCTGTGCGGCCGTATATGTATGAATAACCTGAAAGTTGTGGTCTTTGGCTTCAGCCCCCACGCACATGGTGCGGGGGTGTTTGCAAAAAGAAAAGCGCTTTTTCACACTTAATCCAACGTCTTGGTCCTTTTAGGGAGGTGATAGCGTAGCAAACTAGGCAACCGGACTATAATGCTTTATCACTTTCACTTAGCCATAGGAGCTCGAATGTGGGGCTACGATATAGCCCCTAGCGGCACCGCTCTTCTCCGAACTTCGGGGCGCGTATGTGCCTGACCGGGAAGCGGTCCTTCGTCAAAGTGGAGGAATTCTAAACATTCCAATGGTCGATCGAGTGGTTGACCAGTCTCTCGCTATATCATGACAGTCAGTTTTCGGCTTTCTCTACTGAGGTGCTCGCCCGGCCGAACCGGGGCACAATCGCAGTAGTTCTCCTGGTGCCTCGTTAGCCGATGATACGGAACATAAGGCAGCAAAACACAGGAGCCGGGCAAACCCAACATTTGACCAAAGACATGATTAGGAGCTGATGCATATAAGGCCTAACTCGAGACGCCGAACACTCCTTGAGGTGTTCGGTCTTTATGATACCGGGCAGAACAATGCCCTAAGCCCCTAGTGTCCAGGTACAGGCAGGAACTTCTGACGCGGCCGATGCCAAAACGTCAGCCTCCTCCTCGGCTATGGTGGGAAACCGGGGGATGTGTATCAACAAGAGACAGTAAGAAAGGTTTACGCAGGGTCTTAATCTGAAAAGAATCCTTGCAACGGGTCCCTGCTGCACGTCTGCGCCTGTGTCTCTGTTGTGTTGTATCCTGGACGGGTGTAGCACGTGCTTCATCTGTAAAAGAGAAGGACTTAGTTTCCAAGAAATATCGTGCAGAAGTTGTATTAAAATAGAATAAAAGGAAGAAAGTTGAGCTTTATTGGCTCTCAGCATTTATACACGCGGCCCCTTATAAAGGGGATATGCGGCTGGGAAGCCCCTTGTTTAGTTACGCCGGACTCGCCTAACCATGTCCGAGGTCTGAATGACCTGTTTTTAGGAGCTTTGACCCGCAAGGTCTGATTAGTGTGTGGCTGTCGAGGCAGTCTCACGTTCTCCGTGGTCGAGGAACACTCGGAGTTACTTTTTAATGAAATTATGCCACGTTGACCGGGCATTTTTAAGCGTAAAAAACGCGTAATGTGGTATTGCATTAGGGCTGGCGAAAGCTGCGCGCCCCAGTAGTGCTTAAGAGCTACTGTTTGAATGGGGCGATGGATAGTGAGCTTTTCGTGATGGAGGTTGTCGGATGTACCGAACACAACCTCTAGTGGTACAGAGCCTGTATAATTGGCTTAAAGGCCTGGCGTCACTCCTTTGAAGGAAGTGCTGCTATGGCGTATTTTGGTAGGGTCTATCCCCATTCTGCGGGCGGTGTCCTGGTATTGCAGGTGCCACGCTGTCTTTTCGTGTTATCACATGAAGTGAGTTCACTGTTTTGACTTCTAGTGGGAAAGTCTTATGTTTGCCGGAGTGCTTCTTTTGGGTTTCGTCACTTTCACTTGGTGTGTCGATCCCCTTGTGTTCGTGTTAAGTCGGCCGGACTATTTGAAGACCCAACAATCTCTGTGGGTATGGTTTGCAAGCTTCCCGGGGGTACCATGTATTTGACATAGTCTATCCAGAATCTTGTTTAGGTTGGATAGCTCGTCACTGTTGTCCTTGAGGGGCAGTGTTTTGTTGTTCGGCCGAGAGCTTTTGAATCCGGCGTTGACCGCCGTACTATTCGGGCCATTTTCCTTATTCCGGCGCTGATCTTTTCTGCGTCGTGATTTCCCATTTCCATCCCTGACTTCGGATGTACTCGGGTCGCTGGTGCAGCATCTAGCCAGCCAGCTGTCTTCCCCCGCGCAAAAGTGGGTCATGAGGCTTGTTAGTGCGGCCATTGTTCTTGGTTTTTCCTGGCCGAGGTGTCTGGCAAGCCATGCGTCTCGGACGTTGTGTTTAAAGGCTGCTAAGGCTTCAGCATCCGGACAGTCGACTATTTGGTTCTTTTTAGTGAGGAACCTGTTCCAGAATTTGCGTGCTGACTCTCTGGGCTTTTGAGTTATGTGACTTAAATCGTCTGCATCCGGAGGGCGGACATAGGTCCCCTGAAAATTTGCTCGAAACGCATCCTCAAGCTCTTCCCAACTTCCAATGGTATTTTCTGGGAGGCTTTTAAGCCAATGCCGAGCTGGCCCTTTGAGCTTGAGGGGTAGGTATTTTATGGCATGGAGATCGTCTCCTCTAGCCATATGTATGTGTAGGATGTAATCCTCAATCCAGACTCCAGGGTCTGTTGTTCTGTCATATGCGTCTATGTTTACGGGTTTGAATCCCGCTGGAAATCCATGGTCCAGTACCTCGTCGGTGAAACATAGTGGGTGTGCGGCGCCCCTGTATTTGGGTGTGACGTTGTCTTCAAATGCTCGGCGGGTTATGTTACTTCCTGGAGTCTTCTTTTTTGGCCCATAAATAGATCTGACTGGGTCGTCCTTTCTCCGAGGATCTTTATGCTGATCGTGTGCCGGCTTGTGTGCGGCGCCCCTTGTTGCTCTTGGCCTGTCATCTGGTCGTCTATCCGGCCAGGCGGCTTCTTTCTTTTTTGACTGCGGGGGCTCTAAGGCCTCCTCGTCAAATTCGGCCAACAGCTTGCGCTTCGGGTAGCTCTTTGTCTGGTGACTAGCGCCATGTTTATCTGCGATGTTGAGTACTTTGCTCCATCTCATTCTGAGTGTGTCGTCCGCTGTTTTGAGCTTCCGCTTTTGCTTCTTCAAAGTTCTTGTAGTGGCGACGAACCTTTTATGAAGATTCGTATGCTCTGGTGATGTGAGATCGTCTTCGCCGGGGATGGATTGCTTGTCTAGTTCATGTCCGGCTGGCTGCTGGGTGACATGTGCGTCGTCCACTGCTTCGCCCTGCTCTAGGGCCGGGTCTGTATGGGTGCCGTTTTTCGAGGCCGGTCTTTGGGCGGCGCTTGCGTCACCGTTTTGGTTGTTTGTTGGGGGAGTTGTCCTTCGCCACGTCCCGTTTTTCCTCATTATCGCTTCCTTTTGGTGTATCCACCATGTATACGTCGTGAGTTGGGGTGGCTTTCCCGTGCCCGGTAGGCGCTGGTTCTTGGTCGTCTTCGGCATCATCGTCCATACCGTCGATGTCTTCGGAGTCATAATTTAGCATGTCGGTTAGATCGTCGACAGTGGCTACTAATTGGATGGTGGGTGGGCTTTGAATTTCTTCGTCGTCCGCATCCCAACTGTCCTGGCCGCAGTCCGGCCAGGGCTCTCCTGATAACGAGAGATATTTTAGCGAACTCAAGATGTCGCCGAAAGGTGAGCGTTGAAAGATGTCCGCTGCGGTGAACTCCATGATCAGCGCCCAATCGGATTCGATCAGAGGGGGCGCGGGAGGTTCGGAGTCCGGCGAGGAGTCCGGCACCTCGGAGTCACGAGCTTTATGAGGGACAAAGTCAGTGTTTGGCTCTATCGCCGTAGAGGTTGCAGCCCCCGAGGCGGTGTCTAGCCATCCGTCCTCGATCTGCGCAGCCGGCTCCGAATTGAAGATCGGAGCGGGTTCGAGTGCGGCCTCTAGGGTACTGTCCCCGCGGATGTCAGCCGTGAATTTCAAACTTCCAAATCTGACCTAACGGCCAGGGGCATAGCTTTCGATCTGCTCCAGATGGCCAAGCGAATTGGCCCGCAGTGCAAAGCCGCCGAATATGAAGGTCTGTCCGGGGAGAAAGGTCTCACCCTGGACTGCGTTGTTGATGATGGTCGAAGAAGCCATCGAGCCTATCGGTGACGACACAGAGGAACTCTCAATAAAAGCACCAATGTCGGTGTCAAAACCGGCGGATCTCGGGTAGGGAGTCCCGAACTGTGCGTCTAGGCGGATGGTAATAGGAGACAAGGGACATGATGTTTTACCCAGGTTCGGGCCCTCTTGATGGAGGTAAAACCCTATGTCCTGCTTGATTAATATTGATGATGTGTGTTACAAGAGTAGATCTACCACGAGATCAAGGAGGCTAAACCCTAGAAGCTAGCCTATGGTATGATTGTTTTTTCGTCCTATGGACTAAAGCCATCCGGTTTATATAGACACTGGAGAGGCTAGGGTTACACAAAGTCGGTTACAATGGTAGGAGATCTACATATCCGTATCGCCAAGCTTGCCTTCCACGCCAAGGAAAGTCCCATCCGGACACGGGACGAAGTCTTCAATCTTGTATCTTCATAATCTTGGAGTCCGGCCGACCATGATAGTTCGGCTATCCGGACACCCCCTAGTCCGGAACTCCCTCACTGGGCATGACCCAGGAAAGTGTGTCCGGCCGGAGTTAATCGAGCGTGGTGGGTAAGTTGGTGCACCCCTGCAGGGAAGAAAACAACTATCGATAGCCTGTCCTACGGTAATGGACACTTGGAGTTATATCCCGATCGATACAACTAGAACTGGATTGCTTTCTCGCAGGGAGTCGAGAAAGGATCTCTGGCCGAGGTTTATAACACTACTACTACTTTACTTTATGCTACTCTTCTCCCTCCGGTTTGCTGCAAGATGGTGGTTTCCAGAAGATGCTAGTCTTCGATAGGACTAGGCCTTCTCTCTATTCTGGCATTTTTGTAGCCTAGTCCACATATACAGCCTTTCTTTGATAATGTTGCATATGTAGTGTAGATCCTTTCTTGCGAGTACTTTGGATGAGTACTCACGGTTGCTTTGCTCCCCTTTTTCCCACCTCTTTCCATTCTTCCCGGATGCTGCAACCACATAGTGGAGCCCAGGATCCAGACGACACCACCGACGACTACTACAACCCCGAGGGTGCCTACTACTACGTGAAGGCCGCCGACGACCAGGAGTAGTTAGGAGGCTCCCAGGCAGGAGGCCTTGCCTTTTCGATCGTTGTTGCTTTTGTGCTAGCCTTCTTAAGGCAAACTTGTCTAACTTATGTCTGTACTCAGATATTGTTGCTTCCGCTGACTCTTGTGTATTCGAGCTTACGTATTCAAGCCCTCGAGGCCCCTGGCTTCTAATATAAAGCTTGTATTATTTTAATTTGTGTCTAGAGTTGTGTTGTGATATCTTCTCGTGAGTCCTTGATCTTGATCATACACATTTGCCTGTATGATTAGTGTACGATTGAATCAGGGGAGTCACAAGCATTAGTAAGGTACACATCAATAACATGTATATCAAATGTACCTTTCACTTTGCCATCCTTCTTATCCACCAAATACTTGGGGCAGTTCCGCTTCCAGTGACCAGTCCCTTTGCTGTAGAAGCACTCAGTTTTAGGCTTAGGTCCAGACTTGGGTTTCTTCTCCTGAACAACAACTTTCTTGTCGTTCTTCTTGAAGTTCCCCTTCTTCCTTTTGCCCCTTTTCTTGAAACTAGTGGTCTTATTGACCATCAACACTTGATGCTCCTTTTTGATTTCTACCTCTGCAGCCTTTAGCATTGCGAAGAGCTCGGGAATTGTCTTGTTCATCCCTTGCATGTTATAATTCATCACGAAGCCTTTATAGCTTGGTGGCAGTGATTGAAGAACTCTGTGAATGACACTATCATCAGGAAGATTAACTCCCGGCTGAGTCAAGTGGTTATGGTACCTAGACATTCTGAGTATGTGTTCACTGGCAGAACTATTCTCCTCCATTTTGCATCTATAGAACTTGTTGGAGACTTCATATCTCTCAACTCGGGCATTTTCTTGAAATATTAACTTCAACTCTTGGAACATCTCATATGCTCCACGATGTTCAAAATGTCTTTGAAGTCCCTATTCTAAGACGTAAAGCATGACACACTGAACTATCGACTAGTCATCAGCTTTGCTCTGCCAGAAGTTCTTAACGTCATTAGTAGCGTCTGCAACAGGCCTAGCACCCAGCGGTGCTTCTAGGACGTAATTCTTCTCTGCAGCAATGAGGATAATCCTCAAGTTATGGACCCAGTCCATGTAATTGCTACCATCATCTTTCAACTTAGCTTTCTCTAGGAACGCATTAAAAATCAAAGGAACGGTAGTACGGGCCATTGATCTACAGTAACATAGACATGCAAAATAACTATCAGGACTAAGTTCATGATAAATTAAAGTTCAATTAACCATATTACTTAAGAACTCCCACTTAGATAGACATCCCTCCAGTCATCTAAATGATCACATGATCCAAATCAACTAAACCATGTCTGATCATCACGTGAGATGGAGTAGTTTTCAATGGTGAACATCACTATGTTGATCATATCTACTATATGATTCATGTTCGACCTTTCGGTCTCAGTGTTCCGAGGCCATATCTGCATATGCTAGGCTCTTCAAGCTTAACCCAAGTATTCTGCGTGTGCAAAGCTGGCTTGCACCCGTTGTATGTGAATGTAGAGCTTATCACCACCGATCATCCCGTGGTGTCTCGGCACGACGAACTGTAGCAATGGTGCATACTCAGGGAGAACACTTATACCTTGAAATTTAGTAACGTATCATCTTATAATACTACCGCCGTACTAAGCAAAATAAGATGCATAAAAGATAAACATCACATGCAATCAAAATATGTGACATGATATGGCCATCATCATCTTGTGCTCATGATCTCCATCACCGAAGCATCATCATGATCTCCATCATTGCTAGCTCTTGAGCACTGCGTTGGTTTTCCCCGAAGAGGAGAGGATGATGCAGTAAAGTAGCGTAAGTATTTCCCTCAGTTTTTGAGAACCAAGGTATCAATCTAGTAGGAGACCACGCACAAGTCCCTCATACCTACACAAAACGATAGCTACTCGCAACCAACGCGATTAGGGGTTGTCAATCCCTTCACGGTCACTTACGAGGGTGAGATCTGATAGAGATGATAAATAATATTTTTGGTATTTTTGAGAGATAGATGCAAAGTAAAAAGTCAAAGTCAAAGTAAAAACAAAGCAAGTAATAAAGCAATAGAGATTGATATGATGAGAATAGACCCGGGGGCCATAGGTTTCACTAGTGGCTTCTCTCAAGAGCATAAATATTCTACGGTGGGTGAACAAATTACTGTTGAGCAATTGACAGAATTGAGCATAATTATGAGTATATCTAGGGAATGATCATGTATATAGGCATCACGTCCGAGACAAGTAGATCGAAACGATTCTGCATCTACTACTATTACTCCACTCATCGACCGCTATCCAGCATGCATCTAGAGTATTAAGTTAAAAACAGAGTAACGCCTTAAGCAAGATGACATGATGTAGAGGGATAAATTCATGCAATATGATAAAAACCCCATCTTGTTATCCTCGATGGCAACAATACAATACATGCCTTGCAACCCTTTCTGTCACTGGGTAAGGACACCGCAAGATCGAACCCAAAGCTAAGCACGTCTCCCATTGCAAGAACTATCAATCTAGTTGGCCAAACCAAATGGATAATTCGAAGAGACTTGCAAAGATAACTCAATCATACATAAAAGAATTCAGAGAAGATTCAAATATTTTCCATAGATAATACTGGATCATAAACCCACAATTCATCGGTCTCAACAAACACACCGCAAACAGAAGATTACATCGAATAGATCTCCACAAGAGAGGGGGAGAACATTGTATTGAGATCCAAAAAGAGAGAAGAAGCCATCTAGCTACTAGCTATGGACCCGAAGGTCTGAAGTAAACTACTCACACTTCATCGGAGGGGCTATGGTGTTGATGTAGAAGCCCTCCGTGGTAGATGCCCCCTCCGGCGGAGCTCCGGAACAGGCCCCAAGATGGGATCTCGTGGATACAAAAAGTTACGGCGGTGGAATTAGGTTTTTGGCTCCTGTTCCGATCTGTCGGGGGTACGTAGGTATATATAGGAGGAAGGAGTACATCGATGGAGCAACAGGGGGCCCATGAGGTAGGGGGCGCGCCCAGGGGGCGCGCCCTCCGCCCTCGTGACCGCCTCTGGCACTTATTGGAGTAGGGTCCAAGCCTCCTGGATCACGTTCGGTGAGAAAATCACGTTCCTGAAGGTTTTATTCCGTTTGGACTCCGTTTGATATTCCGTTTCTTTGAAATACAGAAATAGGCAAAAAAACAGGAATTCTGGGCTGGGCCTCCGGTTAATAGGTTAGTCCCAAAAATAATATAAAAGTGGAAAATAAAGCCCAATATAGTCCAAGACAGTATATAAAGTAGCATGGAGCAATCAAAAATTATAGATACGTTGGAGACGTATCAGGCATCCACAAGCTTAATTCCTACTCGTCCTCGAGTAGGTAAATGATAAAAAAGAATTTTTGATGCGGAGTGATACTTTGGCATAGTTTCAATGTAAATCTTCTTAATTGTGGCATGAATATTCAGATCCGAAAGATTCAAGATAGAAGTTCATATTGACATGAAAGTAATAATACTTCAAGCATACTAATCAAAGCAATTATGTCTTCTCAAAATAACATGGCTAAAGAAAGTTATCCCTACAAAATCATATAGTCTGGTTGTTGCTCTGTCTTCATCACACAAAGTATTTAATCATGCACAACCTCGATGACAAGCCAAGCAACTGTTTCATACTTTAGTAATCTCAAAACTCTTTCAACTTTCACGCAATACATGAGCGTGAGCCATGGACATAGCACTATAGGTGGAATAGAATGGTGGTTGTGGAGAAGACAAAAAGGAGAAGATAGTCTCACATCAACTAGGCGTATCAACGGGCTATGGAGATGCCCATCAATAGATATCAATGTGAGTGAGTAGGGATTGTCATGCAACGGATGCACTAGAGCTATAAGTATATGAAAGCTCAACAAAAGAAACTAAGTGGGTGTGCATCCAACTTGCTTGCTCACGAAGACCTAGGGCCCTTTTGAGGAAGCCCATCATTGGAATATACAAGCCAAGTTCTATAATAAAAAATTCCCACTAGTATATGAAAGTGACAAAATGAGAGACTCTCTATCATGAAGAACTTGGTGCTACTTTGAAGCACAAGGGTAGTAAAAGGATAGTAGCATTGTCCCTTCTCTCTTTTTCTCTCTCTTTTTTTTGTTTGGGCCTTTCTCTTTTTTTGGCCCCTTTTTTTATTTTTTGTCCGGAGTCTCATCCCGACATATGGGGGAATCATAATCTCCATCATCCTTTCCTCACTTGGGACAATGCTCTAATAATGATGATCATCACACTTTTTATTTTTCTTACAACTCAATAATTACAACTCGATACTTAGAACAAAGTATGACTCTATATGAATGCCTCCGGCGGTGTACCAGGATATGCAATGAATCATGAGTGACATGTATGAAAGAATTAGGAATGGTGGCCTTGCCACAAATACAATGTCAACTACATGATCATGCTAGCAATATGACAATTATGGAGCGTGTCATAATAAACGGAACGGTGGAAAGTTGCATGGCAATATATCTCGGAATGGCTATGGAAATGCCATAATAGGTAGGTATGGTGGCTGTTTTGAGGAAGGTATATGGTGGGTGTATGATACCGGTGAAAATTGTGCGGTATTAGAGAGGCTAGCAAAGGTGGAAGGATGGGAGTGCGTATAATCCATGGACTCAACATTAATCATAAGAACTCATGCACTTGTTGCAAAAATTTAGAAGTCATCAAAAACCAAAGCACTACGCGCATGCTCCTAGGGGGATAGATTGGTAGGAAAAGACCATCGCTCGTCCCCGACCGCCACTCATAAGGAAGACAATTAATAAATAAAATTGTGACCCAACTTCATCACAAAGCGGTTCACCATACGTGCATGCTACGGGAATCACAAACTTCAACACAAGAATTCTTTAAATTCATAATCACCCGACTAGCATTACTTTGATATTATCACCTCCATATCTCAAAACAATTATCAAGCATCAAACTTATCTTAGTATTCAATTCACTCAAAAGAAAGTTTCACATATCTTGACTTCCAAGTATATTAACATTAAGCGAACTACCATGCTATTAACGACTCTCAAAATAATCTAAGTGAAGCATGAGAGATCAATAGTTTCTTCAAAACAAATCCACCACCGTGCTCTAAAAGATATAAGTGAAGTACTAGAGCAAAAATTATCACGCTCAAAAGATATAAGTGAAGCAGTATGAGCAAAACTATCAAGCTCAAAAGATATAAGTGAAGCACATAGAGTATTCTAAAAAATTCCAATTCATGTATGGTTCTCTCAAAAGGTGTGTACAGCAAGGATGATTGTGGTAAACTAACAAGCAAAGATGCAAATAATACAAGACGCTCCAAGCAAAATACATAACATGTGGTGAATAAAAATATAGCTCCAAGTAAATTACCGATGGAACTGGACGAAAGAGGGGATGCCTTCCGGGGCATCCCCAAGCTTTGACTTTTTGGTGTCCTTGGATTATATTGTAGGTTCCATGGGCATCCCCAAGCTTAGGCTCTTGCCACTCCTTGTTCCATAATCCATCAAAAGAATTCACCCAAAACTTGAAAACTTCACAACACAAAACTCAACGGAAATCTCGTGAGCTCCGTTAGAGAAAGAAAACAAAGAACTACTTAAAGTACTGTAATGAACTCATTCTTTATTTATATTGGTGTTAAACCTACTATATTCCAACTTCTCTATGGATTATAAACTATTTTACTAGCCATAGATTCGTCAAAATAAGCAAACAACACACGTAAAACAGAATCTGTCAAAAACAGAACAGTCTGTAGCAATCTGTAACTAACGCAAACTTCTGGAACTCTAACAATTCTACCAAAATAGTAAGTCCTGTATAATTTGTCTATTGAACAGAATCAAACAGAATCAACGCAAAATCACGTTCCTGTGATTTAAAAAAATTATATTCGTGCGTGTGAAGTTTCTGTTTTTCAGCAGAATCAAATCAACTATCATCGTAGGTTATCCTATAGGTTCTACTTGGCACAAACACTAATTAAAAGATAAAACCACATCCAAACAGAGGCTAGATGGATTATTTATTCCTAAACAGAAGCAAAAACAAAAAACACAAAATAAAATTGGGTTGCCTCCCAACAAGCGCTATCGTTTAACGCCCCTAGCTAGGCATAAAAGCAAGGATAGATCTAGGTATTGCCATCTTTGGTAGGCAATCCATAAGTGGCTCTCATGATAGATTCATATGGTAATTTTATTTTCTTTCTAGGGAAGTGTTACATGCCCTTCTTTAAGGGAAATTGGAATCAAATATTCCCTTCCTTCATATCAATAATTGCACCAATCGTTCTAAGGAAGGGTCTACCAAGAATAATAGGACATGAAGGATTGCAATCTATATCAATAACTAAAATCTACGGGCACATAATTCCTATTTGCAACAATAAGAACATCATTAATTCTTCCCACAGGCTTTTTAATAGTGGAATATGCAATATGCAAGTTTAGAGAGCAATCATCAAAGTCACGGAAATCTAGCAAATCACATAAAGTTTTGGGGATAGTAGAGACACTAGCACCCAAATCACACAAAGCATGAAACTCATAATCTTTGATTTTAATTTTAATAGTAGTTTCCCACTCATCATAGAGTTTTCTAGGGATAGAAACTTTCAACTCAAGTTTTTCTTCATAAGATTGCATCAAGGCATCAACAATGTGTTCGGTAAAGGCCTTATTTTGACTATAAGCATGAGGAGAATCTAGCACGGATTGGAACAAGGAAATACAACCAATCAAAGAGCAATTTTCATAATTAAATTCCTTGAGATCCAAAATAGTGGGTTTAGCAACATCTCGGTTTTTATTTCTTTCAACCCCACTTTCATCAAATTCATCATCAAGATCTAGAAACTCCGAATTCTTAGAACGCCTTCTAGGTAAAGGAAGATCATATTCAGTTTCATCAAGATTCATATTGCAAAACAAAGATTTAATGGGGGACACATCAATAACTTTTAGATCTTCATCTTGACTTTCATGGGAATTGGAAGAACACGCTTTAATAAAGGCATCTTTGGAAGCACGCATCCTAGCGGTTCTTTCCTTGCACTCACCAATGGAAATTCTCATGGCTTTGAGAGACTCATTGATATCATGTTTAGGAGGAATAGATCTAAGCTTTAAAGAATCAATCTCAAGAGAAATTCTATGAACGTTCCTAGCCAAATCATCAACTTTAAGCAATTTCTTTTCAAGCAAAGCATTAAAATTCTTTTGTGAATTCATAAACTCTTTAACACTACTCTCAAATTCAGAGGGCATCTTATTAAAATTTCCATAAGAGTTGTTGTAGGAGTTTCCATAAATATTAGAAGGATTACTAGGATAAGGCCTAGGATTAAAATTCCCTCTGTACACGTTGTTTCCAAAACAATTCCTACCAACAAAATTCACATCCATAGATTCATTATTATTCTCAAGCAAGGTAGACAAAGGCATATCATTGGGATCAAGAGGAGTATTTTTAGGAGCAAACATCTTCATAAGTTCATCCATCTTTTCACTCAAAACATTGATTTCTTCTATAGCATGCACTTTTTTACTAGAAGATCTTTCGGTGTGCCCTTGAGAATAATTAACCATAATATTATCAAGCAATTTGGTAGCATCTCCTAACGTAATTTCCATAAACGTGCCTCCCGCGGCCGAATCTAAAAGATTTCTAGAAGCAAAATTCAATCCGACATAAAAATTTTGTATGATCATCCATAAATTCAAACCATGAGTAGGGCAATTGTGAAGCATCAATTTCATTCTTTCCCAAGATTGGGCATCATGCTCATGATCAAGTTGTTTAAAATTCATGATATCGTTCCTAAGAGTGATGATCTTAGCGGGAGGAAAATACTTAGAGATAAAAGCATCTTTGCACTTGTTCCAAGAATCAATACTATTTTTAGGCAAAGACGAAAACCAAACTTTAGCACGATCTCTAAGCGAAAACGGAAATAACTTCAATTTGACAATATTATTATTCGTATCTTTCTTCTTTTGCATATCACACAGATCAATAGAATTGTTTAGATGAGTAGCGGCATCTTCACTAGGAAGGTCGGCGAATTGATCTTTCATAACAAGATTCAGCAAAGCGGTATTGATTTCACAAGACTCATCATTATTAAGAGGATCAGTCGGAGTACTAAGGAAATCATTATTATTGGTACTCGAGAAGTCACACAATTTGGTATTATCTTGCGCCATGGAAACAAGTAATCCAGCACACAAGCAAACATAAAGGCAACGGGAAAAAGGCAAACGGGAAAGAGATGAGGAGATTGGGAAAGAGACGGCGAATAAAACGGCAAGGGTGAAGTGGGGGAGAGGAAAATGAGAGGCAAATAATGTAATGCGAGAGATAGGGATTGTCATGGGTACTTAGTATTGTTGAGTTGCTTGCGTGAGCCTACCCGGCAACGGCGCCAGAAATTCTTCTTGCTACCTCTTGAGCATTGTGTTGGTTTTCCCCGAAGAGGAGAGGATGATGCAGTAAAGTAGCGTAAGTATTTCCCTCAGTTTTTGAGAACCAAGGTATCAATCCAGTAGGAGACCACGCACAAGTCCCTCGTACCTACACAAAACGATAGCTACTCACAACCAACGCGATTAGGGGTTGTCAATCCCTTCACGGTCACTTACGAGGGTGAGATCTGATAGAGATGATAAATAATATTTTTGGTATTTTTGATAGATAGATGCAAAGTAAAAAGTAAAAGGCAAAGTAAAAACAAAGCAAGTAATAAAGCGATAGAGAGCATAAATATTCTATATTCTACGGTGGGTGAACAAATTACTGTTGAGCAATTGACAGAATTGAGCATAGTTATGAGTATATCTAGGCAATGATCATGCATATAGGCATCACGTCCGAGACAAGTAGATCGAAACAATTCTGCATCTACTACTATTACTCCACTCATCGACCGCTATCCAGCATGCATCTAGAGTATTAAGTTAAAAACAGAGTAACGCCTTAAGCAAGATGACATGATGTAGAGGGATAAATTCATGCAATATGATAAAAACCCCATCTTGTTATCCTTGATGGCAACAATACAATACGTGCCTTGCAACCCTTTCTGTCACTGGGTAAGGACACTGCAAGATCGAACCCAAAGCTAAGCACTTCTCCCATTGCAAGAACTACCAATCTAGTTGGCCAAACCAAATGGATAATTCGAAGAGACTTGCAAAGATAACTCAATCATACATAAAAGAATTCAGAGAAGATTCAAATATTTTCCATAGATAATACTGGATCATAAACCCACAATTCATCGGTCTCAACAAACACACCGCAAACAGAAGATTACATCGAATAGGTCTCCACAAGAGAGGGGGAGAACATTGTATTGAGATCCAAAAAGAGAGAAGAAGCCATCTAGCTACTGGCTATGGACCCGAAGGTCTGAAGTAAACTACTCACACTTCATCGGAGGGGCTATGGTGTTGATGTAGAAGCCCTCCGTGGTAGATGCCCCCTCCGGTGGAGCTCCGGAACAGGCCCCAAGATGGGATCTCGTGGATACAAAAAGCTGTGACAGTGGAATTAGGTTTTTGGCTCCTCTTCTGATCTGTCGGGGGTACGTGGGTATATATAGGAGGAAGGAGTACATCGATGGAGCAACAGGGGGCCCACGAGGTAGGGGGCGTGCCTAGGGGGGCGCCCTCCACCCTCGTGACCGCCTCTGGCACTTCTTGGAGTAGGGTCCAAGCCTCCTGGATCACGTTCGGTGAGAAAATCACGTTCCCGAAGGTTTTATTCCGTTTCGACTCCGTTTGATATTCCATTTCTTCGAAATACTGAAATAGGGAAAAAACAGCAATTCTGGGTTGGGCCTCCGGTTAATAGGTTAGTCCCAAAAATAATATAAAAGTGGAAAATAAAGCCCAATATAGTCCAAAACAGTAGATAAAGTAGCATGGAGCAATCAAAAATTATAGATACGTTGGAGACGTATCAATCATCACCGGCGCGACACCTTGCCAACTATTGCTTCTACGACTATAGCTACCGCTTAGTGATAAAGTAAAAAAATGCATGGCGATTGCATTGCATACAATAAAGCGACAACCATATGGCTCCTGCCACTTGCCGATAACTCCGTTACAAAACATGATCATCTCATACAACAATTTATATCACATCATGTCTTGACCATATCACATCATAGCAAGCCCTGCAAAAACAAGTTAGACGTCCTCTACTTTGTTGTTGCAAGTTTTACGTGGCTGCTACGGGTTCTAGCAAGAACTGTTCTTACCTACGCATCAAAACCACAACAATTTTTCGTCAAGTGTGCTGTTTTAACCTTCAACAAGGATCGCCCGTTAGTTAAACTCGACTCAACTAAAGTTGGAGAAACAGACACCCGCCAGCCACCTATGTGCAAAAGCACGTCGGTAGAACCAGTCTCATGAACGCGGTCATGTAATGTCGGTCCGGGCCGCTTCATCCAACAATACCGCCGAATCAAAGTAAGACGTTGGTGGTAAGCAGTATGACTATTATCGCCCACAACTCTCTGTGTTCTACTCGTGCATAAAACATCTACGCATAGACCTGGCTCGGATGCCACTGTTGGGGAATGTAGTAATTTCAAAATTTTCCTACGATCACGCATGATCTATCTAGGAGATGCATAGCAACGAGAGGGGAGAGTGTGTCCACGTACCCTCGTAGACCGAAAGTGGGAGCATTAAGTAACGCGGTTGATGTAGTCGAACGTCTTCGCGATCCAACCGATCCAAGTACCGAATGTACGACACCTCCGCATTCAAAACATGTTCAGATCGACGATGTCCCCCGTGCTCTTGATCCAATTGAGGACGAGGGTGAGTTCCGTTAGCACGACGATGTGGCGACGGTGATGATGATGTTACCGGCGCAGGGCTTCGCCTAAGCACTATGGCGATATGATCGAGGTGTGTAACTATGGAGGGGGGCACCGCACACGGCTAAGAGAAGACTTGGTGTGTCCTAGGGTGCCCCCTGCCCCCCTATATAAAGCAGAGAGGAGGAGGAGGCTGGTCCTAGGGGGCGTGCCAAGAGTATGGAGTCCGACTAGGACTTCCAAGTCCTAGTAGGAATCATTTTCCTTTTTGGAGTAAGGGAGAAGGAAAGAGGGAAAGAGAGATGGAGTAGGAACGGGTAAGGGGGGCGCCGCCCCCTTCCCCTAGTCCAATTCAGACCCATGGGGGGGGGCGTGCCGGAATATCCTATTTACCGCATTCTGCGTCAAAGATTCGGCGCTTGCATAGAGCCAGCTATCGAGCGCTAACCTTGGGCCGACCCATTTAACGTGTTCCCGTGATTCCGGTTTTGGGAACCTTCTAAAGTTACCCAACCGGTTTTTTTTGGTTTTGGGAACCTTCTAGAAGGTTGCATAAACCGGGTTTTTTTCTTTTTTCTTTGTTCTTTTCTTTTTTCTTTCCTATTTCTTCTTTTATCCGTTTCTTTTTTATTTTTCAAGTTTAATTTCTTTATTTACAAAGGTTCATATTTCAAAAAAAATCAGAAACTCAAAAAATTGTTCATGCTTTTAAAAAGTATTCATTTTTTTAAATGTCTATGTTTACGAAAATTGTTCATAAATTCCAAAAATGTTCACATTTCTAAAAGAAAAATCTGGAATTTCAAAAAATATTTCTGTTTTTCGAAAATTGTTTGGAATGTTTCTTTTCATTTTTTTAGTACTTTTTAAATAATGACCAGGATTTAAAAAATAGTTTCTGTTTCCAAAAATTGTTCTCAATTATTTAAAATTGTTCTCTTTTTCAAATTCTTGTTCACGTATTCAAAATTTGTTCCCGTTTCAAATTTGTTTGGGATTTTCAAAAAAAATCTCCATTCCTAAATTTGTTCTAAATATTCAAAATATGTTCGTGATTTTGAAAACATATTCTCCTTTTCAATTGTTTGTTGCACATACTCAATATTTGTTCCTGTTTCAAATTTATTCCCGCTTCAATTTTTTGTTCCACATACTCAAAATTTGTTCCCGTACTCAAAATTTGTTCCTGTTTCAAATTTTTGTTCCACGTACTCAAAATTTGTTCCCATACTCAAAATGTGTTCCCGTTTCAAATTTGAAAATTTTGTTTCGGATTTTGAAATTTGGTCTAAAAATTCTAAATATGTTCGTGATTTTAAAAATTGTTTCAACAACATTCGGAGAATTGTAATTTTTGACCCTGTTTTCAAAAAATTGTTCATAATTTCAATATATCTTCTCATTTTATATTTTGTTCACAAAAAATGTTTGAGATTACTCAAAATTGAACATGTTTCGACAAAATATTTGAGTTTCTCAATTTGGTTCACAAATTTGCAAATGTTGGCATTTCAAAAAATTCTTCACTTTTCTGAAAAATGTTGAAATCTTCATATTTTGTTCCCAACTGACGAAAAATATGTGGAACTTCAATTTTGGTTCATTATTTGGAAAAACATTCAGGATTCCAATATTTATTTATTTATTGTGAAAAATTAAAATTTCAAAAAAAATCAAGTAATTTAAAAAATTTCGAAACTTAAAAAATCACCTTCACAAATATTAGTTCTTGTTTTTAGAAAATGTTCACAACTTTTTTATAATCTGTTTGAAGTCCCAAAACAAATTCGTGTTTTCTAAAATCTTTTTTTGAATTTAAAATTGTGTTCACATTTATTCAAAACTTCGTCTCGTGTTTTCTGAAATGTGTTCAATTTTCAAAAATGTATACACATACAGAAAATAAAATGCAACATGGCATATCCCGCAACTTAAAGCTTAAATAAGCTCGCGATGCCTTTTAATCAGAAATAACAGTTAGGTCAAGTGGCTAGTACCACTCGCTGAGGAGATGGACGTCACAAGTTCGATACCTCACATCATCACCTTTTGTTTTCGTGATTTTTACAAAAACACAGTTCGCCGTTGCCTCTCAATGGGCCGGCCCAGTCGCACGGCTCCTGTGCGTCAAGCTGGCAATTAGCCGCAAAATGCGGCACATAGGAGCTCCTGCGTGTGCCACCTCACCTTGTCCTGCCTCCTCCTTTCCCGTATGGCCCAATAAGGCCCATTACTTCTTCCGGGGGATTCTGGTAACCTCTCGGTACACCGGAAAATACCCAAAAACACAGTTCGCCGTTGCCTCTCAATGGGCCGGCCCAGTCGCACGGCTCCTGTGCGTCAAGCTGGCAATTAGCCGCAAAATGCGGCACATAGGAGCTCCTGCGTGTGCCACCTCACCTTGTCCTGCCTCCTCCTTTCCCGTATGGCCCAATAAGGCCCATTACTTCTTCCGGGGGATTCTGGTAACCTCTCGGTACACCGGAAAATACCCAAAACACTTTGGAACCATTCCAGTGTCCGAATATAACCTTCCTTTATGGCTAGACCATTTCGAGACTCCTCGTCACGTCCGAGATCTCATCCGGGACTCCGAACAAACTTCAGTCATCAAAACACATAACTCATAATACAAATCGTCATCGAACGTTACGCGTGCGGACCCTACGGGTTCGAGATCTATGTAGACATGACCGAGACACATCTCCAATCAATAACTAATAGCGGAACCTGGATGCTGATATTGGCTCCTACATATTCTACGAAGATCTTTATCGGTCAAACCGCATAACAACATACGTTGTTCCCTTTGTCATTGGTATGTTACTTGCCCGAGATTCGGTCGTCGGTATCATCATACCTAGTTCAATCTCGTTACTGGCAAGTCTCTTTACTCGTTTCGTAATACCTCATCCCATAACTAACTCCTTAGTCACATTGCTTGCAAGGCTTATAGTGATGAGCTTTATCGAGAGGGCCCAGAGATACCTCTCCGAAACACGGAGTGACAAATCCTAATCTTGATCTATGCCAACCCAACAAACACCTTCGGAGACACCTGTAGAGCATCTTTATAATCACCCATTTACGTTGTGACGTTTGATAGCACACAAAGTGTTCCTTCGATATTCGGAAGTTGCATAATCTCATAGTCAGAGGAACATGTATAAGTCATGAAGAAAGCAGTAGCAATGAAACTGTAACAATCATAATGCTAAGTTAACGGATGGGTCAAATCCATCACATCATTCTCCTAATGATGTGATCCCGTTCATCAAATTACAACACATGTCTATGGTTAGGAAACATAAGCATCTTTGACTAACGGGCTAGTCAAGTAGAGGCATACTAGGTTCACTATGTTTTGTCTATGTATTTATACATGTACTAAGTTTCCGGTTAATACAATTCTAGCATGAATAATAAACATTTATCATGAAATAAGGAAATAAATAATAACTTTATTATTGCCTCTAGGGCATATTTCCTTCAGTCTCCCACTTGCACTGGAGTCAATAATCTAAATTACAAAGTAATGATTCTAACACCCATGGAGTTTTGGTGTTGATCATGTTTTGCTCGTGGAAGAGGCTTAGTCAAGGGTCTGCATCATTCAGATCCGTATGTATCTTGCAAATCTCTATGTCTCCCTCCAACACTTGATGACGGATGGAATTGAAGCGTCTCTTGATGTGTTTGGTTCTCTTGTGAAATTTGGATTCCTTCGCCAAGGCAATTGCACTAGTATTATCGTAAAAGATTTTCATTGGACCCGATGCACTAGGTATGACACCTAGATCGGATATGAACTCCTTCATCCAGACTCCTTCATTTGCTGCTTCCGAAGCAGCTATGTACTCCGCTTCACACATAGATCCCGCCACGACGCTTTTTTTGGAACTGCAGCAACTGACAGCTCCACCATTCGATAAAAATACGTATCTAGATTGCGACTTAGAGTCATCTGGATCAGTGCAAAGCTTGCATCGACGTAATCTTTTATGGCGAGCTCTTTGTCACCTCCATAAACGAGAAACATATCCTTAGTCCTTTTCAGGTTTTTCAGGATGTTCTTGACCAATGTCCAGTGCTCCACTCCGGGATTACTTTGGTACCTCACTGCTATACTTATAGCAAGGCACACATTAGGGATCAAACTCTAACAAAACTAACTCAATTACATGATAAATCTCATCCAACCCATCACTGTCCAGCAAGCCTACAAAGGAGTTACTAACTCCCGGTGGTGAGCATCATGAAATTGGTGATGGAGGAAGGTTGGTGATGATGATGGCGATGAATCACCTCTACGGAGCCCCGAACGGACTCCAGATTGGCCTTCCCAATGAAGAACAGGAGGCAAAGGCGGCTCCATATCGTAAAACACGATGACTTCTTCCCCCTGTATTTTTCTCCCCTAACAGGGCTTGTGGGCACTGGGTGGCCCCCCTCTGATTAATTCTTGCGCCAATATTTTTATATATTCCGAAAATATTCTCCGTAAATTTTCAGGTCAATCCGAGAACTTCTATTTCTGCACAAAAATAACACCATGGCAATTCTGCTGGAAACAGCGTCTGTCCGGGAGTTCCATTCAAATCATGCAAATTAGAGCAAAAACAAGGGCAAAAGAGTTTGGAAAAGTAGATACGACGGAGGCGTATCAACTCCCCCAAGCTTAACCCATTGCTTGTCCTCAAGCAATTCAGTTGACAAACTGAAAGTGACAAAGAAAAACTTATACAAACTATGTTTGATCTTGTTGTTTTAATTATGGTTTTCAACCAAGATTATGAACTGACCATATTCACAATAACATTTAGGACTCACATTACTCATATCAATGGCATAATCAACTAGCAAGCAATAATAATAAGTCTCGAATGACAACACTTTTTTCAAAGCAATTATGACATAATATGATATAATGATATCTTGCTAGCCCTTTCTGAGACCGCAAAACATAAATGCAGAAAACCTCTGAAGACCAAGGACTGACTCGACACTATAATTCATGGAAAAAGAGATCCAGTCACACCCATACTCAACATCAATTAATAGCAAAGCATACAAATGCCTGACGGTTTAATAAGATGTGCCACAACAGTTTCAGATTCGTAACCATGGAAAGGATCATATTCAACCAAAGTAATTAACTCAGGATCAACAGAGAATTCATAATCCTTATCAGTAACAAAGATAGGTGAAGTAGCAAACTTAGGATCATATTGCATTCTAGCATTCAAAGATTTTTCTTTCCACTGGCATAATAATTTCTTAAGATCATCTCTATCCTTACAAGCAAGAAAGTCCCTAGCTACTTATCCATCCACAACATAACCCTCAGGCATAACAGGCAATTCATATCTAGGAGAGCTAGGTCTAACAGGTGTTTCAAAGTGTTTAGTTTCAATGATTTCATCAGTTTCAGAAATATCATCAGTTTCAACATTAACTCTAGCAATTTGTTCATCAAGAAATTCACCTAGTGGCATAGTATTATCACGCAAAGCAGTAGTATCATCATAAGCATCATGCATAGCATAAGTAGCATCATCAATTACTTGCGACATATCAGAATGAATAGCAGGTGTAGGTGTTGCAAGCTTACTCATAACAGAAGGTGAATCAAGTGTAGAGCTTGATGGCAGTTCCTTACCTCCCCTCGTAGTAGAGGAAACAATCTTCGTTTTGTTATCTTTCAAATTTCTCATAGTGACCAACAGATATAAATCCCAAGTGACTTAGAGAATAGAACTATGCTCCCCGGCAACGGCACCAGAAAAAGGTCTTGATAACCCACAAGTATAGGGGATCGCAACAGTTTTCATGGGTAGAGTATTCAACCCAAATTTATTGATTCGACACAAGGGGAGCTAAAGAATATTCTCAAGTATTAGCAGCTGAGTTGTCAATTCAACCACACCTGAAAGACTTAATATCTGCAGCAAAGTTTTTAGTAGCAAAGTAGTATGGAAGTAACAATAATGGTGGCAAAAGTAACAGCAGTAGTTTTGTAGTGATTAGAACAACAGCAACGGCAAAGTAACTTAGCAAAGATCAATATGTGAAAAGCTCGTAGGCAATGGATCGGCAATGATAATTGTGTCAGATGGCATTCATCATGCAACAGTCATAACATAGGGTGACACAAAACTTACTCCAATTTATCAATATAATGTAGGCATGTATTCCGTATATAGTCGTACGTGCTTATGGAAAAGAACTTGCATGACATCTTTTGTCCTACCCTCTCATGGCAGCGGGGTCCTAATGGAAACTAAGGGATATTAAGGCCTCCTTTTAATAGAGAACCGGACCAAAGCATTAGCACTTAGTGAATACATGAACTCCTCAAACTATGGTCATCACCGGGAGTGGTCCCGATTTCTGTCACTCCGGGGTTGCCGGATCATAACACGTAGTAGGTGACTATAACTTGCAAGATCGGATATAGAACATGGATATAAAGGTGATAACATAAACGGTTCAGATCTGAAATCATGGCACCCGGGCCCAAAGTGACAAGCATTAAGCATGGCAAAGTCATAGCAACATCAGTCTCAGAACATAGTGGATACTAAGGATCAAACCCTAACAAAACTAACTCGATTACATGATAAATATCATCCAACCCATCACTGTCCAACAAGCCTATGAAGGAATTACTCACTCCCGGTGGTGAGCATCATGAAATTGGTGATGGAGGAAGTTTCATGATGATGATGGCGATGAATCTCCCTCTCCGGAGCCCTGAACGGACTCTAGATCTGCCCTCCCGATGAAGAACGGGAGGCGGCAGCGGCTCCATATCGTAAAACGCGATGAACTCTTCTCCCTGATTTTTTTCTCCCCGAATAGGGTTATATGGAGTTGGAGTTGAGGTCGGAGGGGCTCCAGGGGGCCCACAAACCTGCAGGGCACCCCCCAGGGCTTGTGGCCTCTGGGTGGCTCCCCTCTGGTTAATTCTTGCGCCAATATTTTTTATATATTCCAAAAATATTCTCCGTAAATTTTCAGGTCAATCCGAGAACTTTTATTTCTGCACAAAAATAACACCATGGCAATTCTGCTGAAAACAATGTCAGCCGGGTTAGTTCCATTCAAATCATGCAAATTAGAGTCCAAAACAAGGGCAAAAGAGTTTGGAAAACTAGATACGATGGAGATGTATCAACGCTTAACGTTCATTGACGATATAGTGTTATATGAGTTATATGATTTGTTGATCGAACTTTGTTCAGAGTGCCGCATGATATTACGGACATGAAGAGTAGCTCCGGAATGATCCGGGGATAAAGATTGATATATAGGACGATGATATTCGGACACCAGAAGAGTTTCGGAGTACCCTGGGTAGTCATTGGATCGCCAGAAGGGGTTCCGGACACCCCCGGGAGGTCTATGAGCCTTATGGGCCAAGGGAAGAGACATACCAGCCCACAAGGGGGCTGGCGTGCCCCTCTACCTGGCCGCCGGCTCTAGGGAAGGAAAGGGGGGAGGGCTAGCCCCTCCTGCCTTCCACTCCTCATGGAAGAAAGGAAGGGGGGCGCCACCCTCCCATGCCTTTCCCTGCGCGCCTAAAAAGGCAAGGGGGCGTGGCTAGGGGCAGGAGCCCAAGTAGGATTCTGGCCCCACTTGGGGCACCTCCGGGCTGCCTCCTCCCTCCCCCCACCTATATATGTGGGAGGGGCGCCACACAAAGACACGACAACCTCTTAGCCGTGTGTGGTGCCCCTCTCCACAGTTTCATCCCTCGGTCATATTTTCGTAGTGCTTAGGTGAAGCCCTGCGGAGATAGCATCACCACCACCATCACCACGCCGTTGTGCTGCCGGAACTCATCCACTACTTCGTCGTCTTGCTGGATCAAGAAGGCAGGGACGTCATCGAGATGAATGTGTGCTGAACGCGGAGGTGTCGTACGTTCGGTACTTGACTCGGTTAGGTCGCGAAGAAGTTCGACTACATCAACCGCGTTACTAAACGCTTCCGCTTACGGTCTACGAGGGTATGTAGATACACTCTCCCCTTCGTTGCTATGCATCTCCATGGATAGATCTTGCGTGTCGTAGAATTTTTTTTGTTTTCCATGCAACGTTTCCCAACACATGGACGAGTACACGGGCATACTCGCTGCACTCTCACAACATGTGCACCATGGACCGTATGAATGGCGGAATGGGTGGCATGCAACTCCTGCACGACAGCACCACCCGCAACACTTGCATCGCCTCCTCCTTCTACCACTCCTCTCGTGCCAACGTCCCGTCTGGAAACGCCACCGCCTTCTCCCTCATGTCCCCATCCAGTTGTCGCGACATACGCAACCATCTTGTGCTACTCCGGCCACCCAAGACTGTTGAACTTCCGCAATGTCGACCTGTGCAGCTGCTCGTACACGATATCGTTCGTGCACGACTAGCCCCTCGTCGCGCACGCCATGGCATAGAAGGGGGCGACGTGGAGGTGTCGAGGGACGACGACAACACATAGTTGTGGTGTAGCTACCACCTGCGTGTGATGCTGGCTTTGAGCTCAACATCGCCGTCAGTGTCCAGGGTGAATGCACACAAGGTGCTTGATAATAATTTACCGCGGTATGAAAGAGAGACTAGAGAAGGAGAGATAAAACCGCTTCCACGTGTCCGATTTCCACACAAATATTGATTATAGTTAAACTTACCCGGTTTTGAGGTTTCAAGGACCAAATGTCTCCCAATTTTTTTCGAGAGGCTAAGTGTATAAGTGTATACTTTTGTTGAACTTGACGGATCAAAAACATAAATTTTTCATAAAAGTAATATTCAACGTGTATTCAAAAAAATGTACATCATGTATTTAAAAAATGTTCAACATATATCAAAATAAGGTTTCACATGTATACTAAAAATGTACAATGTGTACTGAAAAAGTAGATCTATGTTGAAAAAAAGAATAAACTAAATAAAACCAAAGAAAATGGTGAAGAAACACATGAAAACCAAAAAACAAATAAAACCATGAAAAAACCGGAGGAAACAGAAAAACCAAAGAAAACCAGTGAAAACCCCGTTACAAACAGCACAGAGGAACGAAAGAAAGAAAGAAAGAAAATCAGGCGGAAGCAGCTCAGACGATCGACATATAGCCGTCACGGTAAACGGGGGAGCTTTTCTTTTAGAGCCGTGCCTAGCCCAGTGTTCTTTTTCTTTCCTGGGAAAGCCTAGCCCAGTTAAATCCACTCTCCCTAATAAAACCCATTCGGCCTTTCGGGCCAACCAGAGCTGGCCCAAAAGAAGAAAACACTCTTCGCATGTGTTCAGATTTTTTTTTACTCCAAAAAAAAGTGTTCAGATTTTTTTTAGGCTAACACATGCTTACTCTTTATTGCTGAATAAAGCACATTATGGACCCATTTCGATCGTTTTGAGTTTTCGAAGGCATTTCTCCACTCTAAGAATTTCAACTTGATCACATATCATTCACAAATTTCCCTAAAAAAGAACATGCCATTCACTAATCATCCCCTCTTAGAATGAGGATATCGCTTGAAATACGTCAATGCAGGAGGGAGGGGAGACTCGGAAGATATTGACAAGGCGTACATTTGGAAAAGATTCCTTTTCCAGATGTTTGTGTGTCTCGTGAGATTAAGGTTATGTATCCATCTGATAATTAAAACCCAATACCATATTTACCATGCAAAACTCACTCCCGTTTACATGTTTTGGGCAGTAATGTATAAGTTGTACCACATATGGCAAACATACCCTATTCAGAATATGGTGACGTGACTAGTCAAGATAATTTCTCTTATCATTTGGGGCTGTCAAGATCATACCTAAGAGAAACAGGACGTGACATACCTTTGCCAAAATCATTAATTTCTCTTATCATTTCGAGGTGTCAAATATACTATCAGCATTCAAGAAAGCAAATGGTCTTGATTTCCTGCAAAAAAAAAAAACGTGTAGTCTAAACGTTTTGCACCTAAAGCACAAGCACTTGAAATTTTTGACAAGTTCCTGCCAAGACGAAAACCAACTGGGACAAGTACAATCTACGCACTTCTGTCCGGAAATCTACTCCAAGATAGTTGTACGTCCACTCCTTCGGTACTTTCCTACCCAGTTCCAATCTCCACGATTATTAATAATTAATCAAAGCACCACGAGAATCAGAACGCAGAAGCTGGAGTATATACTAGTGTCAAGTTGCAGGTTTAACACTCAATAATTTCTCCCAACGAATTACACGCGGGGCGAAAACGTCGGCGGAGCAAACCCATGCATACACACGCACGCATGCGTAGTGGTAGTATACTACTCTCTCCGTAAAGAAATATAAGAGCGTTTAGATCACTAAAACAGTATTCTAAACGTTTTTATATTTGTTTACAGAGGGAGTACGTTCTTCACCGGCGAAACCAGGCAGCGTGCGTGGGCGCCGCGCCACAGCCACCAGCAGGAAACCAGCGGAACGTGAGGCTGATTTGGAACGGTGTGAAACAAACGGATATCCATCACCATCAGGACGGTGAAGTGAAGACTCCACGGTCCACACTGAAATAGCTAGCCTTCGATCGCGATGAGTCTGCAAGGCCAACTCCACCGCACGATCCCAAACGGACGTCCGTTTTGTTTGGTTTCTGTCCGTTTGGGTAGGGATTTGGAGTCCTGTTCGGGCCTGTCCTGAGATGCGATGGCCGTGCGTTCAGTGCGTGGCTGCATCCATTTGCCCCATCCTGTCCGTCAGGGCTAAAAATGCCTATATTTGCATCAAAACTAGTTTTCAACCTAAATATTTGTCTGAAAATTAAAATAGTTTTACAACTCAATTAAAATTTTCTTTAATAAAATAGTTTTACAAGCAAATCGAAATTGTCTTGACTCAACATAAATTGGACCAATACATCTATTGGTTGCCAATGTGATCCTAAACGTGCTCAATCAAGTCATTTTGAAGATTCAAATGAGTGTGCCAATCCCGCATCTCACGGTGGAATTGGACAAACTGTTCAAATGTGTCCGGGTCTTGGTGCAGGGGCTCAATATTTTCACCTTGATAATCAAATCCTTGGTCGAAGATACTTTCATCACGCTCGTCCTCGACGATCATGTTGTGCATAATCACACAAGCAGTCATCACCTCCCAAAGCTTCCTTTCATCCCATGACAGTGCAGGGTTTCGAACGATACCCCACCGGGATTGAAGTACACCAAAAGCACGTTCCACATCCTTTCTAGCACTCTCTTGCATTTGGGCAAATCTCTTTCTTTTCTCACCTTGGGGTTTCGAGATTGTCTTCACAAAAGTTGACCACTGAGGATATATACCATCTGCTAGATAGTATCCCTTGTTGTATTGGTGGCCGTTGATCTCAAAGTTGACAGGTGGGGAGTGGCCTTCTGCAAGCCTTGCGAAGACTGGAGAGCGCTGCAGCGCGTTGATATCATTGTGAGAACCTGCCATGCCGAAAAAAGAATGCCATATCCAAAGATCTTGCGATGTCACCGCTTCTAATATGACAGTGCACCCGTTAACATGCCCCTTGTACTGACCCTGCCAAGCAAATGCACAGTTCTACCACTCCCAGTGCATATAATCTATGCTGCCAAGCATGCCTGGAAAGCCTCTAGCTGCATTGGTCGCCAACAATCTCTCTGTATCAGCGGCAGTTGGTTGCCTCAAGTACTCTGGGCCAAACTGTTGGGTAACATAGTAATTTCAAAAAAAATTCTACGCACACGCAAGATCATGGTGATGCATAGCAACCAGAGGGGAGAGTACTATCCACGCGGAAGCGTTAGCACAACGCGGTTGATGTAGTCGTACGTCTTCACGGCCCGACTGATCCAGCACCGAAACTACGGCATCTCCGAGTTCTAGCACACGTTCAGCTCGATGACGTCTCTCGAACTCCGATCCAGCCGAGTGTCGAGGGAGAGTTCCGCCAGCACGACGGCGTGGTGATGATCTTGATGTTCTATCGACGCAGGGCTTCGCCTAAGCACCGCAACGATATGACCGAGGTGGAATATGGTGGAGGGGGGCACCGCACACGGCTAAGGAACGATCACGAAGATCAACTTGTGTGTTATGGGGTGCCCCCCTGCCCCCGTATATAAAGGAGGGAGGGGGGAGGTGCGGCCGGCCCCTAGGGGTGCGCCTGGAGGAGTCCTACTCCCACCGGGAGTAGGACTCCCCCCTCTTGCCTTGTAGGAGAAGGAAAGGGGGAAGGGGAAAGAGGAAAGGGGGCGCCCCCCCCCCTCCTTGTCCTATTCGGACTAGAGGGGGAGGGGCGCGCGGCCCGCCCTGGCCGGCCCTCCTCTTCTCCCTTAGGGCCCATGTAGGCCCATTAACCCCCCGGGGGGGGTTCCGGTAACCCCCCGGTACTTCGGAAAAATCCCGATTTCTCCCGGAACAATTCCGATATCCAAATATAGGCTTCCAATATATCAATCTTTATGTCTCGATCATTTCGAGACTCCTCGTCATGTCCGTGATCACATCCGGGACTCCGAACAACCTTCGGTACATCAAAACATACAAACTCATAATGAAACTGTCATCGTAACTTTAAGCGTGCGGACCCTACGGGTTCGAGAACTATGTAGACATGACATAGAACTGTTTCTGATCAATAACCAAAAGCGGAACCTGGATGCTCATATTGGCTCCTACATATTCTACGAAGATCTTTGTCGATCAAACCGCATAACAACATACGTTGTTCCCTTTGTCATCGGTATGTTACTTGCCCGAGATACGATCGTCGGTATCCAATACCTAGTTCAATCTCGTTACCGGCAAGTCTCTTTACTCGTCACGTAATGCATCATTCCGTAACCAACTCATTGGCCACATTGCTTGCAAGGCTTATAGTGATGTGCATTACCGAGAGGGCCCAGAGATACCTCTCTGACAATCGGAGTGACAAAACCTAATCTCGAAATACGCCAACTCAACATCTATCTTTGGAGACACCTGTAGAGCTCCTTTATAATCACCCAGTTATGTTGTGACGTTTGGTAGCACACAAAGTGATCCACCGGTAAACGGGAGTTGCATAATCTCATAGTTGTAGGAACTTTGTATAAGTCATGAAGAAAGCAATAGCAACATACTAAACGATCAAGTGCTAGGCTAATGGAATGGGTCAAGTCAATCACATCATTCTCCTAATGATGTGATCTCGTTAATCAAATGACAACTCTTTTGTCCATGGCTAGGAAACATAACCATCTTTGATAAACGAGCTAGTCTAGTAGAGGCATACTAGTGACACTATGTTTGTCTATGTATTCACACATGTATTATGTTTCCGATTAATACAATTCTAGCATGAATAATAAACATTTATCATGATATAAGGAAATAAATAATAACTTTATTATTGCCTCTAGGGCATATTTCCTTCAGTCTCCCACTTGCACTAGAGTCAATAATCTAGTTCACATCACCATGTGATTTAACACCAATATTCACATCTGTATGTGATTAATACCCATAGTTTACATCGTCATGTGATCAACACCCAAAGGATTTACTAGAGTCAATAATTTAGTTCACATCGCTATGTGATTAATACCCAAAGAGCATTAAGGTATGATCATGTTTTGCTCGTGAGAGAAGTTTAGTCAACGGGTCTGTTAGATTCAGAGCCGTATGTATTTTGCAAATATTTTATGTCTACAATGCTCTACACGGAGCTACTCTAGCTAATTGCTCCCACTTTCAATATGTATCCAGATTGCGACTTAGAGTCATCTGGATCAGTGTAAAAGTTTGCACCGATGTAACTTTTACAACGGGATCTTTTATCACCTCCATAATCGAGAAAAATCTCCTTATTTCTCTAAGGATAATTTTGACCAATGTCCAGTGATCTACTTCTAGATCACTATTGTACTCCCTTGCCAAATTCAGAGCAAGGTATACAATAGGTCTGATACATAGCATACTTTATAGAACCTATGACTAAGGCATAGGGAATGACTTTCATTCTCTTTTCTATTTTCTGCCGTGGTCGGGATTTGAGTCTTACTCAATTTCACACCTTTGCAACATAGGCAAGAACTCTTTCTTTGACTATTCCATTTTGAACTATTTCAAAATCTTGACAAGGTATGTACTTATTGAAACACTTATCAAGCGTCTTGATCTATCTCAATAGATTTTGATGCTCAATATGTAAGTAGCTTTACTGATGTCTTTCTTTTAAAGAACTCCTTTCAAATACTCCTTTATGCTTTCAAGAAAAATTATACATCATTTCTGATCAACAATATGTTACTCACATATATTTATCAGAAAGGCGGTAGTGCTCCCACTCACTTTATTGTAAATACAGGCTTCACCATAAGTCTGTATAGAACTATATGCTTTGATCAACTTATCAAAGCGTATATTCCAACTCTGAGATGCTTGCACCAGTCCATAGATGGATCGCTGGAGCTTGCACATTTTGTTAGCACCTTTAGGATTAACAAAACCTTCTGGTTGCATCATATATAACTCTTCTTTAAGAAAACCATTAAGGAATGCAGTTTTGACATCCATTTGCCAGATTTCATAAAATGTGGCAATTGCTAACATGATTCGGACAGACTTAAGCATCGCTACAGTTGAGAAAATCTCATTGTAGTCAACACCTTGAACTTGTCGGAAAACCTTTCACAACAAGTCGAGCTTTGTAGATAGTAACACCACTATTAGTGTCCGTCTTCCTCTTGAAGATCCATTTATTTTCTATGGCTTGCCGATCATCGGGCAACTCCACCAAAGTCCACACTTTGTTCTCATACATGGATCCCATCTCAGATTTCATGGCCTCAAGCCATTTCGCGGAATCTAGGCTCATCATCGCTTCCTCATAGTTCGTAGGTTCATCATGGTCTAGTAACATGACTTCCAGAACAGGATTACCGTACCACTCTGGTCCGGATCTTGCTCTGGAAGACCTACGAGGTTCGGTAGCAACTTGATCTGAAGTTTCATGATCATCATCATTAACTTCCTTACTAATTGGTGTAGGAATCACTGGAACTGATTTCTGTGATGAACTACTTTCCAATAAAGGAGAAGGTACAATTACCTTATCAAGTTCTACTTTCCTCTCACTCACTTCTTTCGAGAGAAACTCCTTCTCTAGAAAGGATCCATCTTAGCAACAAATATTTTGCCTTTGGATCTGTGATAGGAGGTGTACCCAACAATTTCCTTTGGGTATTCTATGAAGACGCACTTCTCCGATTTAGGTTCGAGCTTATCAGGTTGAAACTTTTTCACATAAGCATCGTAGACCCAAACTTTAAGAAATGACAACTTTGGTTTCTTGCCAAACCACAGTTCATAAGGCGTCGTCTCAACGGATTTTGATGGTGCCCTATTTAACGTGAATGCAGCTGTCTCTAATGCATAACCCCAAAATGATAGTGGTAAATCGGTAAGAGACATCATAGATTGCACTATATCCAATAAAGTACGGTTATGACGTTCAGACACACCATAACGCTGTGGTGTTCCATGTGGCGTGAGCTGTGAAACTATTCCACATTGTTTTATATGAAGGCCAAACTCGTAACTCAAATATTCTTCTCCACGATCATATCGTAGAAACTTTATTTTCTTGTTACGATGATTCTCCACTTCACTCTGAAATTCTTTGAACTTTTCAAATATTTCAGACTTGTGTTTCATTAAGTAGATATACTCATATCTGCTCAAATCATCTTGTGAAGGTCAGAAAAATAACGATACCTGCCACGAGCATCAACACTCATTGGACCGCATACATCGGTATGTATTATTTCCAATAAGTCACTAGCTCGTTCCATTGTTCCGGAGAACGGAGTTTTAGTCATCTTGGCCAAAAGGCACGGTTCACAAACATCAAATGATTCATAATCAAGTGATTCCAAAAGTCCATTTTATGGAGTTTCTTCATGCGCTTTACACCGATATGACCTAAACGGCAGTGCCACAAATATGTTGCACTATCATTATCAACTTTGCATCTTTTGGCATCAATATTATGAATATGTGTATCACTACGATCAAGATCCAACAAACTATTTTCATTGGGTGTATGACCATTGAAGGTTTTATTCATGTAAACAGAATAACAATTATTCTCTGACTTTAAATGAATAATCGTATTGCAATAAACATGATCAAATCATATTCATGCTCAACGCAAACGCCAAATAACATTTATTTAGGTTCAATACTAATCCCGAAAGTATAGGGAATGTGCGATGATGATCATATCAATCTTGGAACCACTTCCAACACACATCATCACTTCACCCTCAACTAGTCTTTGTTTATTCTGTAACTCCTGTTTCGAGTTACTAAACTTAGCAACTGAACAAGTATCAAATACTCAGGGGCTACTATAAACACTAGTAAGGCACACATCAATAACTTGTATATCAAATATACCCTTGTTCACTTTGCCATCCTTCTTATCCATCAAATATTCAGGGCATTTCCGTTTTCAGTGACCATTTCTTTTGTAGTGTAAGCACTCAGTTTCAGGCTTTGGTTCAACTTTGGGCTTCTTCGTGGGAGTGACAACTTGCTTGTCATTCTACTTGAAGTTCCCCTTTCTTTCCCTTTGCCCTTTTTCTTGAAACTAGTGATCTTGTCAACCATCAACACTTGATACTCTTTCTTGATTTCTACCTTCGTTGATTTCAACATCACGAAGAGCTCGGGAATCGTTTTCGTCATCCCTTGCATACTATAGTTCATCACAAAGTTTTACTAACTTGGTGATGGTGACTAGAGAACTCTGTCAATCACTATCTTATCTGGAAGATTAACTCCCACTTAATTCAAGCGATTGTAGTATCCGGACAATCTGAGCACATGCTCACTAGTTGGGCGATTCTCCTCCATCTTTTAGCCATAGAACTTGTTGGAGACTTTATATCTCTCAACTCGGGTATTTGCTTGAAATATTAACTTCAACTCCTGGAACATCTCATATGGTCCATGACGTTCAAAACGTCTTTGAAGTCCCGATTCTAAGCCGTTAAGCATGGTGCACTAAACTATCAAGTAGTCATCATATTGAGCCAGCCAAACGTTCATAACGTCTGCATCTGCTCCTGCAATAGGTCTGTCGCCTAGCAGTGCATTAAGGCCATAATTCTTCTGTGCAGCAATGAGGATAAACTTCAGATCACGGATCCAATCCGCATCATTGCTACTAACATCTTTCAACACAATTTTCTCTAGGAACATATCAAAATAAACATATGAAAGCAACAACGCAAGCTATTGATCTACAACATAATTTGCAAAATACTACCAGGACTAAGTTCATGATAAATTTAAGTTCAATTAATTATATTACTTAAGAACTCCCACTTAGATAGACATCCCTCTAATCCTCTAAGTGATTACGTGATCCATATCAACTACACCATGTCCGATCATCACGTGAGATGGTGTAGTTTCAACGGTGAACATCAATATGTTGATCATATCTACTATATAATTCACGCTCGACCTTTCAGTCTCCGTGTTCCGAGGCCATATCTGTTATATGCTAGGCTCGTCAAGTTTTAACCTGAGTATTCTGTTTTGCACCCGTTGTATTTGAACGTAGAGCCTATCACACTCGATCATCACGTGGTGCCTCAGCACGAAGAACTTTCGCAACGGTGCATACTCAGGGAGAACACTTTTACTATGATAATTTAGTGAGGGATCATCTTATAATGCTACCGTCAATCAAAGCAAGATAAGATGCATAAAAGATAAACATCACATGCAATCAATATAAGTGATATGATATGGCCATCATCATCTTGTGCTTGTGATCTCCATCTTCGAAGCACCGTCATGATCACCATTGTCACCGGCACGACACCTTGATCTCCATCGTAGCATCATTGTCGTTTATGCCGTCTATTGCTTCTACAACTATCACTACCACTTAGTGATAAAGTAAAGCAATTACAGGGCGTTTGCATTTCATACAATAAAACGACAACCATATGGCTCCTGCCAGTTGCCGATAACTTCGGTTACAAAACATGATCATCTCATACAATAAAATATAGCATCACGTCTTGACCATATCACATCACAACATGCCCTGCAAAAACAAGTTAGACGTCCTATACTTTGTTGTTGCAAGTTTTACATGGCTGCTACGGGCTTAGCAAGAACCGTTCTTACCTACGCATCAAAACCACAACGATAGTTTGTCAAGTTGGTGCTGTTTTAACCTTCGCAAGGACCGGGCGTAGCCACACTCGGTTCAACTAAAGTGAGAGAGACAGACACCCGCCAGTCACCTTTAAGCACGAGTGCTCGTAACGGTGAAACTAGTCTCGCGTAAGCGTACGCGTAATGTCGGTCCGGGCCGCTTCATCTCACAATACCGCTGAACCAAAGCATGACATGTTGGTAAGCAGTATGACTTATATCGCCCACAACTCACTTGTGTTCAACTCGTGCATATGACATCTACGCATAAAATCTGGCTTGGATGCCACTGTTGGGTAACGTAGTAATTTCAAAAAAATTCCTACGCACACGCAAGATCATGGTGATGCATAGCAACGAGAGGGGAGAGTATTGTCCACGTACCCTCGTAGACCGAAAGCGGAAGCATTAGCACAACGCGGTTGATGTAGTCGTACGTCTTCACGGCCCGACCGATCAAGCACCGAAACTACGACACCTCCAAGTTCTAGCACACGTTCAGCTCGATGACGTCCCTCGAACTCCGATCCAGTCGAGTGTCGAGGGAGAGTTCCTTTAGCACGATGGCGTGGTGAAGATCTTGATGTTCTACCGACACAGGGCTTCGCCTAAGCACCGCAACCATATGACCGAGGTGGAATATGGTGGAGGGGGCACCGCACACGGCTAAGGAACGATCACGAAGATCAACTTGTGTGTTATGGGGTGCCCCCCTGCCCCCGTATATAAAGGAGGGAGGGGGGAGGTGCGGCCGGCCCCTAGGGGTGCGCCTGGAGGAGTCCTACTCCCACCAGGAGTAGGACTCCCCCCTCTTGCCTTGTAGGAGAAGGAAAGGGGGAAGGGAAAGAGGAAAGGGGGGCGCCGCCCCCCTTCTTCCTTGTCCTATTCGGACTAGAGGGGGAGGGGGCGCGCGGCCTGCCCTGGCCGGCCCTCCTCTTCTCCCTTAGGGCCCATGTAGGCCCATTAACCCCCCGGGGGGGGGGGGGTTCCGGTAACCCCCCGGTACTCCGGAAAAATCCTGATTTCTCCCGGAACAATTCCGATATCCAAATATAGGCTTCCAATATATCAATCTTTATGTCTCGATCATTTCGAGACTCCTCGTCATGTCCGTGATCATATCTGGGACTCCGAACAACCTTCGGTACATCAAAACATACAAACTCATAATGAAACTGTCATTGTAACTTTAAGCTTGCGGACCCTACGGGTTCGAGAACTATGTAGACATGACCTAGAACTATTTCTGGTCAATAACCAAAAGCGGAACCTGGATGCTCATATTGGCTCCTACATATTCTACGAAGATCTTTATCGGTCAAACCGCATAACAACATATGTTGTTCCCTTTGTCATCGATATGTTACTTGCCTAGTTCAATCTCATTACCGGCAAGTCTCTTTACTCGTTACGTAATGCATCATTCCGTAACCAACTCATTGGCCACATTGCTTGCATGGCTTATAGTGATGTGCATTACCGAGAGGGCCTAGAGATACCTCTCCGACAATCGGAGTGACAAAACCTAATCTCGAAATACGCCAATTCAACATCTATCTTTGGAGACACCTGTAGAGCTCCTTTATAATCACCCAGTTACGTTGTGAGGTTTGGTACAAAGTGTTCCTCCGGTAAACGGGAGTTGCATAATCTTATAGTTGTAGGAACTTTGTATAAGTCATGAATAAAGCAATAGCAACATACTAAACGATCAAGTGCTAGGCTAACGGAATGGGTCAAGTCAATCACATCATTCTCCTAATGATGTGATCCCGTTAATCAAATGACAACTCTTTTGTCCATGGCTAGGAAACATAACCATCTTTGATAAACGAGCTAGTCTAGTAGAGGCATACTAGTGACACTATGTTTGTCTATGTATTCACACATGTATTATGTTTCCGGTTAATACAATTCTAGCATGAATAATAAACATTTATCATGATATAAGGAAATAAATAATAACTTTAATATTGCCTCCAGGGCGTATTTCCTTCACAAACACCTCGATCACAGCCTGGCAAAACTTGTACATTAACATCAGACATGTTGTCTCACTCATACGCACATACGCGTCCACCAGATCGCCTGGAATACCATATGCAAGCATGCGGATGGCCACGGTGCATTTCTGGTAAGAGGAGAATCCAAGCTTGCCAAGGGCATCCGACTTGCACTCGAAGTATGGGTCATGAGCAACCACTCCCTCTCGGATACGATTGAACACATGCCTTGCCATATGAAAACGGCGACGAAATTTATCCTGCTTGAAGAGCGGGGTGTTGGCAAAGTAATCGGCATAAAGCAGGGCGTGGCCTCTCTCCCTGTTGCGGTTCAGGCTAGGAGCACGGCCAGGGAGTGACCCCCCTGTACCGAGGAAGCTGCCGTTGAATATGGTCGTGAATGACCAGTGCAGCCACCACAAGATCTTCATCATCCGACGACGAATCGTCCGACGAACAAAGGAAGTAATGAAAGAAAAACTCGTCTCCACTGTCCATACCTTTGATGGCAAAAGGTCGAACACCTTGCGGTCGTGGTGGCGAAGAGACCGCGATGATCACCTCGATGCAACAGGGGTGGTTGCCGGCCGGCTACTGGCCGCTCTGGAGCTCTCGTCGGAATCTGCCTCGGTCGTGGTCTGTCGCCGGCAGTCGTGTCCCCTCCGCCACCGGCAAGGACGGCGACGGCCAAACCTCCCCCGATAGACGACCAAAACTACGGCGAAAGCGCGGGCGTGATGGCGGCCATGTCGAGACGTGGTTTGGTATGGACGGCGGGGGGCTGCGCGGTGAGGAGGCGGCCGGAGAATAGGGGCGGCGCCGGCGGCGGGGCGGGGCGGGGATAGAGGGTGAACCGTTGGGAGCGGAGGGACTGCTAGTGTCCCTGACAGGCGGGCCACGGGGGGGACAAGGGCGTGCGTCGCGGCCGTCCGCGCGCGTCCGTTTCACCCCAAACCGAGCGCAAGTTAGGGTCGGGGATGGGTCGAAAACGGACGGAATCCAGACATTTGTCCGTTTGAGGCCGCGCGCTGGGCCGCCTCTTTTGTTCCTTTTACCTCAAACGGACGGGGCCGGACAGAATAGAGTCGCGCGGTGGAGTTGGCCTAATTTCACAGTGTCCCGAATTGAGCAATGCTAGACTTACGAAGATATTCTACGTAAGCTAACGGGCAGGCATATGTGGAGGATTGCTATTGGACTTAAGGGGGGATGGGGCCCACCCCCGAAAATCAGGGGGGCAGAGATAATTAGCGAGAAGGATTTACGTAGAACTTTCGTAACTTCACGTAGGTGTAGAATTATTGGTCCCGAATTAGTGTGGAGCAGTGGTGCAGGCCGTGCAGCTCTCCTCCGGTCGCCCTTGCAACCGAATGCAGGTCTTGCCCCAACGAAATCTTCCCACCTGTCCCCGTTGTTTATTACTCGCCTCACATGGGGCACCGCAATGGCAGGGCCAGGGGCCAAAACCGAAAGGCAGCGACAGTTACGGTCGGCCCCATCTGGAAGCTGACTCACCACCCCTACAGCCCTAGCTTTGCAACCGCCGGCGACGGCCCACGTGTATGTACCGACTCGCCGTCGCCGACACTCTGAAGCGTGAGCAGGACACAGTGCACGCTCCGGCATGTGGAGCTTGGAAATTTCGGCACGGATCACTGGTGCCATGCGTGTACACTGACCGCGCCATGTCCGCTGTTTCTTTTTCGTGCAGTGCAGAATACGATGCGCAAATCGCTCCGACATGCTGCCGCTCGTCAAGAACACCATTGTCCTGTGGGATCGCGACGCCGGCAATACGGCTCTATAGTATTATAGTTGTGTATATATAGTCTACGTGCGAAAACTCAGGAACTCGACGGGGACGGATGGATGGATTGGAAGCATAGAGTAGACGATGTGCCAATCAGCACGCACGGCCGCCATGTGCGAGCTCCTTTCAGCTTCGCATCCGCGCGCGGGAATCCCACCACATGCGCCGTGGGGGCGGGGAGAGACCGCGGGAACGGACGGCTGGCACAGTGCCGGGCGGGGCCATGCGCACGCCGGCTGCCGCTGCTGCTCGATCGATCGGTTGATGACACGTACTGCAGAGGACCTCAACGCTGCTCCTCTCGCTCTCCGAAGGGATCCGATCCGGGACAAAGAGAGCGCAGCACATGAGCGCTCATCAAGGGCGGGGGGCTCAATCTTCGACTGACGTTGTAGAATGATTAGCCCGTGCTCGTGTGCGCGCCACATGGAGGGTCGCCATCAGCCCATGTGGACAGCGACATGGTAGCGGCCATCCATATCAATCGGCGTGGATCAGCAGCACCACGAGAAAGAAAGGCTGGCTCTTTCATAGCCGTCCGTTTAGCAGTTCTTTTTTTTTTTTTGGACTTGTTTAGCAGTTTTAGTGACACGGTGAAAACCCAAGGCATAAAATAGCAGTCGCATGATGATATGTGCGACGTAAATTTATAGTCATTTCGCACTGGATATTCATGGTCATACGATGAATATATTTTCACCACTCTTTGCTTAACCGAACTCAGGGCATCTTCGATGCCGACCCTTAAACCTCTCGTATCCGTCCGAACATAGCTGTTCGGATCACGCAAGCCATCCAACGCTGACTTTCATCGGTCTGTGAAGCAGTTCAGACCGTAATTCTCCCGTAAAACGAAACCAAACTAGGATACTTTACGGGAGTCCGGACACGAGTCAAGTAAGACTCCTACATCCCATGCCCACCCAAAACTATGGCAGAGCCAACATTTTTGTAGCTGGCCGCACTGTTTTCGCGGCGAAATCCCCCACACTCTTCTTCTATCCCGCCGCTCTTCACCCAATTCTCATCCATTTTCGCCACTCTCATCTTTCTTCCCGTTGCTGACGCGCAGACTCACAGGAGAAACTACCTGAGACGAAGGTGGTGGAGCATCCAGTGATCACGCTCGTTTAGAAGATCAACTCGGCGACACGGCAAAACCGTCGCGTCAAAGCAAAAACAACAAAGGCGGCAACCCTAAAGAAGAGCAGGCCGGTGGAGGCATAGGTGGTGGTCGTGGCGGTGGCGTGCTGGTGGTGGATGTGGTAGAGGTCGGGGCCTGGCCGCGGGGCCCCGTCGCCGTCGTCGACGGTGCATTACAAGGGATTGTAGATCATTTGCAGCTAGATATGCATTGTTATGTAGATCATTTGTAGCCGGATACGCATTGTTGTATAGATCATTTATAGCCGAATATGCATGGTTGGATCATTTGTTGTCGGATATGCATTATTTTGTTGACCATCTGTAGCCGGATACGCATTATTTTTTTTGCCTTTAAATGACTGCAGGACATTTTCCTATAATAAATGTGTAGGAGTTACATGTTTTTACAAAACACACACACACTAGCACTCCCATGGGGGTTGCCTAAAGCAACTAAATTGATAAGAAGGGGGAGAAGGGCTTAAAAAACAATCAAAGGCAGGTACTATACTAAGTTTTGTAGGAAGGTGTTAGTGTAGCCTTCAAGCCCAGCGGATGATCTATACTTGAGCAGATAAAAGCCTTGTATAAATCTCTTGAGCCAAGAATTTTGCTGGATATACTGTTTTGTTGATCATTTGTAGCCGGATATACATTCTTTTGTCGATAATTTGTTGCTGAATATGCATTATTTTGTTGATCATTTGTAGCCGGATATGCATTGTTAACAATGTTTTATTTCATAGTCTTCCCGTGCGTGTAGTGTGTTCCTAAAGTTGGAGAAGAAAAACTTGATCGCCATGCGTTGTTGTTTGAAGTTGAATGGACGACCTAAGTGGAATCTATACATTGCCAACACCATCGCCCATGGCATCGAGGAAGAAACTGGTGATCTAAGTAACCCAACAAAAGAACCGCCCAAGAAGGTTAGAAGAGTGGGCCAGGGAAAGAAGGGAAGGAGGAGAGGGCGCAACAAGAAGTTGCAGCTGCCAAGATGACAGAGAGGTTCGAAGACATCTTGGAGAGGAAGAGGAGGCATACATCAAGCATTCCGACGTCAAGGAGGCATGCAAGGCCAAGAGGTTTAACATGTTGATGGCAGCGACCGAGAACAAGCTCAAGTTCGAAGAGAAGAAGGCCATGCTCGAGAAGAAGAAGGTGGAGATCGCAGCGCTTCAGAGGACATGAAGGTGGTCACCTGGAAGATGAGGGATTTAGACGAGGACGCAAGGATAATCATGCAAGCTGTTAATACGTCTCAAACGTATCTATGATTTTTGATTGTTTCATGCTATTATATTATCATTTTTTATACTTCTTATATTAATTTATATTATTATTTGTACTAACCTATTAATTTAGTGCTCACCGTTGGTTCCTGTTTTCTGCTTGTTTCTGTTTTCACTGGAAATCAATATCTATGGACGTCAAAATAAGTTGGCAATTTAAAAGATTTTTTTTGGGGACGACAAGAAACACACGAAGCTTCGGGAGACCTCAAAAGGATCCCATGCTCTTGTTGGAGCTTGCATCGCATCCCTATGCGTTAGTCATGACGGTGTTGGTTGCCCATGTTCCTGTCGTCGAGGGCTCTGTCTGGCGCCTCGACAGGGTCTAGCTCGTGGTGTGGAAGTCCACCTCAGCAGTGCTATGTGCCTCTGCCCGGGTTGCGCATCTTGCAGCCAATCGATTTCAGCCCGCTCTGGCGTTGCCTTCGAGTTCTATGCTACTCTTGGGTATCTTTGTTGTGGTGTATGTGGTTTTGAGCAAAAGCTCTACGACGATGGTGTCTGTGGGCGTTGTTTCCCTTCTGGTGTCGCATTCAACACTTGTCTTTTCTCTGGGCGGGTGGTCGTGCTCGGTTTGGCAATGGCCCTACTATCCACTAATGCTGCCTTTGGACGCTGTCCTGCCACCATCTACTCTTCTTTTAGTATTGCTTTTTGGTTTGGTTGGTCATGGCAATTTGGATCGTGCTTTGTGGCATGGGTCCGTGGATGCTGGAGCGGCGACTCTGAACAATGGATGTGCGCCAAGGCAGTGATCTCAATGGAGGCGCGATTGCAACTCTAGGGTGTAGGCTAGCCACTCAATGCTACATGAGTTGTGACCTGATGCAACGAGGATAGTGAGTTTGTCGGCCCGGTAGACACACTCTAATGGGTCCGTCCGGCTAGTATGTTGGGACAACAAGGACCTTAGATGTTTTTGCGTAACTTTTGTGGTTTGCGGGTGATCGTCTCACGTAGCAAGGGCTACAATATGTACGAGCGAAGCGACGTTGTGGCTCGCATGCAGAGGGAAGTTGAGCGGTGGCTCCGGATCGTGGCGTCTGCCCGTGTTTTATGACTATGGTCTAGTGTCGTGTGGTCGACAAGGCCTCTTGCGTGTGCAATTTTTGGTTTGCTTTTTCACATAAGCGGAGCGGTCAATTTTTGATTAGCTTTCCCTTATAAATTGAATCAACATGTCTTGTTTTTTAAAATGAGATCATATTCAGGTGGGGACCTCTCTCCCGGTAATAGTTTTGGAAAAATGTTGGGAAAACAAACTATACCGCCTTGGACAAAAACATGATAGAAATTGCAAACCCGGCTAAATATCATACGGACGACCTTCAATTATTATGAGCATAATGCACACTCGTGTAGAAAATTGGGTATGGATGTTAATTTCTACAAGTGGATCGTCTTAATTTTTGAGAGCCACATGCCAAACCGGTTGGTCACTATCCAGTTCATAATGCCGAGCGGTAGTGTAGTACAACCAAGCCCTGTTTATCGAAAAGACACAACCGAAGATTTTGTACCCAGATTTATAGAGTAGTGCCTACATGGACGTACAACTGAGAAGCTCCTTAACTAAAAGTACTTTCAACAAACGGTTTGTGTTAATAATTGAGTAGGGCAATCAGTATGGCAACATTCAAGGCTCTGCTTCTTTGTCTACGTTTCCGGGAGAATCGCATGTGTCATCCTCGGCAAGCAGCCGACATGACAGGCGAGCAGAATCAATAGCGCAGCTACCGGTGGTTCCCAGTGTCCAGGTGGGTAACGGTGTTAGTACACAGTATCAGTAATTTGCACCTTCAGTAATTTCCCTAAGCAAGTAATCGTGAAATTTCATTTCTCTCAAGGATTGCGTGGTAAAAAAACACACAACTTGGTACATCGTCATGCAGCATTAGCTGCAGTTCAATCGTCTCCTCGACGACAAAGCAGAGGAAGGCAAAAAAAAAAGGAAAAAAGTTACAGGCGGACGGACTACACACATGATGATACATCACTAGGGGAATGCAGAGACCAGGGAGGGAACATCACAGTTTCGTAAGCTCCTCCTCCTCATCTGACACCGCCTCTCGCAGCACCCGGACGCACATTCTTTCTTTTCGCGGTATAAAATTCACACACGGAGCAGGTAAATATGGCTGTGACTCAGGGGTAGTTCACCAGGGAGCGGTACGTGGCCCCGGCCTTCCAGTTGGCGGGGATGACGTTGCTGACGACGAGCTTCCTGCCGGAGTCGGACGTGAGCCGGAGCGAGAAGGGGGCGCGCAGCTGCCTGCCCTCGTTGAGGCGCCACAATGCGCCCCAGTCCTGTGCCATGGGCGTCCAGGCGCCGCTGCCGGCCTCCTTGAGGGCCACGGCCTTGAGGTCGCCGTCGTCGTCCTCAAACTCGATCAGGGTCTTGAAGTAGAAGGGGTTGGAGCCCTGGTCCACCCTGAAGGCAATGTTGACGCCAGGGTACTTGCATGGCACCCTGCCATGATTAACAGGAACGCCAAGATCAGCACATATTTACTCCATTATTTTCTGTGCAACTGTAGACTGAAGACTGAAGAGGATCCTAGGTGGTAGTGCGTACCTCTTGTACTGCATCCTGATGACACCGCCGGCGCGGAGCTTGTCGGCCATGCCAGGCTTCGCCATGGCGCCCAGGGCGGTGCCGCTCATGTCGAAATGGCACGGCTCGCCGGGGTAGAGGTTGCCGGGGCTCAGGTCGGTGATGACGATGGTCACAGGCTTCCCGGAGCAGGCCGAGTTGCTCGTGCATTTAACCTGCGTACGCCACATCAACACATTTTGTCAGGACCAGCCGAGCCGACCACTTTGCACCATTAATGGAAGGGGCTTGGTGAGTTATGCTTACATCATAGCACGCGCCGCAGCCCTTGCCCGCCATGAACAGAGGCGAGCTCCCGGCGGCGATCATCGACGAGAACGGCCGGTGCCCAACAGCGGTTTGGTAGCCACACGCTCCGCCTGCAAATTTGTTTTCTTGTCGTCAGTATCTTTCAGCTCGATGAATGTGGGTGCGACGTAAGTCCCATGGATTATGGACATAAGGCCGACAGTAAAGTAAGCAAGGCACTAACCGTCGCTCCCGTCGCCGTTGGGGTTGCCGTAATACGTGGCGCCGGCGGGCAACCAGCCGCCGCCGTATGCGGCGGACGAGGAGGGGTTAGTGGTGGTCTGGTTTTTGTGGCCCTTGACCGGAGCAGACTTGTCGTGCCCGCCCACCTTGGCGAGCTTGCGGGAGCAAGCAATTGGGCTCACAAGAAGCGAGAGCACCAGCAGTGCGCCAAGTAGCGCTAGGGTGCAAGTTTTCGCCATTGCTGCTGCTGCTGCTGCTTGTAGCTTGCTAGCAAGCACTGGGACTAGGAGCTTGAAAATTTAGAGGCTGCGAGCTAGATAAGCTTAGCTCGAATGTTCGTTGGGTGAGTTGAAGGACTGGTCACGAGGCCAGTATTTATAGTGAACACTTGGAACCGGGGTTCAGACGTACGTGGCGAATTATTGGGGAGAACGTGACGAGTTGGTGTGGAAGGAAAAAGCTAACCGAACTATTACTAATCTGCAGTAGTACCTACAAAAAATGCGAGCCAAAGTCGTCTAAAAAATAGTTTTATTTAGATTGTACAATAGGAAAACGCACATGCTCAGAAGTTCAATCTGGACATATACTTGGACCTGTTATAAGCGCACTTTGTTGTAAGGTCAAACTTACTGCCTGTACTACTACAAGTAGCTATGATGCTAATACACATCTGTCGGTGTTCTGGAAATGGGGTCTCTGGACTTGTCTGTCTGTGGCCTACGGCGTGGCTCAAGTGGTGGTCCAATGCGGCCCATCTTCGTCTACTCAAACTCAAGACCTTCGCGAGGGGCCAAGCCTCGCGGGGCGGACGACAGAAGGCTTCCTAGGGGGGGCCTCATCAGGCAAGCTCGCGAGGAGGCGGAGAGATCAATGCAAGGTACCTCGCGAAGTGCTCGTGAGGCAAGTCATGACGATCGAGACCAGGCGGGCGCCGACCTGTGCAGTGTCCTTGTTTCCTCTTTGGTGCAAAGGGGGCAAGCACATGCGTGGAGTATCGAGGCATGAAGTAAATGTTACAATTTCAGTGCAACGAGACCAAGACCAGCAGAGCGGTAGGACGAAGGTCACCGTGGAGCCCAAGACGGCGTCATCGCCAGTGCCTTTGACAGCCGAAGACCAACTTTAGTCAGGATAAGTTGTACTAGATGTTCCCCTTAAAAATGACCGTTGTTGGCGCTTTTCCCGCTCAATATTTGGGAAGAGGACCAGGACCTCTATAAATAGGGTTAGCCACCACCAAGTCAAGGAGGGGCAATCTAGGATCGAATCCTTCCCAAGCAGAACGCCACACCACCACAAGAACATCCCTCGCGAGGCTGTTCTTCCTCTGTACTGTTCATCATCAGCCCCTAAGGCAATACACACACCACACACTGAAGTAGGGTATTATACCACAATGGTGGCCTGAACTAGTATAAACCTCGTGTCCCTTGTGTTGTTCATCTAGTAGCTTAGATTCTCAGTGAGGCGTTAGGACGTGGATCGGTAGGGGGAAGATCTTCGCGCGCACCCCAGAGTTTGAACCTTAAGGGTTTTGCCAGAACCCCATATCCGACATTTGGCGCGCCAGGTAGGGGTGCGCCGGAATCTTTCTTCCGCCATCCCGCGTTCCATCGTTCGTCGCGTCCATGGCTGACGCTAGCCGAGCTCGTGTCGAGCGTCGGGCTGCTCTCGCCGCCCACGTCGCCCAGACGGCTCCCGTCGGTGGGCCTCCCCGTCGTTCCCCGTCGCCTGCCGCCCACGCCGCCACAGGCCCGGCGGGGAACGAGTAGCAGGCGTCGTCGCTGCATCCCACGGTGCGGCGGGAAGGCCGCACTGCCACCCCGTCGCTGACTCCAGCTGCTTCGTCGTTGCACGCCCGCCGCGCTCCCATGGACGCGCACGCCGCGCTGCTCCTAGCACGCGAGCTCCTGCACTACCGTCCCGTCGGCGACCTCTACGAGGAATGGCTCGCTCGCATCACCGAGCTCGTCATCGCCGCAGGGGGCTCTCCTACGCTGTCCCTCTCGCTGCCTCACCCTCCGTCCTGCGCGGGTAATGCAGCTCCAGAGGTGCCTCCGCCACCTCCTCCCCAAGAAGGCGCCATGGCTCCAAGGCGCGCGGCCCCTGGATGAGACCCACCGCTTCTGGCGCCCGCGCGACAAGAAAGGAGCTGCCAAGAAATCCCTCGCCCCCAAGAAGGCGCTCGCGTGCTCCCTGCACCGGTGCGCCATGACCTCATTCCTGCGCCAGCGCGTCAAGACCCTGCGCTGCCCCTAGCAGCGGCGCGCGGGGACCCCCAGGATCAGGCCCCACGTCAGCAAAGGCCTCTGGTGGCCACCGCGGGCTGCCGTGCCTTCACTGCCGAGCTACGCAACATCGCCTGACCGGGCAAGTTCAAGCCGGATCTGCCTCCTCGCTACGACAGCACCGCCGACCCCGCGGAGTTCCTGCAGCTCTATGAGCTGGGCATCGAAGCGGCTAACAGAGACGAAAAAGTCATGGCGAACTGGTTCCCCATGGCTCTCAAGGACGGTGCCCGCACCTGGCTCCTGAACCTGCCTCCCAGCATGATCTCCTCTTGGGACGAGATGCGCACCCGCTTCATCACCAACTTCCAGGGCACTCGCGATCGTCCCCTAGTCATGAGTGACTTGCGCCGCATCAAGCAGCAACCAGGAGAGACCCTGCAGAAGTACATCCAGCGCTTGAACATCGCTCGCCTCAAGATTCCCAAGGTGACTGAGGAAGCCATCATCTCAGCCTTCTTTGATGGCGTCCGTGACATCAAGATGAAGGAGGAACTAGCGATCCACGAAGATCTGTGCACGTCTCTGGAGCTGTTCAACTTGGCGACCAAGTGTGCAAGGGCTAAGGAGGGACGCCTCTTCCTTCTCGAGCTCCCAGCCGCTGATCGTGAAGAGAAGAAAGCCAAGGCCAAGGACGTAAACGCAAAGGAGCAGTTGTGCTCGCAGCAGAGCCGGACACGAAGCATGGTAGGGACCAGCCGGAGTCGTCCAAGGGCAGCCGGTACTGCATGTACCACGACCTCCACATCCACAACACCAACGAATGCCAAGAGCTCAGGGCCGTGCGAGAAGGACGTGTCGGCCGGCGCCCCGAGCGCAACGATCGGGGCTATGGCCGAGGAGGAGGAAGAGGTGGAGGATAATGGGAAGACCGTGGCCCTCGCCAAGGGTGGCATGACCGGCCTCGCGAGGACCGCTGGCAGGACCAGCCTTGCGAGGGGGCTTGGAGGGATCCGCCTCATGAGGATCGCCCGCAAGGCAACACATGCCTTCCTCCTCTGCCACCACCGCCAAGAAGGAATGAGGACCCTCATCAGGACGAGGGGGCTGGGGGTTTCTAGGAGCCGCGTGCTATCGCTTGTATCTTGGGCGGTGCCCAGGACCCGGCTTCTCAGCGCATCTTCAAGCAGTTCACTCGTGAGGTGAATGCAGTCCTCCCAAAGCTCGAGGCCACGCGCCCTCTCAGGTGGTCCACGTGTGCCATCACGTCCAGCTCAACGGATCAACTCAAGTGTGCAGCGACAGCTGGTGCCCTCCCAATGCTATGTTCCCCAGTCATCAGCAACGTGCAGGTCACCAGGACCCTCATCGATGGCGGCACAAGACTCAACATTTTGTCGTCGAGACGTTCAACGATCTCCAAGTGCCATATGATCAGCTTCAGCCAACCAAGCCTTTCTCAGGAGTCACTAATGGTTCCACCACCCTGATAGGGTAGGTCTGCCTCCCTGTCACCTTCGGGCAGCCCAAGAACTACCGTACCGAGCTCATCGACTTCGACGTTGCCCACATTCGCCTGTCGTACAATGCCATCCTCAAAATGCCGGGAAGCGGCGGAGTCATCACAGTCCCCTGTGAAGAGAAGGATGGAGTGTGCTCTGTCGAGCGTGCCTTCCAAGCCACTTCAGTCGAGGACCCAGAAAGGCAAAAGTGGGAACCTTCCCGAGGCAGCTCCCAAGAAGAAGAAGACATCACCTGGCCCAAGGCCTCAAGAGGCAGGCACCTCCGGTGGCACTGCGCCAGGAACCGCGCCCGTCCAAGGGGCGCCTCCCTCCGTCGCATAGGAAGGCACGCCCGGCGCCCTCCTCGGGCAAGGCTCGGGGGCTCTCTCCTGGAGGGCCACTGACTTTGCCAAGATCACGAGGGAGGCGCTCGGGCACCACTTCGAGGTGTGCTTCACGGCAAGTTTCCCTTAGGAAGGCACGAGGCAAGGAGGGCCCCACCCTCAGGAGTTCATCACCAAGGTCACTCAGGAGCTGCAGGAATCGAGAGTCATGCGCGGTAGCCGCCGCCTACCCAGCGTAGCTCCCCATCCAGGCGAGGATGGTGGGCTGCGCGTCTGCATCAACGTACCAGGGCTCAACCGAGCCACGTCCAAGGAGCGCCTCTGGCCTTCGCGCGTGGGACGTTGCGAGGGTCCACCTCACAGCTACGTTCGCATGCCTCTCGGCCTGCCGAACACGGCCGCTGCTCACCAGCGCCTGATGCGGAGCATTCTGGAAGCCCAGGAGGCCAGGCACCACGCGGTCCTGGCAGAGATGGAGATGGTCCTCGAGGAGCCGCCCGGACCCCTAGAGCCTCCCGAGGCTCAGGGCCCCAAGAGCTCGTGAGGATTGGCTTCTTCACCGCGCGTCGTCTGCTACTCCAACATTCCTTCGTCTGGAATGGTATCAGGTGACATCTTCTCGAGTTCCATTTTAGCTGAGAGCGCCCCCAGCGCTGCATCATTCCCATGCCACGTGGGTCCATCCCTGCGGCATCTATCTCTTTTGCTTATGCCTTTAGTTTACCTTGCTGGGAACGCCCCTCGGGCTGCATCATCCCCAAGACGCTCGGGCCTGACCCAGTGGCATGTATCTTTCTCGCATCTATCTAAGTTGGTTTGCTCTTTCATGCCTAACCTGCCCGTGATAATCGCCTGCTCGATTGACACCAACCTTTGGAGCCGCTCGCTCTGGCACGACGCTTGTGCATGGGTCCGTCCCTGCAATGTCGACAAATCTGAGTGGTCGAGCTCTGGCCGCGTCAGCCCCGCAAGGCGCCACCTCACCAGGCCCTCAGTGCCCTCATCACTCCTCGGAGTAACCAATGGCTGGTCGGCCATCGTAATGGCAACCCCTGTTTTCCTTGTGTTGGTTTACAGGGCCCCTCTAAAGATTGACATTGGGGGAGGCCTTCGTGAGCTCGCTCTCTCTCACCTGTGCGAACCGCTTGCACGTTAAAAGGGGGCGCGTGAGCATCACGACTCAAGGGCTCTTACTGGCTCTCCAGCCCTCACCCCCTGGCCTTGTCCACGGCATCGCGACCTGTCATACCAGCGGCGGCTGAGCTTGCTCGAGGGCCGGGACCTGAGGACGTAGAGCATGAAGCAGAGCGCGGGGGAGAGAGGAGAAGCTCACAAGGGCCTGACCAGCAACTTCCCAGCTGCCGACGCGCAGGTCCGGCACCTCGCTAAGGAACGACTCCAAGCTCCCGAGATAAGTCACACCCCTGGAACGGCTAGTTAACGCAACTCCCAATATTCACCTAATGCGGCTCTATGGCGGTGACGTTGCCTTCCTTTCTCGTCCAGCGAAGGCTGCTTGAGTGCTAAAGGGGACCTCCCGAGCATCGCGCCTCGGGGGCTCTTACTGGACCTTGGGCCGCTCACCTCCTGGCCTTGACCACGACATCGCGACCTGGCATACCAGCGACGACTGAAACCTGCCTGGGGATCGGGGCCTGTCAGCGTAGAGCGCTAAGCTCTCGTGAGATTAGAAAGGGGGAACCGAGCCGAGACAGGACAAGCATCGTGCACCGCTTCACGATAAAGATTATATTAACAAAAGACATTGTAGACGCTTTACATGCCCCCACGGGGTATTTCCTTGATTCCTCGCAGGGAACAAAAGATGCAAATCCTAAGGAGCCCTAACTACAGGTGCCTCTGCGGCAGACACCATCATCAACAATGGGCCATGTGAGGCAGGCGCCAGCCCCATCCAAATCAGCCGCATCGACTGCCTGACGCAGCCACCCTGCTCCAGGCGCGACGTGAGCTCGGGGGCTCATAGCTGTCGTCGCTCGTCTCCGGAGTCACGAGAAGCTCGAGGGAGTTGCTGGACTCCCCGGCATCTCCGCTGCTGCTAGAAGAGCTGCTGGAGAAGCGGGTGGCAGGCTTGGCCCTCGCCACAGCAGTGCTTCGGCCGCTGTCCCTGGAGCAGCACTCCAGCCGGCGTCCTTCCGCGTCGAAGACCTTGAAGAGTATCAAGGAGGTGCCATCGTATTCAAGATGAATCATGAGGGCGCCCTCCGTTCGGCAGACCCGAGCGATCTCGCCCCAGCCTCGGGTCATGTAGACCTTGCCCGGAGCGACAACCTCAACCTCCGCTCCGGTCGCGGGGGTGCCGCAGTCGGCGTGCTGTAACCAGAGCTCAAGAGGCCCCCTCGGCGGCATCTCGAAGGCGAAGGAAGGAGGAAGGAGAACCCAAGAGCTTGGAGGCATGGCGGCGTGAAGCGCGAGCTCGCGAGGGGAGTCTGCGGCATGGACTCTAGGGGCGACAACGCGCGTCGCCGTGATTTGTCGGCGTCGCCGGCGGCGTGAGCGGCACCGCTCGGTGTCTTCTTCCCTAGGGCCCTCATCCCGGGCATACAAGGGCAACGGAAACCCAGGAGGAGGCCGCTCGTACCATGGCCTCGATGTCCCCTGCCGGGCAACCTCGTCACGGCGGCCGGGGATTGGCCGCTTCTTCGGCGGGAGCGGGACGGGCCCCTCTCGGGGGGCCTTCCCCTTCTCCTCGGCTGAGAACTGGCGGATCGGCGCCATTGGCGTCAAGGTGGAGGAGGAGAAAGGAAGAAGAGACGGAGCAAGGAGAGATGGACTGGAAGGGCTCACGCCGTTCCGTACTTATAGTCCGGAGGAGGCCAACCGTCGGCCTCCACGATCGCAGGTAATCATGACTCGTTTTGCATGCAGGGACCTGTCAAGTCGGGCAGTTGCCGAGGCAGCGTGGGGAAGCGGAGACGCCCACGTTCAATCAACCGCCATACGGCGCCCAAGGCCGCAGGATGTTGGGGCCCGCGGCGCTCCGCACTTGCCCCTTCTCTACCCTGCTAAGCCAAGTCCGAGCGCGCCTTGGGCCCGGGGGCTACCATCGGTGTTCTGGGAACGGGGGTCCCCAGGCTTGCCTACCTGCGGCCTGCGGCGTGGCTCAAGTGGTGGCCCAATGTGGCCCATCTTTGTCTACTCAAGCTCAAGACCCTTGCGAGGGGCCAAGCCTTGCGAGGCGGACGACGGAAGGCTTTCTCAGGGGTGGCCTCACCAGGAAAGCTCGTGAGGAGGCAGAGAGATCAAGGCAAGGGTACCTCGCGAGGTGCTCGTGACGCAAACCATGACGACCGAGACCAGGCGGGCGCCAGGCGGGCGCCAGCCTGTGTAGTGTCCTTGTTTCCTCTTAGGTGCAAAGGGGGCAAGCACAGGCGTGGAGTACCAAGGCATCAAGTAAAGGTTACCATTTTAGTGCAACGAGACCAAGACCAGTAGAGCGGCAGGACGAAGGTTACCGTGGAGCCCAAGACGGCGTCATCGCCAGTGCCTTTGGCAGCCGAAGACCAACTTTAGTCAGGATAAGTTGTACTAGATGTTACCCTTTAAAATGGCCGTTGTTGGCACTCTTCCCGCTCAATATTCGGGAAGAGGACGAGGGCCTCTATAAACAGGGTTAGCCACCACCAAGTCAAATAGGGGCAATCTGGGATCCAATCCTTCCCAAGCAAAATGCCACACCACCACAAGAACATCCCTCGCGAGGCTGTTCTTCCTCTGTACTGTTCATCATCAGCCCCTGAGGCAATTCACACATCACACACTGGAGTAGGGTATTACACCACAATGGTGGCCTGAACCAGTATAAACCTCGTGTCCCTTGTGTTGTTCATCTGGTAGCTTAGATTCTCAGTGAGGCGTTAGGACGTGGATCGGTAGGGGGAAGATGTTCGCGCGCACCCCAGAGTTCGAACCTTAAGGGTTTTGCCGGAACCCCATATCCGATAATATCCATATAACCTTGTTGTAATCCCTCTCTATTAATGAGATGAGGACAACTATTTGCCTCCGTTCTGAGAAAAAGATAGTCGCTATGACACTCAATACAGAAGTAGTACCAAAATAAGTCTTGATTTTTGTTCCCAAAGGAGAGTATACCACCGGCCTTTGCATCAAGTGATGCATAAGACCATCTTTATTAAAGTATCAAGTACATGAAAAGCCTCATCATGCTCCGTCATTGGTCGTACCTCCGCATGCTAAAGAGAAGATCACACACAAATCCATCATGTAGCATTAAAGGCAATTCCTAATTTTTTTGAAAGTGTCATTCTATTAAAAACACAATCACTTTGGCAGTTTTAGATTGCCGAGAGAAGGAAAAACACAAACTCTCACCTGGATTTGAGCTTTATGGTTTTGATCAACCGAGCGAAGTAATTCCCAAACAAATTCAAGATACTAGTTGCCGGAGGTAAGTAATATGCTTTATGAGTAGAAAACCAAAGTGGGTGGCAAACATACAAGATATGAATAATGATTTATGTTTTTATCTTGATCACATAAACAACAATTTTTGTGCTCGCATGGTATCTATGCTTTGCCAAGCTATCATTTGTTGATACCACCCATCTATCCATACCACATAAACATATTAATTTTAGTGGAACTTTAATACTCTAAATATAACACTTGTCAAAAATAGGGCTGGTGTTATTTCCAAATATAACACATATCAACCTTCTTCATATGGATAAGTTAATAAATATCAACCTATGAAGCAAGTGAAACAACACGGTACACTTATCCCTGCTGAGAAAATCAGTGAAGCTAATCATTCAAGGGTCTCGTAACTAGCATGGGGGCAACAAACACAACCTTTCGCTATACAATGTTATAGACTCGGGTATTGGGGATCAAGTGGTGCGTGCCCCAACCATGTATGTTCCCAAAACCTAGTCGTGGGCTCATTGTCTACTAAGAAAGATCCTCTGTTGAAGAACTCGACTTTAACTCTCATAAAACATTTCCAGCAAGGAGGCATAACAGAACTTGGGGGTAGGGTCTTAGCTTGAAGGTATTTGTTTGCAACAGCTTGTGCTATACCCCCTCTGAAAGACTTTATTTGAAAACGGAATCCAAATATCAACAAAAAGATGAATGGAAAGTCTTGTCGATATGAATTGATCTTCAACCCAATGACAATGCTTCGATTTCGATCTTGACTTCTTTCTTGGATGCCTGAAGTTTGTGTTCGCATTTCATCAAAGGAAAAGTGGGCTGTACCCACATGAAGAAAAGAGTTGCTCGTGTAAAAGCAATATCTTCTATTTGACTTATCTAGCCGTGTCTTGTCTTGCATTGAACATCCATTGACTAAAGCAAGAACTTGCTCTTAATAGTGAGGTCTTCCATCCCCCAAACACTTTGATCTTTTGACCCACATAGAATACCCCACTTTGCCAATAGGCAGTTTCATTAATGCTCGTCACATTGACAGAAGAAACGAGAGTTGTTAATTTTTTTTATTGCAACTCAATGGTTCTTACAAAAAATGGATTTCAAAGCTTGGGCGACTACAATTTCTCCAACTCATAATCTATTTCTCAGTTGTATGATTTCTTCATGATTTGTGCATACTGAGTCAGAAACAGTGACGAAGGGGAGAAGATGATGTGGGGCGGAACCCTATGGGGACGATCTTTCACGTTTGGAGTGGATCCTACGGAGAAACATGAAGAACGTGCGGAAAAACACAAGGGAAATCACGGGGAGGAACGAGAGAAACACTCAACCGACAAGTAATTGATCACACGAGGGCTAGATCACCGAACACATAAGGCAACACAAGATTCAAAATCAACAAAGGGAAGATACAAGAGTAACCGTTCTTCTCCGTGAGGAGGTCTTGGGGGTCTTCCCTTGAAGGGGTCTTGAATCCGCTTGGGGGGATCTTCTCCGAAGAGGTCGTGAGCTCCGAGGAGAAGTAACCAAGTGGATGAGCAAGGCTCTCACACAAAATATGAGCTAAACCAATGCTAACCCTAGCTAGGAGGTGGGAGAGACCTATTCATAGTCGTAGTGCAAATGGAAGTCAAAGTGAAGGGGTACAAGGGCTCCAGCCCGCGGGTGCGGTCACTCAGGTGCCGGACGTCCGGAAGACATCGGACGTCCGAAGGCTCGGGACGGTCCGGACGTCCGATAGGGCTTGGACTTCCGTAGGTTCGGCTATGTCGGGGATGCGTCGGACGTCCGGAGGGGCCGGTCGTCCGGAGCTTCGGGACGGTCCGGACGTCCGATGACCGTCGGTCTTTCATAGATTCGGCTCGGTCGCTGGTCGCCCGGTCGTCCGGTCCTCCTCGGACATCCGTAGATTGGGCTCGGGTGGTGAAGTACCGGACGTCCGGAGGGCTCGGCCGTCCGTGTCCTGGGAGTCGTCGGACGTTCGGACTGGGTTGGTCGTCCGATGCCTGTAGCTTCCAAAGCAGCTCTTCTTCTTGTCCATCACGCTTGGTGTCCTTGCCTCCTTGGCCATTGGGTGTAGCTGCCTCGTGGCTCTCCTCCAAGTACCTGATCACACACAAAGTTTCTGAATGAGGTAGTAGCCATGTCTCGTGAGGAGGAATAGGGTGTTCAGAGTGGAGCGAGTTCACCTTATCTTAGATAGCCTTCGCTGTAGCTCTTGTCATGGGTCCAAGTGGTGTTGAGGGAGATGTAGGCACGTCCATGGGGATGAGCAAGGGATGCTCCGCATCATCTCCCCCCCTTGGGAGAGATCCGACCTCGGATCAAAAGCTTCATCTCCATGGTATGGCGCGATGTCCTTGACGTTGAAGATGTCGCTCACATTGTACTTGCCTCATGGTAGGTCGATCTTGTAGGCGTTGTCGTTGTAGCGTGCTAGCACCTTGAAGGGTCCATCGGCTCGAGGGAGAAGCTTGGACTTGTGTTCGTTGGGGAAGCGGTCCTTGCGAAGTTGTAGCCACACGAGATCACCAATGTTGTAGATCATGTGTTGCTTGTTGACTTTGATCTTGGTCGCTAGTCGTTGTACTTGGCGCTCGATGGTGTACCTTGTATCCTCATGCATCTTCTTGATGTAGCTTGCCCATGCACTCGTATCCAAGTTGGTGCGCTCTTGTAGAGAAAGAGGTAGAATGTCCAATGGTGACAACGGGTTGAATCCGTAGACGGCCTCGAAGGGGGACTTGCCGATAGTCTAATGTCTTGCACGGTTGTGGGCATACTCGGCGATGGGTAGACATGCTTCCCACTCCTTGATGTTCTTCTTGATCAACACGCAAAGTAGAGTGGAGAGAGTCCGGTTCGTCACCTACGTTTGGCCGTCGGTTTGAGGATGGTATGTGGATGAGAACAAGAGCTTGATTCCGAGCTTGGCGCATAGGGTCTTCCAAACATAACTCAAGTACTTGACATCGCGGTCCGAGACAATCATCTTTGGCACTCCATGGAGTCACCAGATTTCCCTACAAAAGAGATTGGCAATATGTGAAGCATCGTCTATCTTGTTGCAAGGAATGAAATGTGCCATTTTAGAAAATCGGTCCACAACAACAAAGACGGAATCCTTGCAATTTTGAGTTCTAGGCAAACCAAGTACAAAATCCATGCTAATGTCTTCCCAAGGTTGATAAGGAATAGGAAGGGGCATGTAAAGACCATGGGATTGAGCTTTAGACTTAGCTTTGCGACATATAGAGCAACGGTTGGTGAAGCGTGAGACGTTGCGGAACATCTTGGGCCAAAATTAGTTCTTGGAGAGCGTGGAGAAAGTCTTGTCGCGTCCAAAGTGTCCCATGAGTCCGCCTCCATGAGCCTCTTGCAAAAGGAGCAAACGAAGAGAAGACTCAGGAATGCAAAGTTTGTTAGCTCTCATAAGATAATCATCCTTTATGTAGTATCATTCCCAAGACGTGTGCGTCAAACACTTAGCATAAGGACAAGCAAAAGATGGATCATTAGCATACAAGTCTTTTATGTGCTCAAAGCCAATAACATTCAACTCAAGTTTAGTGACAAGTGTGCATATGCGTGAAAGTGCATCCACAACTACATTTTCCTTACCCTTAATGTACTTGATCACATATGGGAAAGATTCAATAAATTCACTCCATTTGGCATGATGCTTGTTCAACTTAGTTTGACCTTTTAAGTACTTAAGCGTTTCATGATCGGTATGGATGAATAACTCATGAGATCTAAGGTAATGTTCCCAAACATGTAGCACATGCACTAAAGCATACAATTCTTTGTCATAGATGGGATAGTTAAGTTGAGCACCGGAGAGTTTTTCACTAAAATAAGCAATGGCCATTTTTCTTGCATCAAAACTCCGCCAATTCCGGTACCACTTGCATCACAATGAACCTCAAAAGTTTTGTCAAAGTTGGGCAAAGCAAGAATTGGAGCATGAGTAAGCAAAGATTTGAGCTCATCAAAAGCGATGGATTGCAAAGATGCCCAAACAAAAGGAGCATTCTTCTTACTCAAAGCATGCAAAGGAGCGGCGATAGTGCTAAATTCTTTCACAAAGTGACGATAAAATCCTGCAAGACCAAGAAAACTATGCACTTGTTGCAAATTGGTGGGTTGGGGCCAAGTTTTAATTGCCTCAATCTTGGATTCATCAACATGGACACCCTTGGAAGATACAACAAAACCCAAGAAAACCACTTTGTCAACACCAAACGTGCATTTTTTTAAGTTTGCATAAAGACGTTCCTTGCAAAGGGTTTGCAAAACAGCCCTAACATGATTAATATGCTCTTTCATGGTTTTGCTAAACACAAGAATATCATCGAAGTAAACCACAACAAAGAATCCAATGTAAGGTCGAAGCACATAATGCATAAGACGCACGAAAGTACCGGGAGCCTCTGATAAACCCATAGGCATAATTAACCACTCATATAAGCCAAATTTGGTTTTGAAAGCAGTTTTCCATTCATCACCCTCTTGTATGAGGATTTGATAATAGCCACTTTTAAGATCAATTTTTGAGAAAAAGTTGGCTCCGCTAAGTTCATCAAGCATATCATATAAGCGAGGAATGGGATGCCTATAGCGAACGGTAATAGCATTTATAGGTCTACAATCGGAACACAAGCGGAAACTTCCATCTGGCTTAGGCACAAGTATAACGGGAATGACACAAGGGCTTAGGCTTTCACGTACATGACCGTTGTCGATGAGTTATTGTACTTGCCGTTGAATCTCCTTAGTTTCTTCGGGGTTGACGCAATATGGAGCTTTGTTTGGGAGAGGCGCTCCGGAGATGAGGTCGATTCGATGCTCAATGCCTCGAAGAGGAGGTAGACCCGGAGGTAGCTCATCGGGGAAAACATCTTGGAATTCCTGCAAAAGAGATTGAAACACTAAAGGTAGCTCGTGAGAGGTGTTAGTTTTTGGTTCTCCATCCTTGCACACAAGGACAAAGTGCATAACACTCGATGGGTACTCACACACTTCTCTCATCTCACTTTTTGTGGCAAATAGGACTAGGTTTTTCTCTCTAGGCGAAGAGGCGCTCAAGTTTGGCTTGTGGCTCTCACTCACTTTTGGGTGGTTCACTTTCTCACTTTTCTCTCCATGATGGGTGGCTTGCTTGTCAGCTATCACTTGACTAGGAGACATAGGTCGTAACACATATTCCTTCCCTTTCATCTTGAAGCTATAGTGATTGGTGCGCCTGTTGTGGATGACACCACGGTCGAATTGCCATGATCGACCAAGAAGGAGGTGGAAAACGGTCATTGGGACCACATCACACTCCAAAGTGTCCTCATATGCACCAATTTTGAAGGAGACTTGGACCGTATGCTCAACTCGTATAGTGCTGGAGTCACTTAGCCATTGAACCTTGTAGGGGTGCGGGTTCTTCCTCTTGACCAATTGAAGCTTGGAGCATAGTTCTTCACTTTCCAAGTTGTGGCAACTACCTCCATCGATGATGACCTTGACGGACCTTCCATTGATGCCGGCTTTAGTGTGGAAGATGTGGAATCTTTGGTCTTCTTCTTGTTGATGTTGAAGAGTCAAGACCTTGGAGACAACGAGAGCAGGGCTCGAATCCTCATTACAAAATACATGATCATCTTCATCCTTGTTCATGCGCCAATGCATGGCCACTTGCTCAAGAGCTTCCATCTCCTCATCACTCATGGAGTCAGGTGCCATCGTCGTTGAGGATCATGGTGCACTTGTTTGTGCATTCATAGGACTTATGGCCTCGGCCGCCGCAAGTGAAACACTTGAAGGAGCTTGTCTTGACGGTCTCATCGGTCGGAGTAGATGAAGAAGCACGCGGCTTGAAGTTGCTTGTAGTAGGAGGAAGACGACTTGAGTTTGTCGAAGTTTTCTTCTAACTTGACTTGTCGTCGTTGCTTGTAGAAGGCTTGGTTGATGTAGATGTTGGAGGAGTTGTTGAAGCTTGATTGTTGGAGAAGCCGTAGGTCTTGGATGAGTACTTGGCGTACTTCAAGTCATCTTGCACTTGACGTTCCACCTTGGTAGTTTGATGCACGAGCTTAATGAGGTTGGAGTATGGTTGGAAGTCGGCAATCTTCTTGATGGGATGATTGAGTCCATTCAAGAAACCTGCCATAGTTTGCTCATCATCTTCCATGACATTGGCTCGAATCATGGCTATCTCCATTTCCTTGTAGTATTATTCAACACTCTTTGTTCCTTGCTTGAGGAGTTGTAGCTTCTTGGAGAGATCACGGTTGTAGTAGGTTGGCACAAAACGTGCTTGCATGACATCCTTCATTTGAGCCCAAGTGGTTATTGGAGGTTCACCTCTTGCTTCACGGCGCTCAAGGACTTGTTCCCACCATATGAGCACATAGTCTTGGAACTCAAGTGATGCCATAGCGATCTTCTTCTCTTCCTCATAGTTGTGCAAACGAAAGATTTCGTCGACCTTCAATGCCCATGAGAGGTATTCTTCGGGATCATTGCTTCCATTGGACTTGGGCATTGTGAATTTGAGCTCGCCATAGCGTTGCTCTTCATTGTGTTGTTGGCGATGTTGATGATGACGCCCTTGACATGGAGGGTAATCATCCTCATGTTGCTCTTGGCGTGGAGGAAGTCCATGATCAACTTGCTCTTGTTGGACTTGAGTTTGAGGTGGAGCTTGCCGAGCTTGGGGAACTTGACGTTGCACACGCGGTTGGTAGTTCCTCTCTTGGATTTCTTCTCGAAGGGCTTCCTCTTGATTGCGCCGTCCGCGATTGCGGTTGGCGATGGCTCGACTTGATTCTTGAAGGGCACGTTGCGCCGCAAGAGCTTGTGCTTCACATTGTTGTTGTTGAAGACGTTGAGCCTCGGCGTCTTGTTCCTCTTGGTGTAGACGCGCTCGTTCCTCCTCTTGGCGATGTAGACGTTGTCGCTCTTGAGCTTGTGCAAAAGCAACTTGGTGTGGTGGAGGATGAGGTAGATGCTCGTCGACTTGCTCTTGTGAATGCTTGTCATGTAGCGGATTGCGAGCTGCATGGCGGTCTTGACGCGTGGCTCATCGAAGAGTGTTTGATGACGGTGTACTTGAGTCAGAGAAGGTGTCGTCGGAGTGTCGACTCGAGCAGCTCCATCTTGAGGATGAAGAAGTGGAAGGATGGAGGTTCCTCATCAAGGCGCAGATCTCGTCCATTCTTGCATCATTCTCTTGCTTGTGAGCGTCGAACCTGTTGTCGGAGTAGTCTCTTGTACGTTGCTCGGAGAGTCGCAAGTCGGTGGTGAGGTTGTCGATGCGGTCTCTCATTGCTTGTTTCTCTTGGTGTAACGCCCTTTGAGCACCAAAGAGGTGGCTCTTGGTGATGAATGATGACATGTCGTCGCCGTTCTCGATGAGGGGTGGATTGGTAGAAGAACTTGGCCTATCCATCATTCCAAACAAAATGTAAGTGGTAGACGGAGAAGAACGTATACCAAATGTACCTTGACCGATGTTGAAGATGAATCAAGTTCACTCAAATGCGGACAATGAAATAGCACTTTTGGTACCAATTCTTGTTGGTTCTCACACCAACACAAGTAAAAGCTTATGGTGAAGCTTGGTTAAGATGGTGGCACAAAATTTGATGCAATTGTAAGTGAGCTTCGATAATGTTGGAAAAGATTCACAAATTTGCAAATGTAACAAGTAGACCAAGCAAGTAATGGTAGACAGAGACACACACGCAAATAGATAAGTGGGATTGTGCAAACCAGAAGTGAGCCAAAATGTGGAGACCACGAAAATGCTCTTGTTGCACAATACTAGAGAGACGCTAGCACGATTTCACAATAGGCGGATACGAAACTTGTGCACAACCTACTAGGCAAAAATGCAACTATCTCTATCCCAAGTATGCTATATGTTTGGTGTTTCGGTGCTATGATCCAAGATGATCGGATATGACAATCTTAATGTAGTATGATGGTATGGTTCTTGCTTATAAACTATTTGCTTATCTTTCCTTTTTGCTTAAAAGCTTGGGTGGCTCTTTCACTTTCGAGCTCTTTTCTCATGCAAAACTTCACGAACCAAGATAGCAATTGTGTATGCGATGACAACTTTGTGACACACAAGTCGATCTCAAGATATGCACCACTATGGTATGGTATGTATGTTATGGAGTATGATCACTAATGTGCACAAGTCATGTTGCCGGCAATACTCAATGGCTAGCCTCGATGGCTAAGCTACGCAAAATGAGGCAATAAGGGTATCAATGCAATTGCAAGGTATGACAAAGATGTCGTCGATGTTACCGTCCTTGGCGATGATGATACCCTTGCGAAGATGAGTCATGGTGATGATGAAGTCGAATCGTACCTAGATAGTCGAAACACAATAGGACACGGGATCCACAACTCAAAATCTCAAAGACCAAAACGTGTCAAAATCGTCGTAGGAGGTATCGGGAATGATGGTGGTGTATGTGGGTTTGGAGGATGTGGTGGCAGGTGGAGCTGTGGTGGTGGCCGAACTGAACAATATTCAGTTTCGTCAGAGTTTCACAGACGTCCGGTTTTTACGGTCATCCGGCGGGTTCCGGTCATCCGGTGCCTGGGCGAAACTCGGGCACGGGATGAACTGTGAGATTTCAGGGAGGAAGAAGATGGTGAGGTCGAAATTGAGCGGATTGATGGATGGAAAAGGTTGGGGAGGGTGGGGAAAGCTAGATCCACAGGTAGCAACTCAAATCCATGGACCAAATCCAACAAAATCTCAACTCACCAACAAATCACAAAAGAAAATTTGGGGCTATTTTTGATGGGGAATTTTAGGATTTAGGATGAAAACAACAAAATCAAGCTAGAAAACACGGGGTAGGGGCTCCAAAAACGTGATCAACGTGGCTCATGATACCAAGATGATGTGGGGCGGAACCCTATGGGGACGATCTTTCACGTTTGGAGTGGATCCTACGGAGAAACACGAAGAACGCGCGGAAGAACACAAGGGAAATCACGGGGAGGAACAAGAGAAACACTCAACCGACAAGTAATTGATCACACGAGGGCTAGATCACCGAACACATAAGGTAGCACAAGATTCAAAATCAACAAAGGGAAGATACAAGAGTAACCGTTCTTCTCCGTGAGGAGGTCTTGGGGGTCTTCCCTTGAAGGGGTCTTGAATCCGCTTGGGGGGTCTTCTCCGAAGAGGTCGTGAGCTCCGAGGAGAAGTAACCAAGTGGATGAGCAAGGCTCTCAAACAAAATATGAGCTAAACCAATGCTAACCCTAGCTAGGAGGTGGGAGAGACCTATTTATAGTCGTAGTGCAAATGGAAGTCAAAGTGAAGGGGTACAAGGGCTCCAGCCCGCGGGTGCGGTCACTCAGGTGCCGGACGTCCGGAAGACGTCGGACGTCTGGAGGCTCGGGACGGTCTGGACGTCTGATAGGGCTCGGACTTCCGTAGATTTGGCTCTATCGGGGATGCGTCGGACATCCGGAGGGGGCCGGTCGTCCAGAGCTTCGGGACGGTCCGGACGTCCGGTGACCATCGGTCTTCCGTAGATTTAGCTTGGTCGCTGGTCGCCCGGTCGTCCGGTCCTCCTCGGACATCCGTAGATTTGGCTCGGGTGGTGAAGTACCGGACGTCTGGAGGGCTCGATCGTCCGTGTCCTGGGAGTCGTCGGACGTTCGGACTGGGTCGGTCGTCCGATGCCTGTAGCTTCCAAAGCAGCTCTTTTTCTTGTCCATCACGCTTGGTGTCCTTGCCTCCTTGGCCATTGGGTGTAGCTGCCTTGTGGCTCTCCTCCAAGTACCTGAGCACACACAGAGTTTCGGAATGAGGTAGTAGCCATGTCTCATGAGGAGGAATAGGGAGTTCGGAGAGGAGCGAGTTCACCTTATCTTCGATAGCCTTCGCTCTAGATCTTGTCATGGGTCCAATTGGTGTTGAGGGAGATGTAGGTACGTCCATGGGGATGAGCGAGGGATGCTCCGCATCAGAAGATAATGAAGATTTGTGATGTCACCGACAATGGAGAAGATGACCAGACTGGATTGGGTTAGAGAAATTGCAAGGGGCGGCTGCAGGGCTAGCAGTTAGTGAGGGCAAAGCAGCGAGGCAACACGGTAGGCGTTCATTTCTCTCCGATTCTTCTCAACCGCAGGTTACAAGATTCAATTTGGTAAGCCTTTTCTGATTTCTTGGATGTTTCTACTTTGTTGTAGAGTAGCCGACAAGTGTGCTTTTCATGGCCATGTTGCATATGTGAGCAACATGGACTCCGAGTTTGTTTCCTCGGAGAAAAGCCTATGCCATTTTTGCATTCTGAGTGTCTCAACTCGCATAAATGATGCAAGTAGCTAGAACATTAAGCACTGACATATAAACTTCATCTACTATAGTACTTCTATACTAATATGCTTATATTATTTGTTATTTAATAATTGTTAGTGCGGTTACATGTATAGACACATAATCTAGATTCATTTTGTTCACTACAATGTTGTCGTAGAACTACAAGCGCAAGCCAGTTCACTCAAAAGCTCAACCTTGTGCAGGAAGGTGGGCTATGCATTTATACGTCAACATCGTGCAATTCTATATGGTACCTGAGTCAAGAAGTTTTGAGTCCAAGACCCGGCTGGCGCAATTGAAAAATAGAAATTGCATCCCACTTTCAGTCAAAGTTTAGGCCCAGGGGAGCCACATGTGAGGGGGAGTGTTGACGTATAAATGCATAGCTCACCTTTCTCCACCAACTTGAACTTTTGGGTGAAATGACGGGTGTGTGCAGTTTTAAAGTTGCTCCATGTGAACATATGTATTTAGTTTGCTAAACTTTTACCCTAGCACTTGCATTTTATGCACTCTTAAGTGAGTGATGCATGTAGTTCCATGGATGACCACTAGTTTCTTAACTAGCAATTTGTGCCTTGAAAACAACCTCCCTAGAACAAAAACCCGTTCTGCTAATTCTAAGGCCCTATTTGTTTAGGCTTCGGCTTCAGCTTTTGCTGCTTCTAGCCCCCTAAAAGTTGAAGCCCAGCCAAACAGCTATTTCCTGCGATGGAGCTTCGGAGAAGCACGTCTTGAAATTACACTATGAAGGAAAATCACATCCAGAGTAGCTTCCCGCAGCTCCACCGACTTCTCATCCCTCCCGCAAAAGCCCGCCCTTTCACTTCGCTGAAATTACATAGAAAATGCCACCGCCACCACCCCTTTAGATTTTTCGTTCTCCCACCCTGTCACCCCATTCCCCTCCCCCCGATATGGTAGAAAGAGACAACATAGAGGAGGCGCTAGGGTTTGCTCCACCGCCGCCATCTCCGGCCACCCTGGCAGCCGGAGCTCGCACCTCCCTCAACCAGATCTCTCCCCGCCTCCTCCCGATCCGGGAGCTCGCTCTGCTGCCTTCTCTAGGACCCAGCGCCGCTATCATCAGCAGCAGCGACACCGACCAGATCCGGCCTTCTGAACCATCACCTGCCACAACGTGTACTGGATCTGACCACCCATCCCACGACCTTGGTTGCTGCCTCGACAACGCCTCCTCGGTCTCCCTCCACTGCTACCTCGAGGAAGCTCAAGGTGAGCCATTTCTTCATGATTCCTGTGAAAAAATTGTTACTTGTTGGACAACATGGTTGCTTGTTGATTGACAGAAATGCTTGCTTTTGCTAGTATAATATATGTTTGCTGGTCATGGTTGCTTGTTGTCATGGGTTGTGTGTGTATGCTCATATAGATCTCAACTATTAGGTGAGAGTTTGATGATTGCTTGATGTCTGACATGTAGATGTTAGTTCAGATGTGGGATCGAGAGCCCATCGAAGTTTTTTCCAAGTGCGCAACTGATCAAGTACAACATGGACATAGGCTAAACAATTACTTGACATGGATGGTTGCTTTCAAATGCAGAAAACCGATTTACTAATAGCATGTTCTATTATGTGTATGACAAGTACGGAAGTTTTATCTTATGTGTAGATTCACATGGCAAGTTGAGCTTTCCGCAAAGGACCTCCTTCGGACATAAAGGATCTTATGATGGTTGGGGAAACAAATGTTGATGTACTCTCGAACACTATACAATCGAAGCCCAAGCATGAGAAAGCAAGCGAAACCATCAAACCACTGTTTCTTTTATGCAATGAAGTCAAATAAAGAGAGACTCAATGGGCTCAAGAGACAATTTTATACATATTGTTTAACTATGTATCTCCTGGCTTAATTGTTGAACTATTTAAACTATGCATTTGCTTGTTTAATTGTTGAACTATGTGTTTGTGGCGAGAGAGTAGGATTGTATTTCACCATAACCATGCATTTTGCAATCGAAAAGATAGTTTGATGCAATATATAGTTGGTATTATATTGTTATGATGTGTTCAAAGGTATTGTCATTTGTCAAATATGTCAAATTCATTGAAACACACTGCCTATACCAATGGCCATGGAAGAAATATTTAAAATACCTAAATCTATAAAAATTTATTATCTATAATTAATTTGCAACAAAAATAATATTTTTGGGCTAAATTGGAAGCAAAACATATCATTTGAGAAAATATACAACATAAGCAGATAAATCATGTCAAATTAGTGTTTAAATAACATCTTCAGCATTCAAGGGCATTACAGGCTTTCACCACCAGCTACAGCATCACCAGTCGTCCTAAAAAAGTAACCAAACATGCTTTTTGGACTTCTCAGCTTCTACCAGCTCCAGCCCGCTTTTTAGCTTCTACCAGCTCCAGCTGCTTCTCATTCAGCCGCAACCCAAACAAACAGGGCCTAACTCCTGGCTGCCTTGGGTTTTGGTAAGTACTAGTTATCTCAAATTGAACACTTCTATTGTTGCGGAATGTAGCAGAAATTCAAAATTTTTCTACGTGTCACCAAGATCTATCTATGGAGAAACCAGCAACGAGGGGAAGGAGAGTGCATCTACATACCCTTGTAGATCGCTAAGCGGAAGCGTTCAAGAGAACGAGGTTGAAGGAGTCGTACTCGTCGTGATCCAAATCACCGGAGATCCTAGTGCCGAACGGACGGCACCTCCGCGTTCAACACACGTACAGCTCGGTAACGTCTCCCATGCCTTCATCCAGCAAGGAGAGAGGGAGAGGTTGAGGAAGACTCCATCCAGCAGTAGCACAACGGCATGGTGGTGATGGAGGAGCATGGCAATCCTGCAGGGCTTCGCCAAGCACCGCGGGAGAGGAGAAGGGAGAGAGGTAGGGCTGCGCTAGGGAGAGGTCAAACTCATCTGTTGGCAGCCCCCAAACCCTCAAGTATATATAGGGGGAGAGGGAGGGCTGCGCCCCCACCTAGGGTTCCACCCCTAGGGGCGGCGGCCAGCCCAAACCCATCTAGGGTGCGGCCAAGGGGGGAGAGGGGAAACTTGCCCCCCAAGTTAGGTGGGTGCGCCCCTCCCCCAAACCCTAGGCGCCTTGGGCCCTTGTGGGGGGGGGGGTGCGCACCAACCCTCTTGGGGCTGGTCCCCTCCCACACTTGGCCCATGCAGCCCTCCGGGGATGGTGGCCCCACTTGGTGGACCCCCGGGACCCTCCCGGTGGTCCCGATACGTTACCGATAAAACCCGAAACTTTTCCGGTGACCAAAACAGGACTTCCCATATATAAATCTTTACCTCCGGACCATTCCGGAAATCCTCGTGACAACCGGGATCTCATCCGAGACTTCGAACAACATTCGGTAACCACATACAAACTTCCTTTATAACCCTAGCGTAATCGAATCTTAAGTGTGTAGACCCTACGGGTTCGGGAATCATGCAGACATGACCGAGACGTTCTCCGGTCAATAACCAACAGCGGGATCTAGATACCCATGTTGGCTCCCACATGTTCCATGATGATCTCATCAGATGAACCACGATGTCAAGGACTCAATCGATCCCGTATACAATTCCCTTTGTCTAGCGGTATTGTACTTGCCCGAGATTCGATCGTCAGTATGCCGATACCTTGTTCAATATCGTTACCGGCAAGTCTCTTTACTCGTTCCGTAACACATCATCCCGTGATCAACCCCTTGGTCACATTGTGCACATTATGATGATGTCCTACCGAGTGGGCCCAGAGATACCTCTCCGTTAACCGAAGTGACAAATCCGAGTCTCGATTCGTGCCAACCCAACAGACACTTTCGGAGATACCTGTAGTGCACCTTTATAGCCACCCAGTTACGTTGTGACGTTTGGTACACCCAAAGCATTCCTATGGTATCCGGGAGTTGCACAATCTCATGGTCTAAGGAAATGATACTTGACATTAGAAAAGCTTTAGCATACGAACTACGATCTTTGTGCTAGGCTTAGGATTGGGTCTTGTCCATCACATCATTCTCCTAATGATGTGATCCCGTTATCAACAACATCCAATGTCCATGGTCAGGAAACCGTAACCATCTATTGATCAACGAGCTAGTCAACTAGAGGCTTACTAGGGACATGGTGTTGTCTATGTATCCACACATGTAACTGAGTTTCCTTTCAATACAATTATATCATGGATAATAAACGATTATCATGAACAAGGAAATATAATGATAATAACTAATTTATTATTGCCTCTAGGGCATAGTTCCAACAGTCTCCCACTTGCACTAGAGTCAATAATCTAGTTCACATCGCCATGTGATTAACACTGATAGGTCACATCGCCATGTGACCAACATCCAAAGAGTTTACTAGTGTCTTAAACTAGTTCACATCACCATGTGATTAAGTCTCAATGAGTTCTGGGATTTGATCATGTTTTGCTTGTGAGAGAGGTTTTAGTCAACGGGTCTGTAACATTCAGATCCGTATGTACTTCGCAATTCTCTATGTCATATTGTAAATGCTGCTTCCACGCTCTACTTGAAGCAATTCCAAATGGTTGCTCCACTATACGTATCCGGTTTGCTACTCAGAGTCATTCGGATAGGTGTTAAAGCTTGCATCGACGTAACCCTTTACGCCAAACTCTTTATCACCTCCATATTCGAGAAACATGTCCTTTATTTACTCCAAGGACAATTTTCACCGCTGTCCAATGATCTATTCCTGGATCATTCTTGTACCCCTTGACTAACTCATGCAAGGCACACTTCCGGTGCGATACACAGCATAGCATACTATAGAGCGTACGTCTGAAGCATAGGGGACGACCTTCGTCCTTTCTCTCTCTTCTGCCGTGGTCGAGCTTTAACTCTTAACTTCATACCTTACAACTGAGGCAAGAACTCCTTCTTTGACTGATCCATCTTGAACACCTTCAAGATCATGTCAAGGTATGTGCTCATTTGAAAGTACCATTTAGCGTTTTTGATCTATCCTCATAGATCTTGATGCTCAATGTTCAAGCAGCTTATTCCAGGTTTTCTATTTAAAAACACCTTTCAAATAACCCTATATGCTTTCCAGAAATTCTACATCATTTCTGATCAACAATATGTCAACAACATATACTTATCAGAACATCTATAGTGCTCCCACTCACTTCTTTGGAAATACAAGTTTCTCATAAACTTTTGTATAAACCCAAAATCTTTGATCATCTCATCAAAGCGTACATTCCAACTCCGAGATGCTTACTCCAGTCCTTAGAAGGATTGCTGGAGTTTGGCATATTTGTTAGCGTTCTTCAGGATTGTCAAAACCTTCTGGTTGTATCACATACAACCTTTCCTCAAGAAAACTATCGAGGAGACAATGTTTTGACATTTTATCTGCAAGATTTCATAAATAATGCAGTAACTGCTAATCCATTTCCAACAGACTCTTAGCATCGCTACGAGTGAGAAAGCCTCACCATAGTCAACTCCTTGAACTTGTCAGAAAACATCTTAACGACAAGTCAAGCTTTCTTAATGGTGATTCTTACCATCATTGTCTGTCTTCCCTTTAAAATCCATCTGTACCCAACGGCCTTACGACCATCAAGTATTTCTTCCAAAGTCATGGATCCTTTCTCGGATTTTATGGCCTCGAGCCATTCATCGGAATTCGGGCCCACCATCGCTTCTCCATAGCTCGTAGGTTCATTGTTGTCTAGCAACATGACCTCTAAGACAGGGTTGCGTACCACTCTGAAGTAGTACGCATCCTTGTCACCCTACGAGGTACGGTAGTGACTTGATCCGAAACTTCATGATCACTATCATAAGCTTCTACTTCAATTGGTGTAGGCGCCACAGGAACAACTTCCTGTGCCCTGCTACACACTAGTTGAAGTGACGGTTCAATAACCTCATCAAGTCTCCATCATCCTCCCACTCAATTCTTTCGAGAGAAACTTTTCCTCAAGAAAGGACCCGTTTCTAGAAACAATTACTTTTGCTTCCGGATCTGAGATAGGAGGTATACCCAACCATTTTGGGTATCCTATGAAGATGTATTTATCCGTTTTGGGTTCGAGCTTATCACGATGAAATTTTTTCACATAAGCGTCGCAACCCCAAACTTTTAAGAAACGACAACTTAGGTTTCTCCAAACCATAGTTCAAACGGTGTCGTCTCAACGGAATTACGTGGTGCCCTATTAAAGTGAGTGCGGTTGTCTCTAATGCCTAACCCATGAACGGTAGTGGTAATTCGATAAGATACATCATGGTACGCACTATATCCAATAGGGTGCAAATATGATGTTCGGACACACCATCACATTATGGTGTTCCAAGCGGTATTAATTGTGAAACAATTTCCACAATGTCTTAATTGCGTGCCAAAGCTCGTAACTCAGATACTCATCTCTATGATCATATCATAGACATTTTATCCTCTTGTCACGATGATCTTCAACTTCACTCTGAAATTACTTGAACCATTCAATAATTCAGACTTGTGTTTCATCAAGTAAATATAGTCAGTATCTACTTAAATCATCCGTGAAGTAAGAACATAACGATATTCACTGCATGCCTCAACACTCATTGGACTGCACACATCAAAATGTGTTACTTCCAACAAGTTGCTATCTTGTTCCATTTTACTGAAAATGAGGCTTTTCAGTCATCTTGCCCATGTGGTATGATTTGCATTTCTCAAGCGACTCAAAATCAAGTGAGTCCAAACGATCCATCTGCATGGAGTTTCTTCATGCGTATACACCAATAGACATGGCTCGCATGTCTCAAACTTTTCAAAAACGAGTGAGTCCAAAGATCCATCAACATGGAGCTTCTTCATGCGTTTTATACCAATATGACTTACATGGCAGTGCCACAAGTAAGTGGTACTATCATTACTATCTTATATCTTTTGGCATGAAAACGTGTATCACTATGATCGAGATTCAATGAACCATTCTTTTAGGTGCAAGACCATTGAAGGTATTATTCAAATAAATAGAGTAACCATTATTTTCCTTACATGAATAACCGTATTGTGATAGACATAATCCAATCATGTCTATGCTCAACGCAAACACCAAATAACAATTATTTAGGTTTAACACCAATCTCGATGGTAGACGGAGCAGGCGATGCTTGATCACAGCAACCTTGGAAACACTTCCAACACACATCGTCATCTCACCTTTAGCTAGTCTCCGTTTATTCCGTAGCTCTTTTATTTCGAGTTACTAACACTTAGCAACCGAACCGGTATCTAATACCCTGGTGCTACTAGGAGTACTAGTAAAGTACACATTAACTTAATGTATATCCAATATACTTCTATCGACTTTGCCAGCCTTCTCATCTACCAAGTATCTAGGGTAATTCTGCTCCAATGGTTATTCCCCTTATTACAGAAGCACTTAGTCTCGGGTTTGGGTTCAACCTTGGGTTTCTTCATTAGAGCAACAGCTGATTTGCTGTTTCATGAAGTATCCCTTCTTGCCCTTGCCCTTCTTGAAACTAGTGGTTTCACCAACCATCAACAATTGATGCTCCTTCTTGATTCCTACTTTCGCGGTGTCAAACATCGCGAATATCTCAAGGATCATCATATCTATCCCTGATTTGTTATAGTTCATCACGAAGCTCTAGCAGCTTGGTGGCAATGACTTTGGAGAAACATCACTATCTCTAGAAGATCAACTCCCACTCGATTCAAGTGATTGTTGCACTCAGACAATCTGAGCACAAGCTCAACGATTGAGCTTTTCTCCCTTAGTTTGCAGGCTAAGAAAATCGTCGGAGGTCTTATACCTCTTGACGTGGGCACGAGCCTGAAATCCCAATTTCAGCCCTCGAAACATCTCATATGTTCCGTGACATTTCAAAAACGTCTTTGGTGCCTCAACTCTAAACCGTTTAACTAAACTATCACGTAGTTATCAAAACGTGTATGTCCGATGTTCGCAACATCCACAGACAACGTTTGGGGTTCAGCACACTGAGTGGTGCATTAAGGACATAAGCTTTCTACTGTCCGCATAATCTCTACTGTCAACTTTCAACTATATTTTCTCTAGGAACATATCTAAAACAGTAGAATTAAAGCGCGAGCTATGACATAATTTGCAAAGGGCTTTTGACTATGTTCAGGATAATTAAGTTCATCTAATGAACTCCCACTCAGATAGACATCCCTCTAGTCATCCAAGTGATTACATGATCCGAGTCAACTAGGCCGTGTCCGATCATCACGTGAGATGGACTAGTCATCATCGGTGAACATCTTCATGTTGATCGTATCCACCATACGACTCATGCTCGACCTTTCGGTCTCTTGTGTTCCGAGGCCATGTCTGTACATGCTAGGCTCGTCAAGTTAACCTAAGTGTTTCGCGTGTGTAAATCTGGCTTACACCCGTTGTATGTGAACGTAAGAATCTATCACACCCAATCATCACGTGGTGCTTCGAAACGATGAACTTTCGCAATGGTGCACAGTTAGGGGGAACACTTTCTTGAAATTTTAATGAGGGATCATCTTATTTAGTACCGTCGTTCTAAGCAAATAGGATGTAGAAACATGATAAACATCACATGCAATCAAAATAGTGACATGATATGGCCAATACCATTTTGCTCCTTTTGATCTCCATCTTCAGGGCTCCATGATCATCATCGTCACCGGCATGACACCATGATCTCCATCATCATGATCTCCATCATCGTGTATCCATGAAGTTGTCTCGCCAACTTATTACTTCTACTACTATGGCTACCGGTTAGCAATAAAGTAAAGTAATTACATGGCGTTGTTCAATGACACGCAGGTCATACAATAAATAAAGACAACTCCTATGGCTCTTGTCGGTTGTCATACTCATCGACATGCAAGTCGTGATTCCTATTACAAGGACATGATCAATCTCATACATCACATAGCATTCATCACATTCTTCTTGGCCATATCACATCACATAGCATACCCTGCAAAAACAAGTTAGACGTCCTCTAATTGTTGTTTGCATGTTTTACGTGGCTGCTATGGATTTCTAGCAAGAACGTTTCTTACCTACGCAAAACCACAACGTGATATGCCAATTGCTATTTACCCTTCATAAGGACCCTTTTCATCGAATCCGTTCCGACTAAAGTGGGAGAGACTGGCACCCGCTAGCCACCTTATGCAACAAGTGCATGTCAGTCGGTGGAACCTGTCTCACGTAAGAGTACGTGTAAGGTCGGTCCGGGCCGCTTCATCCTACAATACCGTCGAAACAAGATTGGACTAGTAACGGTAAGCATATTGAACAAAATCAACGCCAACAACTACTTTGTGTTCTACTCGTGCAAAGAATCTACGCAATAGACCTAGCTCATGATGCCACTGTTGGGGAACGTAGCAGAAATTCAAAATTTTCCTATGTGTCACCAAGATCTATCTATGGAGAAACCAGCAACGAGGGGAAGGAGAGTGCATCTACATACCCTTGTAGATCGCTAAGCGGAAGCGTTCAAGAGAACGGGGTTGAAGGAGTCGTACTCGTCGTGATCCAAATCACCGGAGATCCTAGTGCCGAACGGACGGCACCTCCGCGTTCAACACACGTACAACTCGGTGACATCTCCCATGCGTTGATCCAGCAAGGAGAGAGGGAGAGGTTGAGGAAGACTCCGTCCAGCAGCAGCACAACAATGTGGTGGTGATGGAGGAGCGTGGCAATCCTGCAGGGCTTCGCCAAGCACTGCGGGAGAGGAGAAGGGAGAGAGGTAGGGCTGCGCCAGGGAGAGGTCAAACTCATCTGTTGGCAGCCCCAAAACCCTCAAGTATATATAGGGGGAGAGGGAGGGCTGTGCCCCCACCTAGGGTTCCACCCCTAGGGGCGGCGGCCAGCCCAAACCCATCTAGGTTGCGGCCAAGGGGGGGAGAGGGGAAACTTGCCCCCCAAGTTAGGTGGGTGCACCCCCTCCCCCAAACCCTAGGCGCCTTGGCCCTTGTGGGGGGGGGGGAGGGCGCACCAGCCCTACTAGGGATGGTCCCCTCCCACACTTGGCCCATGCAGCCCTCCGAGGATGGTGGCCCCACTTGGTGGACCCCCGGGACCCTCCCGGTGGTCCCGATACGTTACCAATAAAACCCGAAACTTTTCCGGTGACCAAAACAGGAATTCCCATATATAAATATTTACCTCCGGACCATTCCGGAACTCCCCGTGACGACCGGGATCTCATCCGGGACTCCGAACAACATTCGGTAACCACATACAAACTTCCTTTATAACCCTAGCGTCATCGAACCTTAAGTGTGTAGACCCTACGGGTTTGGGAATCATGCAGACATGACCGAGACGTTCTCCGGTCAATAACGAATAGCGGGATCTGGATACCCATGTTGGCTCCCACATGTTCCACAATGATCTCATCGGATGAACCACGATGTCAAGGACTCAATCGATCCCGTATACAATTCCCTTTGTCTAGCGGTATTGTACTTTCCCGAGATTCGATCGTCGGTATGCCGATACCTTGTTCAATCTCGTTACCGGCAAGTCTCTTTACTCGTTCCGTAACACATCATCCCGTGATCAACCCCTTGGTCACATTGTGCACATTATGATGATGTCCTACCGAGTGGGCCCAGAGATACCTCTCCGTTAACCGGAGTGACAAATCCGAGTCTCGATTCGTGCCAACCCAACAAACACTTTCGGAGATACCTGTAGTGCACCTTTATAGCCACCCAGTTATGTTGTGACGTTTGGTACACCCAAAGCATTCCTACGGTATCCGGGAGTTGCACAATCTCATGGTCTAAGGAAATGATACTTGACATTAGAAAAGCTTTAGCATACGAACTACGATCTTTGTGCTAGGCTTAGGATTGGGTCTTGTCCATCACATCATTCTCCTAATAATGTGATCCCGTTATCAACAACATCCAATGTCCATGGTCAGGAAACCGTAACCATCTATTGATCAACGAGCTAGTCAACTAGAGGCTTACTAGGGACATGGTGTTGTCTATGTATCCACACATGTAACTGAGTTTCCTTTCAATACAATTATAGCATGGATAATAAACGATTATCATGAACAAGGAAATATAATAATAATAACTAATTTATTATTGCCTCTAGGGCATATTTCCAACATCTATGTGGTGCTATCCTATGATACATGCAATAGTGGCAAAATACTGCTGCAAATTCAAATTTGTTCATTTTTCTATTGTGTATCCTAGTTTCCTCATTGTCACCTAGACCCAATGCATGATCCTTGCGGTGGACGTCGGGGCCATGCATGATTTGCGGTGTTACTCTTTGTCAAGCTCGTTCACATGGAGGACACCTGTGCAACGCCCCGAGGATATGGTTGGTGGCTCTTGCCAACATGGAGCCCCTTGAGGCGGATTCGACTTCTTTTGGGACGACGATGGTCACCAATGGCAACATGGGCCTATCACACCCTTTTGTCGGAGTGTTGGTTGTGCGGTGCAGGGGTTCCAGCACTAGCGGAGCCATGAGAAGGGCAAATGGGCCGTGGCCCGTGCAGTTTTTTGTAGTTTGTACACAATTTTTTACTTCTAGGCCTTGGAACACCGGTCCACATGTTGTTTACGTCTATTTGGCCCGCCCAGTCCGCCCAACAATGGGCTTCAAGCTCCACCATTGGGTTTCAGAGACTCAATGACACCTGAGTACGTCGGGGATGATAGGATCCGGCGTCACCAAGATGGTGATTGAAACACCACTTCATGTCCAATGTGAAAATTATTGTTTTGACCTTTATTGGTCAGGCTCAGCAGCGACAGAATTGCGTCGTTACCTTTATTCAAGGCATTGTCTCCATACTGGTATGTGTTGGTTTTGATAGGTTTGTCTCGGCCAGATGATGAAAGCCCTTGTCCTAGTTGTCTCCAACCAGATGTGGTTACAATGGCGCTATTGCATCATCCCTTCTTGAAGGCGTTGCCACAAAAGAAGATGACTTATTCGAAGGTGCCTAGCTCACATCTTATGCCGTTGTTATCCATGTACTCCACATGTTGATGTCCTTAGATTCATTACCTTAATAGTATTCTGGATGTGTGTATAAGGATGGAGATGCCGGGAGGTGATCCTTCCTTTGAAGAAAGATCATCGCTATTGATTCTTAACCTCTATGTTTTCTTGGTGTGTCTCGTGAGCACATTTATTGTTTAGAGCCCCTCTGTAGTTGGTCGTTTGTCTATTTTGACTTATTTGTACTCACTCCATTCTCTTTTACAATGCGTATTAGTTTTTTTCAGAACATAAACTTAGAGTAAGCTCATAGAAATACTATCAACATCTACCTATAAAATGAATAATATGAAATATATTAATCTAGTATTGTAGATTTTGATACTTTAGTAAGTTTTGTCAAAAATATAAAGGATTGACTTCTGAAAAAGAACTTCTCGAAAAACAACATGATTTTTTTGAGTATAAAAGATGATTTGGTGTAGGCCACCACGGACAGCGGGGCTTGTACCCACCACCGAGCGTGCTAGGGTTTTTACTGCCTCCGTCGGCGCCAGCGTCAGTTTACGATGTCTCCTATGGTTTTAGGACCATGGAGGCACGGTGGATCCCGGCCCTTACAGGAGGGAGAGCTCCATTTTTAATAGTTCTGTAAGGTTTGTGTCATGCTCAGAGATGTGAGGCTGCAACGACTCTCTATTGATGGAATAAGGTCCTCTCCGCCTAGCCC
>NC_041391.1:495084977-495088677 GCF_002162155.2 Triticum dicoccoides | reverse complement strand
TCTCCGTCAGATCTCATGGGATTCAGTCGATGTTTGTCTTCGGTGGATCCACATGGATCCGGTCTTCGTTCGTCCGTGTTCGTGTGTCTACAGGTTGGATCATTTCGTTCTGTGCTTCTTTTCATCAGTGACTGTTGCTGTTTTGGTGCACTGGTCCTATGAGGTCTTAGCACGACGACTTCCTAGCTTTCTACTACATTAATTTTGCCCGGACCCGATAAGGGAGGGGCGATAGCTACGACGCCTTCGATTCACTCCAGTGCTTGTAGTCGTCGCTACATAGTCTATGAACATGGATGTATTTTTACTTCTACTATTATTTGCACTACCTTGACAGTTGATGAATATACTGAAAAAATTTCTACAAAAATGCATTTAAAAAAATATAATTAAGGGCCAGTTTGCCGTATTTTTTGGACAAAGTAGGAAAGAGAGAAAAGCCTTTTAGCCAAATGTTTCTTTAACCAGCGATTGGCCAAATACTTTGTCATGCATATCTGAAATGCAGTAACAAAAATGAATTGGGTCCTAAGGGCATCTCCAACGACGACCCTCGAACCGCCCGCATATGTCTGGACCGCACTGTCTTGACCGTGAATTCATCTAACGCGGTCCTATATCGGTCCGCAGCGTGGTCCGGACATATTTTCTCTCGAAAATCGGAGACAAATGTGAGGGGCTTTGCAGGCGTCCGAACACTACCCACGTCCGCTTCTGACCGCCCTGGCCCATCCAACCCCCACCCTCCCCTCCCGTGCTTTGCTTCTGATGCACCTGCCGCTTACCGCGCCGCATTCATGCCATCCTAGAGCATGCAACGGCCGATATTGATGTCGTGCGATGTGACCAGCGGGAGGGCGGCGCTGACCGACGTGACCTCTCGGCAACCGCCACTTTAATGCGAATGCAACTTTCCGAGGAACCAACTTCGGCCGCTGCATCACATTGAAGTGGACTGACCGCCCGTTTTCGTCTAGCCTGGCTGCGGCTATATAAGCCGTGCTCCTGCGATGCACAACTGCATCTTCTTCTCTTTGATCACTTCCTCCTCTCCGAGCCCCTCCACCTACAACGGTGATGCCTAAGTCATGGTGGTAGTTCATCCTCAGGTAGATCTTGGCGCCAGCGTCACTCTCTCTGGCCCCTCGGCATCCACAACGGCCGGCTCTTCCGGCATGGAGGAGATTGTCCTCTCCATTGGTGACGAGGAGGACTAGCAGCCACAATAGCAGTCGGAGCAGCGACAGCGCCTCCACGCGGAGGCGGATCTAACGGATTAAGAATTCATTCGCCAGATGGAGATAATGAAGGAGCACTGACTCCGTCATATGGGACCGACACCACTGTCGCCGGCGCGGGTCAAGGAGGAGCCACCATCCCCGTCGTGCTACCGCGTCAAGCTGGAGCCAATGTCCCCACCCCGGCGGGTCAAGGAGGAGCACCCACACCCCTCCCCCCGGTGCGCTGCCGTGGCCGCGGCGGCCAGATTTGACACCGCGTGAAGGACGAGCCCACGTCGCCACTGGTACACAACCGATACACGCTCATTAGCAGGTTCGACTTGCCGCCCTGCCGCATCCGCCGCCAAGTTGTCGAGGAGCTTCCGCTGACCATATGGAAGGTGCACGGCTGCATCCTCCATTACCTTGGAGGCGACAGTGTCGGTGGCCCCTCGGGGTCAAGGATCGTCGTCTCAAAGGAGGAGCGGGCGACGCGTCAGCGGGCGCGGTATGACCGGCTCAACGCCGCCCGTCGCTCCTCGTTCGCCAAGACCGACGAGGCGCCGTAATGTGTCCGAAATGACCCAGACCCCGCCGCCGCATGGGGCCTCGACCGTCCATCACCACCAGTGAGACGGACGCCAGAAGCCGCCGCCGCCGCCTCGACAACCAGATCACCAAGTACGACGAGCAGTGGTTTCTTAGGAGAGTTCTGATGCCAGCAAGGGCAAGGCCTCCGCCTGCACTGGCCGTGGCGGCACTCCGCACCGCACACCAGGAGGCGGAGCGGCAGCCAGCAGCCGGACAAGGCTGCTGCGGCCCTTCGTAAGCCTTGCGATGTTAGAGGGATGATGACAGCGACGGTGCAGCAGGACAGGGCGGTCGCGTGTACTAGGTTGTCGTCCGGTATAGAGTTTAGTATCTTTAAGTGTTTAGTTAAACGGTCGAATTATCGTCTTTTTATGTAAATGATGTCCGAATTTTAATGAAATCCGTCGTATTTGCATGAATTTCGTCCAGTTAATTCAAAAAGTGGTTGAAATGTATGCGGGTAGTGTTGGATGACCGGCTCTCGCATTCGTGTTCGGAAACTAGCCCCTTGTCCGTGGACAGGTTTAGAAAAAAATTTGCGTGTCGCCGTTGAAGATGCCCTAAGAAGGTAAATTACAAAGTATCTCGTTTCACTTTCCAAAAGCAGTAAACATAGGGAAAACCATAATAGCAGTAGGCAGTAGGTCACATCTCACACGCGATTTGAGTGACGGATTTTGAGGAGGAGGATCGCAAGATTGCCGCTAATCAACGCAAAACCGACGGAGGACAACCCTTGGATTATGGAGGCGATCACATCTTATCCTCCAATGCCATGCATGATCCGAAAAGATAAACAAAATCAGGCCAGGTAGTTGCCATCGGTCGTTACGATAACACGGGGATTAAGAACCGGCCACTCCTTTCTCATATCATCATATGCACATTGCACATCATGGCCATCTTTGGTTGGCTGATGCACCATCATCATCATGCAGGCCTTACCACCACACTTTACCTGTCATGCACGAGAGGAACGGCCCAAACGCATTCGATAATGCAATTCGTTCTTGTGCCAGCCGGGAGAAGGTCTTCAGCTTGCTGTGTTTGCGACTTTGCGGTGCTCCCGCAGTTTGTATAATCGGGGCTGAATAATTTGACTCCTGTACCATGTGACCGACCAATGTAACCGACATCTTTATCTTAGCAAAGGGAAACTAGAGCGTATATGATCATCGTGCTATAATTGAGCACAACTTTCTCGATGAACCTGCATGCATTTGACTTGTAATGTACTAGCAGGGGAAGTACAGTCCAGAGAAGAAGATATGCCGGGAAATCGATTGTTTGTTCTGAATCCTGCATATGCACATACAAATTTCCCTTTTACATTTGTGGATGGGAGTGCAGGGCAACAACGGGTATAGACCATGATTAAAGAAGAAGAATCGTTACTATAATCATCCAAGAGATCCCATCATTCATACTTTTCGAAATTCGAATTTTTGGTAGTTGAGGCAACCCCACAGCCACATGGACATGCGTACGTGCAGTGCATACCCTCTGAATATTATCGTTGGATCAGATTCAGACGCTAGCAAACGCAGAAGAGAAGCATACACGAAAAATCGCGGCGAGGATGATATCTCTAGCATGCAAGTACTCCCTCCGTCTGGAAATACTTGTCATCAAAATGGATAAAAAAAGATGTATCTAGAACAGTATTTCTGGACGGAGGGAGTACTTTATTTGCTGGTCACGAAACCCTTCATTTCCTACACCAAAAGATGCCATATACTCGCACTCTGATCCAACGATATACGAGTAGTACCATATTGGAATTGCTTAGGGGAATATAAGTTTGAACCAATATATCTCGCGCGTGCCCGTCTGGAATCGGTTCCTAGATACCTCATCTCCTCAACTCCTATCGTACTATCCCCTCAAAA
>NC_041391.1:495041746-495084580 GCF_002162155.2 Triticum dicoccoides | reverse complement strand
AAAAAAAAAAACAACAACTCCGATCGTACTATCGACCACAATTCCAGTCTCCATGATTATCCTTCAACAACCAAAGCACTGGCCACGAATCAGAATGCGTGAGTCATATCAGCTCGCCTCTGGCAGCGCAGGGTCAATACCCAATAATACCAAATTCCATGAAACAAAACCGTGCTAAAAATGCAGAATATGTACGGCGTACTGTACAGTTTCATCTGGATCACCCGTTCTTTATATTATCGATCGAAATAAGGGAAGCATCGTGGCGAGCGTGGGCGCCAGCACCCAGCAGCAGGAAGTCAGCAGGACGGAGGTCCCTTGTCCGCGGCGAAGAAGGCTCCGGCTTGGGCGACGCCGCGTGAAAAACGAAACAAGTACACCAAGCATGCTTGCTCGGTGGTTCGGCCGCAAGGCGTGAAACCACGAAGGTCGGGGAGAAGTTTCGGCCTGAGTTTAGGGCGGAGATCCGATGCCGTCGGTGGGGCTTGTCTCCACGTGGTTGACGTCCCGGCGACAGTGCCGAGATTTGGAGTGCCCTGATTCCTTGAATCACGGCTTAATTACAGAAAACCTGCCGGGCCGCGCTAAACAGTGCTGCTGTGCACTGTGCTGATTACTACGCTTAGCTTGTCCTAGCGCTGCCTGACACTGCGGTAACGTGGTCCTTGCATACATAGGCCACATACAATTCAATTGGAACGGTCAGGACGCAGTTTGTCGTATAAGGCAGTACCCATCGGTCTACGGATCAGTCTGGATGTATGAAATCTTGCAAACTGGGCGTCGACCATGGGAGGCTTTGCGGCCATCCGGATTGCTTCCACTTACGCCCGACACCCCGGATCCATCCAAAAGTCTGTGCCGTGCTCTCTCCTAAGCGAAGCAGTTGCCGTACATTCATGCTGGTTAGCGCCGCTCCAGAGCGTCAATGCCACATTCATGCCGGCTCAGACCGCACGCGACCTCCAATCTAAGTAGGCACTGCTGACCAGTTTCCGTGTCTGTTCCAATGCCAAAGACGCGTGACCGAACGGGACTTGATGGCTGTGTACCCCTTCAAATTGGCTCCTATTTTCTGCCTGCCGGCATTAAACAGGCGCAACGAGCAAAAAACCCACTCCGGCACCTGTTGCTTGGCCTGGTCGACATCCATTATTCGTTGTCTTCTCGCCCGACATGACCCACAACGCACCATACCAGCCATGACCGTGAGCTCTAGAGCATTGTAGGAGAACCTATCGACGTAGCAGAAGTACGAGTTGGTCGACATTCCAGCCGACTGGCAGGCCATCATGCGTGACTGACTGAGGCTAGTTTGTCGGCGAGCTTGCCGAAGGTCAGCAATAAGACGATAGAAGAGGCGTCCAACAACGAGCCGGTGCCCCTGACCATGTAGGCGCAACGCCGTCATGGCGGAAGAGCAGCCATCGCCACCTGTGTCAACGTTTTGGTAGGCGTAGGAGGACCAGAGCTACAACCTCAGGCTCCTTGATGAGCTCGACTCGTGTAGGGGCAAAACGCCCGTGAGCATAGGAAGGACGATGTTCTCGCGGCCACGGTAATGGAGGACCAGGGCTTCCCAGATGAGGTACGTGCATTGTAGCAATCTATGTGCAGCGCGCACGACATCTGCCGTAAGCGATGGTGGCTGCGCATCCTACTGGCGGAAAAAGATGCCATGTTTGCGAAACTCGACATGAAGGAAGACGAAGAGGAGGCGTAGGCAACCGCAGATGTTGCCAACTTCGCGACGGCCGCGCCGCCCCCGCGATTAGCGCCCCGACGCAATGAGCACGAAGTCGGCCCGTCCACGTCCGCCGCCATGGACACGCCGGGCCATGGTGAGGAAGAGTAGGACATGGTACATGGGTACGCTTGGTGTCGCATGTAGGACGTACCCCACGTCTTATTCTTCCCCTCTCGCAGCTTCACTCCGCAGGGCTCACGACTAGTGAGCTTACTGGACATGACGAAGATAGGAATTGGGACACTGCCGCTGAGCAATTAGACTAGGTTAAAAAGTGTCGTCCGCTACTATTTAGTTGAAATATGTCGAATATATAACGAATTTAGTCTGGTTTAAATAAACATCATCCGGTTTGCATGAAACTTACCAGGTTTGTTCAAATTCCTTTTGACATGTGTCTGGTGTTTGATGCATATAGTTGGATGACCGGCTCCATATCACTTTTCACGGACACGTCATATTGTGTCTGGTTTAGGGGTATGTGTTAGAGATGCCCTTAGGCACATCGCCCCGGCCTGATCTAGGCCACATCGTAGTGCCTTCCATCCTATGAAAATTTGCTAGAAAATGATTCACACAATTTTATTGGTGCCTACCATGAGTAAACAAAACCTCCCTATCATCTAGAGAAGGACTCTTGATTTCCTGAACAGGCATAACATGGATTTATCCATATCTAAAAAAAAGCTCAAAGGAACAACTTTTCTTTGCCCTCCCACAAGTCAATTGCGGAAAGCTTTCCTCCCCTCTATCTCCACCGGTGAGTCCGTGGATTTGTCTCCCCTTCGCATGCAGCTCCACTGCCAGTGGGCGGGAGCCGATTTTTGGTGCCTCGAATCCGGCTTATTTTTTTGAAAGGGGGCGCTTTATCACTTAAAAGATTTAAGCATTACATATGGCCTCTGCATAACTAAGATGCACACAGCCAACAAGGTTCTCTCACATAAACAAAAAAAGGTGAAATATAAAGAGACATGTAGAGTCTATATAACGCTTAAATCGGAGGGGGGCAATCCTAAGATCATGCCGCCACCCATGTTGGGTAAAAGTATCCCTCGCCGTAACCTCCAGTCGTGTACACACCTTCGTAAATTGGTCTCGATTCTCCACGTGTTGTAGAGAGGACCATAAATGAAGAGTCCCGGTACATCTGTAGACCTGCATCAGAGAAGTACTTCTATCCTTGAAAACCTTATTATTTCTACATAGCCAAAGCGATTAAATAACGACAAGCGCTCCCACCCTAAGAAGAATTCTAAACATATGATCAATCCCATGTAACCAGTTGCCAAATACATTATCAATACTAGAAGGAGGATACAAGCCAGAAGTTATTTGGATGACTGACCATATAGAACGAGTCAATTTGCATTGAGAGAATAAATGTGTTATTGTCTCATCATGGTGACAAAAGACAGATTGCAAACTTCGATGCCAATTACTTTTAATAAGGTTATCTTTAGTAAGAATGACTCCACGACGAAGATACCATGCAAAGATTTTACTCTTTAGAGGCATCTTCATCTTCCAGACCTTCTTGTTATTATCAATTGGCGTATCAGACTGGATTAACGCTATATACATGGATTCCACTGAGAATTGTCCATTCCCATGGAGGTTCCATTGGAATAAATAATCAGACCCATGTGAGAATTGCACCGTGGACAACCGCTGGAGCAGGATGTTCCAAGGTTGGAGTCTAGGTCCAATTAAATCTTTCTGAATGTCACATTTTGCGGAAATGATTCCATTACCGTGGCGATAGTATCACCCTTGTGGCACACAATATTGTATAGAGCCGGATATTGTTCTCGTAGTGTGGCATTTCCTAGCCATGTGTCTTCCTAGAATCTAAAATTTCGAGCCGTCCTTAATCGAGAAGGATTCATAGCAGAAGAAGTGTTTCTTCGTAGCTATTATACCCGCCCAAAAGTGAGAATCCCCAGGCTTCAAATATTTTTGGGATACCGCCTTGTAACCCACATATTTCCTACTTAGGAGGGTTTTCCATACACCATCTTCCATGAATAATTTAACCAACCATTTGCCGAGGAGCACCCTATTCTTAACCTCAAGGTCATGGATGCCCAACCCGCCTTGGTCTTTGGGACAGCAAACCACACTCCATTTAGCTAGTCGATATTTTTCTCTCTAGCTATCTCCTTGACAAAAGAATCGATCGTAAATAATCCAATCTATGTAAAACTCCTTTCGGCAACTGGAATAAGGAAATCATATATAGTACCATATTACTTAGTACTAAATTTATGAGGACCAATCTTCCACCCAGACACAACTGTTTACCTTTCCAACTACTAAGTCTTTTTTTGCAGTCTCTCCTCGACGTGCTTCTATTCAGGATTTGTGAGTCTCCGATAATGTATTGGTATCCCCAAATATGTGATCAGAAACTGACTGAACCCGCATCCGAACAATTCAGCATACAGGCGGGCCTCATCTTGAGCGTCGCCAAAGAAAAAAAAATCACTTTTATGAAAATTGATCTTAAGACCCGAGAGTTGCTCGAATCCTGATAAATCAGTTTCATATTTCTCGCTTTATCGAGGTCATGATCCATGAAGAGATTCGTATCATCGACATATTGAAGTATAGAGAGACCACCATCAACCAGATGATTTACTACCTCATCAATTTGGCCATCAACCTTGGCACGCTCAATCATGACCGCTAGCATATCCGCCACAATATCGAATAGCATGGGCGATAACGAGTCGCCTTCTCGCAATCCCTTCTTCGTTTGGAAATAGTGTCCAACATCATCATTGATCTTAATGACAACACTACCCCCAGAAACGAAGCTATGAATCATAGTGCGCCACCCTGCAGAAAATCCTTTCATTCTAAGAGTTTGTTGATGAAAGGGCCACATGACTTTGTCATAAGCCTTTTCAAAGTCTATTTTAAGAACCACCCCTTCAACCTTTTCCGTTGTACTACCTTCGTCCTGGTTAATTGGTCCCCTTCGCACTTTGTGCTAAATTTTGACCTTAGATTTAACTAACAAAATTTTAATACTTATAACCAAAAATTATATCACTGGAAACTATGTTCAAATATGAATCTAACGATATAATTTTTAGTGACATGCATTAATATTTTCTTAGTTAAATCTATGGTCAAAGTTTGGCACAAAATACTAAGGGGACCAATAAACCAGGAAAGAGGTAGTAATTCATGGAATGTTTCATGAAGGATAACAACTCCATCTAGGATGTGTCTACCTTGCATAAAAGCGGTCTGTGAAGGACGAACACCATGTCCAGCAACCGAATTTAGCCTAGTAGTCGCAACCTTCGTGAATATTTTAAAATTAACATTAAGGAGACAAATAGGTCTATATTGTTGTATCCTTTCAGCGTCATTAACCTTAGGTAATAAAATAATCTCACCGAAGCTTAAAGGAAATAATTCTAGTTGGCTAGCATGTATATCGCTAAACAAAAGTAGGAGATTCAGTTTGATGACTTCCCTGAAGTTTTGAAGGAACTCTGCGGGAAAACCATCTGGACCCGGTGCTTTGTTATGGTCCATTAGGAAAACCGCCTTTCTAGCTTCCTCCTCTGATTAAGGGGCTGTTAGGAGACTGTTTTCCTCCACAGAGACATGGGGGATGTCATCTGCACGAGACTCATCCATCGAGAAGTTCCCTTTATCTGAGGCTCCAAACATATTTTAATAATAATTAGTGATATACTCCCTCCATTCCACAATGTAGTGCACCCGCGCTTCTCGAGATCCAAGTTTAACTGTAAATTGAACCAACAAGACCGATTGCGGTGGGATCAAAAATTATATCACTGAATTCATATCAAAAATACGAATTCAATGGTATAATTTTTACTCCCGCCACAATCGGTCTCGTTGATTAAATTTGTGGTCAAACTTGAATCTCGGGAAGTGCGAACGCACTACATTGTGGAATGGAGGGAGTAAGATTTAAGTTGCTCATGCCCCTCAATCGTAGGGAATGAATAATTTTCTTTCGGTGTCTGCCATTGGCGACTCCATGGAAATACCTAGTATTTGAATCACCTTTCAGGATAAACTGAGAGTTAGAATGTTGGTACCATTTGAGTTCCTCTTCATGCAGCATGCTACCTATCTGTGCATTTGAATGACTCTTGATCTCGATTTCATGCTCAGATAGAGGTCTAAGCTCTGCTAACACTTCTAATTCATCAATGATAGATGAAAGACAAACCTTCTCCTTTTTGAGGATACCCACCGTATGCCTAGCCCAACCACCAAGGATTTTATGTAATGCATGCATTTTGTTATTCCATCAGTGGATTGAGGTAGGCCTGGCCACCGGTTTCTCCAACATCTCCTTGATCATGTCATGAAAGCCACCCTGAAGCAACCACCCAAGTTCAAACTTGAACTTGCGTCATATGTTGTGGTCGTGGCGAAACAGTAGTTAGGAGAATCGGTATGTGGTCTGATATAGCCCCGATACTAAGTAGAGCACGAACAAACACCATATGAAATTTAGATTCCCAGTCGATATCCATTAAAAAGTGATCTTGTAGCGACCAGACCTCAAACAGTCTAGTCCCTGTGCATCAGCATCATCCCTGGATCGGTAATGCTGACACGCACAATACTTGAGGATTTATAACAGAGTTTCAATCACACAATTATTACATTGAATGTCTCAAAAGAGAAGTTATTACAGTAATATGGCTTAAGGCCATCTAAATATGATAACAACGGAAGGCTTGGAAGATAAAGTGAGTCCATCAACTCCAACGGCATAGCTGATGTCACGTCCCTAGCCTTGCTATGCACTTGGACTAGCTTGTTGCTGCATTATGTTTAAAATTTCATTTAAACCTGAAATGGGGATGTCCAAACCCTAGTACCAAATGGAATTCAAATAGGTTCTTTAGTAAATCCAAATGGCTTTCAAAAATGTTCATCATTTCTGGAAAATGCTAGAAACCATAACCAGAGGTGTTGCACATTTTTCCATGATATATTTGGTCACTGAATTAAATCATATGTACTTTGCATTTGGGCATTTAAATGCTAGTAAATATTTTAAATGCTCAAATAATTCTGGAAATAAGTGTGGGTTGTTGGAATTAATCTAAATAGATCCTATGATTATTTTCAGGATTTTTGAAGGTGTCTAACTATTTTTAATGAAGCCACAAACTTACATAAAAAATAGAAAACAGAAAGAATTAGAAAGAGAGAGAGAGAGAGGATACCTGGCCACTTACCCAGCCCAGCAGTGCGGCCCACTGGCCCAACTGCCAGTCGTCATCTCCACCGCGCCAGTCAGATGCCGAGCGCGTGCCCGACGCGCGCGCACGGTTGTGCTGCCACACCACCTACCTGCCTGCCTGCGTCCCCGGGACAGCGCAACGCCGCGGGTCTTCATCCTCGGTGCCGTCCCGATCGATCCGGCCTCTCATTCCTCCCCCTGCTCTCTCCCTCGCCGTTTCCCCATCTCACCGAATGCGCCCGCCGCCACCAACGAGCACCACCGCGGCCATCGCCTCTCCCTCGCCCCCTCGAGCAGCCCAGAAGCTCCACCGCATCTTCCTCGTCCTCTCCATCGAGCTACACGGCACCGGAGGCCCTGCATCATCACCATCTTCGTCATCTTCGTCGCCGGCCGCCGAAGATTCCCTTCGCCGCTGCGCACGCTCCGGTGCTTCCCCGAGCACGCCGAAGCCACCCCTGCATCCGCCGTGAGCCACTAACCATCCTCCCCCTCTCCGTTCTCTCTGCCACTCGCCGTAGTCGCCGCACCAAGGACACCCGCTCGCGCCGCCGCCTGAGCTCGCCGCCGACGTGGCTCCGGCTACGCAATGGCCCCGTCGTCCTATCCACTGACCTCACCGCATCTCGTAGGGCCCGTAGATGCCTCGCACGCGCCGACTCGTCCGCCGTAGCCTCGATCCCGAGCTCACCCGAGCTCTGGCGACCGCCAAGGTCGTCGCCAGCGACAACTCCGGCCACCCCAGCCCCCGCCACCACCACGGTTGGGTGCGGACGAGCGTCCGCATCCCGTAGCTGAGCTTCGCGCGCCAAACAGCGCTCTGTAGGTGAATCCCGCAGTGCACCACCGCGCCTGGACCCGCTGGCGGCTAAACACCGGCGACCGCTGACCCGTTGACCGGCGTGGTTTGACCCCACTGCCGGGTTTGACTTCCCCCTCTCTCTCACTGACTTGCGGGCCCCGCCCGACTAATTACTCTAGTTAGCACTAATTAACTAGTTAGGTTAGTTACTACAGTCACTGACTAGTGGGCCCTGCCCAGTTAGTTAGGGCTAACTAAGTTAGTTAGTTGACTGGGTCACTGACTAGTGGGCCCCACTGGTCAGGTTTGACCTGGTCGATGCCTGTTGACCGCTGACATCATAGTGACGTAGTGCTGACGCAATTAGTTATTTTCTGGATTTAATTTAATTCAAGAAATTCCAGAAAATAGCTTAAACTTCAAAAATTCATATAAATTCATCCGTAACTCAGAATGAAATAATTTATATATGAAAAATGATCAGAAAAATCCAATCTATCCATCTGTACTGTTTTCATGCATGTTAGAACAACTTATAGCTGCTGTTTAGCACAAATCATATAAATGTCATTTAAATATCCACATATGGAGTTTGAATTTGAACCCTTGGTTCAAACCAACTTCATTTAATCTGTTCTAAGTTGCATTAGCCAAAACACACTCATTTTGCCATGTCATATTCATGCATCATATTGTTGCATTGCATTGATTGTGTTTTCTCTGTGTTGCCGGTATTTGTCCCCTCTCGATAGACTTGGTTCCGACGATGAGTTCGATGACACCGATGAAGAACTATATTATCTTCAGAAGTGCCAGGCAAGCAAACCCCCCTTGTTCATTCCGATAAAATCCCACTCTCTCGCTCCTGCTCTATTTTATTGCATTAGGACAACAACGATACAACTGTTACTTGTTGCGGTAGTTGAACCCCTTTATCCTCTGCATGACCTGTCATTGCCACAGTAAATAGATGAAACCCACTAGCATGAGTAGGAGTTGTTTGAGCCTTGATGTGCCTACTCATTCATGCTTGTTTGTCATGCCTGCTACTGCTTAAAGTTGAGTCAGGTCTGATTCATCGGGGATGAATCAAAGGTGTGTGAACATGTCCTACTATTGAGAGCTAAGTGTGTGAACACGATTTGGTAAAGGTAGAGGTGAGAGGCCATGTAGGAGTACATGGTGGGTTGTCTCATTGCAGCCGTCCTCAGGAACTGAGTTCTGTGTTTGTGATCCATGAACAGTTACTACCACACATTGGGTTCCGGTAACTCGACCCCTCTCGACTTATTAATCAACATGATCTCTGTCCAGGAGTTGCAACTAGTTTCTGGTGTTTGTAGGTAGTGTTAGTAGTCTACCAAGTGGCACCCGGTACAGGTGGGCTTGGGACAGACTAGGCACAGTGGCACGGTGTACCAAGTGGCACCCGGATGGTGGGCTTGGGAACCCTGCTCACATCGTTTGGGGCCGTGAGCGACACCCCGGCCGGATCTCCTTGCGGATGGAACCCGAATAGGCGATAAACCTGGACGAGAGAATTGTGTGGTTAATCAGGTCGTGGCCGACACCCTCGCTGGGCTTCCGCTTGAAGGTTGCCGAGTACATGTCATGTAAACGACGGTAAGTGGTGAGAGCATGTGTGAAGAAGTACACCCCTGCAGGGTTAACATTATCTATTCGAATAGCCGTGTCCGCGGTAAAGGACTTCTGGGTTGCCTGTACAGTTCATAGACAAGTGAAATTGGATACTCTAAAATACGCAAGATAAGCGTGAGTGCTATGGATGGCGTTCTCATGGGGAGACGGGAGCGGATCCATAGTGGTGTATTGATATGGTGAATATGTGGACTCGTGTGCGCCACCTCAAAAAAGTTACTTGCAGTCGTAGTTCAGGTTAGCCACTGAGTCAAAGCTGGCTTGCTGCAGTTAAACCCCACCATCCCGTTGTCGATAATGATGCATATGTAGTTAGATCTGATGTAACTCTTGCTGGGTACATTTGTACTCACGTTGCTTAATTTATGTTTTTGCAGAGAGACTTCAGTCTCGCTAGTAGTTCCACGTGGACTTCCACCTTTAGCTTGTTACCTCAACTACGATCTTGTGCCCTCGGCAGGATCTGATAGACAGTCAGGCTTCTCAGCTTTTTTTCTTTTGTAGATGTCTATACTTTGACATGTTAAGCTTCCGTTTGTGCTTGACTTGTTTGCTCTGAATGTTGGGTCATGAGACCCATGTTTGTAATATCTCGCTCCTCGGAGCCTATTGATTAAATACTTGAGTTATAGAGTCATGTTGTGATTCCATGTTGTATTTGCACATATCGAGCATATTGTGTGTATGTTATTGAAATGCTTGGTATGTGTGGGATCTGACTATCTAGTTGTTTATCCTTAGTAGCCTCTCTTACCGGGAAATGTCTCCTAGTGCTTCCACTGAGCCATGGTACCTTGCTACTGCTCCGGAACACTTAGGCTAGCTGACATGTGTCCTTCGTTCCTGTGTCTGTCCCTTCGGGGAAATGTCACGCGATGAATACCGGAGTCCTGTTAGCCCGCTACAGCCCGGTTCACCGGAGTCCTGCTAGCCCAGTGCTACATCCTGGATCTACTCGCTGATGACCGACACGTTCGATGCTGGGTCATGGATGCCTGTCCCTGTAAGTTTGTGCCACTTCGGGTTTACGACTAGCCATGTCAGCCCGGGCTCCTTATCATATGGATGCTAGTGACACTATCATATACGTGTGCCAAAAGGCGCAAACGGTCCCGAGCAAAGGTAAGGCGACACCCGTGGGAATACCGTGCGTGAGGCCGCAAAGTGATATGAGGTGTTACATGCTAGATCGATGTGGCATTGAGTCGGGGTCCTGACAACTTTGGTATCAGAGCTTGACTGCCTGTAGGATTACCAAGCCAAACTGGTCGAAGTTGAGTCTATAAATTCTTTAGTTATATAAGGGAATTGATTGTGGGATGGAACATAAGGCTCTTTTTACTCCTTATACCTTATGCCCTCTGATCTGAGTCATCTTACCTTTCCTACGGGGTTAAGGAACTAGGCTATCTCCTCTTTCTATCAGGATCACATGTTACTACTCTGTAGACTTGTAAGATTGTTGGATTTAAGCCTCTGCTCAATTTCTACTACCTCTGTATGTTAACTGTTGATTTCAGAACCTTGATATTATGATGATCAAGTGGTTATGCCACCATTCTGTAGGATGTCTCAAATCCTTCTCGAGCATTTACAGCCGTTATGCTGTCCGAGTCATCCCAGGTTTCTAAATAGTCTGATGCATTTGCAAAATCCTTTCCCTCTGGTTTTGATGTTCTTTTAGGCCAGGTTAATCACACTAATTGCTGAGTTGAGGTACTCTATTGCCTCGACATATATGTTGGAGTTATTATTATGACCCTAGGTGTCTAGAGTATCACCTAGTAATCCAGTCATGCTTTGTGTTCCCAGTGTGATGATTCTGGCCATCATTCTCGATAGCATCTCGTGATGCCACTTAGTAGTAGGTATTCTACTCCTGGGTTTCTGAACCCGAGATTTCCCTACTTACGTCATGTTGTTAGTGTTTGCTAGTTCCTTTAGGGTATTGGTAACCTTTGCATTAGTCCTCGATGTCCGTTGTATTTCCTTCTTCCAAATACCATGTACTGCTTATGGCAGAAGTTCCTGGCTGAACCGAAAGATCACAATCAGTGTGCTCTTGACGAGTTCTCGATTCTAAGATGTGACTCTGCCAGTCCTACCTTCTTCGTATGAGTTACCCGGAAGAAATATGTTGAACTCGTTCGACATGCTGATCCATGCATCCACAAGTCAGAAAATTGTATGTTCTTTTGAGTTGTCCCTCTTTAGTTGTCTTCTGACCTTCGTCTATCAATTGATAGTCTGGAGTAGTGGTGCAATCGTGTTTATCGATGCCTGTTACTCTTGAGGTCCGTCAAGCCATTCTATTTTGGAATGACTAGGAGAAACAAACTCCAGTACCTAATCCATATCCAGGATTGGGTCAAAGCAGTTGTATCCCGCAGATCAAATGCAATCCAGCTTCTGGTCTGTTCTACCTTGAAGTATTACCTTCTTTATATTAAGAATATCATGGGAATTTCACACCATCCTATGAACTCTTGATACAGTGATACTTCTCGCACTCATTATTCGTTTCTCGGTCCCCGTGTTCTTGTAACCAGAATGCCGACAAGTGAATCGTGGCATGTGAAATCAATACTCCTAGCAACCTTGTTGCTTGGTAGTTAAAGGACAATAATTCCATTCTTAGCGTGTTGGTTCTTGAATCATCATTCTAAGATAGATTGTGCTACCTAGTCCTTATTTTTGGTGCACCTTTCAATCAATGAGTTAGGGCTATGCCAATCCCTTGCTTATTTGATCATCTCGTCTTGCCCTGAAAAGCAAGATTGTTCTCGAACTAAATAACATATTGGTGGTTTGTGATTTTCCGAATATCTTCTTGGAAGTATTACCAGGTTGTCACCTGACCGCTATGTTGAGTTCGTGATCAAGATGGTTTCTTGTAAACCACCCCTTCTCCAAGAATCTGTGTGTGATACCCCTGAGCTAGTTGGTCAAGCTAAACAACAACTTGGAGAGTTGGAAGATAAAAGCTTGTCCGACTTAGTTCATGTTAAGGGATATCTTTCTGTGTGTGTGTGTGTGTGTGTGTTGAAGAAAGATGATATCTTCATCAATTGGTCCCTGTGATCAGTTGTTGGACCTATTGTCCTACCCCATCTTTGATTTGAGTATGGGCTATCATCAAATCAAATCAGAACCAACAATGTTCATAATGTTGTCTTACTCGTGGTTGATCCCTCGAGCATACAACATTATATTTTTGTTGGTCTGACCAATGCTATTTCCGTGTTCACATGATGGTGGAAGTCTAGTGATATGGAAATTCCGATGAGTTGCTGTTGAGTCCATCAGCAACATTTTGTCTCCCCCATGATTCATGTTGAACATCAACCTAGTGTTGAAAATTTTGTAAGCAATACCTTCGTGTTCCGTTCATGAAGCTTATGCTTGGATGGAAGAAGTGACTTCCTCGAATTCATGTGCATTTGGTGCAAGTTGCCGCCGTGAGTTCGAGACAGATTGTTTTGTTTTCCCTAGAATCATCCCAGGTCAGTCATGCATGTGTGAAGTATGCTATGGTTTGACAGGCTCGCTACCTCCATTCTATATGTGTCCCTAGCACACCAAGCCACTGATTGACTTGTTCAAGGAGAAGAAGTTCCTTCATAAGAGCTAATCATATGACTTATGCAAGGACTTCGTTAACCGCAATGATGTTTCCCAACCTGAACTCGGTAGTGTTTTATTATAAGACTACTACGTGGTCATGCTTGTCTTGGACAGCGTGTTCACAGGTTTGTAGCAGAACCAGCTCATGTTTTGGAGTTTACTATCGTAGTTCATCCCCCGAGAATCTCGCAATGTCATCTCGTCGATTTGTGTTGCAAACTTTCATTTTTCTTTCTAGACTCGATGAGTATGGATTATTCTGACACCAACCAGATCTGAATCTCAGGCAGATATGATGGTTGGACCTTTTCCCAAGAACTATAATATTGGCCTCTCCATAACCGGTAAGTGGACGTCGTGGCCGACACACCCAGCCGGAAGACCTATTATTGTAGTATCTTGATTGAGAAAGTTGTCCACCTCCCCATAAGGATTTCGTAGGATTTACTTCCTAGTTGTCCCTTATGGATTTTTGTGTTCCCGAAGTCCGTCCTTTACTTGATGTTCTAGATATCAAACCATATGAATGGTATACACTAGCACATCAAGGAGAACATTAGAAGCAGAGTGCTAAATGTCTCTCGGTCGATCATCCAGATTTTGTCCCCTTGGTCTCGCTAAGGTGAAATCTGAGAAGGTGTTATCTTCCATTGCATCTGCATCCTCCATCACCATTCATCATGGTAGTAAGTTGTGTTGCCAGGATCCTTGACACGGATATTGGTAAAACCTTGATGGATATGGAAATGCTCAAGTTCTTGAGAGCACGCGCAAGAATAATCATCCCTTGTGTTGCTTTCAACAAGGTAATCCACATCATCCATCCTAATCTGGGTATGCCGTTCTACCAAACCCCTACTAACGATCGCTCGAGAATTGCCTTAGGCTGGTATAAAGAGTTTCGATGATCTCTGAATCAAAGGTAATTCTTTTTGCCACTTAAGGGATATTCCTACGAGCCACCTTCCCTAAGATGCCGCGTTATGGTATCATGGCAACTCAACTCCTCGCTACGTTGACAACCGTTCACCACATTCTTAAGTCTGGAATTGTTGTCTACCTAGCGAGCCCTCGTCATCTATCTCACTCCATTTCCTCAGATGTATGCTTCGTGTCTCAGCTCGAGAGATGTGACAATGTCTCATCCCATGAGTTGATCCTGAGTTGTTCGGTCTTCGAGAAGATAGATTCTTCTAGAGTTTTCCTTTCCTCTTCTTGTCAGGACCCTGACTCAATGTCACATCGATCTAGCCTGTAACACCTCATATCACTTTGCGGCCTCACGCACGGTATTCCCATGGGTGTCGCCTTACCTTTGCCTGGGACCGTTTGCGCCTTTTGGCACACGTATATGATAGTGTCGCTAGCATCCATATGATAAGGAGCCCGGGCTGACATGGCTAGTCGTAAACCCAATGTGGCACAGACTTACAGGGACAGGCATCCATGACCCAGCATCGGACGTGTCGGTCATCAGCAAGTGAATCCGAGCTGTAGCACTGGGCTAGCAGGACTCCGGTAAACTGGGCTGCAGCGGGCTAACAGGACTCCGGTATTCATTGCGTGACATTTCCCCGAAGGGACAGACACAGGAACGAAGAAGGACACATGCCGGCCAGCCTAAGTGTTCCGGAGCAGTAGCAAGCTACCATGGCTCAGTGGAAGCACTAGGAGACATTTCCAGGTAAGAGAGGCTACTAAAGATAAACAACTAGATAGTCAGATCCCACACATACCAAGAATTTCAATCATACACACAATATGCTCGATATGTGCAAATACAACAAGGCATCACAACATGACTCTACAACACAAGTACTTTATTTAAAGGCTCGGAGAGCCATACATAGCATACACACAAGTACGGGTCACACGACCCACATTCAAGTCATACAAGCATACAAGCCAACAGCGAAAGTGTCTTGTCTGAGTACAGACAACTAGTAAAATAAAAGAGGCTTGGATAAGCCTAGCTATACTACATGGTCCTTCACGAGCTCAGGGTCACCACCTGGGCCTCAGTCTACTCATCGATGTCAACGTCTACGAAGAACCCGTCAGAAGGGTTTGTGGCATCTTCTGAAAATGTAAATTGAAGCAACATGAGTACAAAGGTACTCAGCAAGACTTACATCAGATCCTACATACATGCACATTATCAAGAAGGGTTGGTGGAGTTATTGCAGCAAGCCAGCTTTGACTCTTGGCTAAACTATCCTACGAGACTCCAACTTGAAATAGTTTTACGCACACGAGTCCACTACTCACCACTTCAATACACTACCGAGGATCCACCTCCGTCTTCCCACGAAAGAGCCATCCTCGGCACTAACGCTTATCTTGAGGCTTTTAGTAGTTTCCAGTTTACTTGTCTATGAACTGTATAGGCAACCAAGTAGTCCTTTACCGCGGACGCGGCTATTCGAATAGATTATGTTAACCCTGCAGGGGTGTACTTCTTCATACACGCTCTCACCACTTACCGCCGTTTACACGACATGTACTCGGCAACCTTCAAGTGGAAGCCCAAAGTGGGTGTCGGCCATGACCTACCTAAACACCTAAGTCTCTAGTCCAGGTTTATCGCCTATTCGGGTTCCATTCGTGAGGAGATCTGGCCGGGGTTTCGCTCACAGCCCCAAACGATGTGAACAGGGTTCCGAGACACCTAACGGGTGCCCGGTATACCCGGCCACATACCTACCGCATCACAGCCCACCCCTACGGTCAGCGCTGTCCACGGCCTCCAGTAAGCTACAAACACCGAAAACTACTTGCAAGTCCTGGACAGAGAACTAGGGTGAATAAGAAGCTGAGAGGGTCCATTGGTTTCGGGCCCAATGCATGGTAGTAGCTGATTCTTAAATCACACATACAGATCTCAGTGCTTAAGGACGGCTTCAATGAAACAACCCACCATGTACTCCTACATGGCCTTTCATCGATACCTTTACCAAATCGTGTTCAACGCATCACTCCCATACTGACACGAACATTTCACTCTAGCCCATCACCCAGATGAACCAGACCTGACACGACTCTAAGCATAGCAGGCATAGCAAGGTAGGAACAACACACACACATGGCTCAATCACTCCTACACATGCTAGTGGGTTTCATCTAGTTACTGTGGCAATGACAGGTCATGCAGAGGAAATGGGTTCAACTACCGCAGCACACAGCAGTTTGAAACGCGTTGTCTTAATGCAGTAAAAGAGAGCAGGAGTGAGAACATGGGATTGTATCGATATGATCAAATGGTTGGTTGCTTGCCTGATGGGTCGGTGCACTGGTATTGTTCTTTGTTGGGGTAATCACGATACTCCTCAGGGGCAGGACCTGCCGCAGAGAGCACCGATACACAATCATCACCAAACAATATGCAACAATATGATGCATGCATGAAACATGGCAATATGAGTGTGTTGGGCTAATGCAACTAAGACCAGATGGGTTTGAACTATTTTGAACCAAAGATTCAAGTTTCAAACTCATAAATGGCCCTTTAAAGTGCTTTATCTTGTTCTGTAGTAAACAGTAGGTTAGCTTGCTTAAACATGCATGAAACCAGTACAGATGGATAGATTGGATTTTTCTGATCATCTTACATATATGACACTTTGCATTTGGAGCTACAGATTAATTTCTATGATTTTTTGAAGTTTGTGGTATTTTCTGGAATTTCCTGTGTAATAATAATTCCAGTAAATAACTTATTGCGTCAGCATTGCGTCAGGATGACATCAGTGGTCAACGGAACAGTCCAGGTCAAACCTGACTAGTGGGTCCTGTGTGTCAGTGTAATTAGTTTAACTAATTACTGGTTAATACTAATCCTAATTAGTTAACAGGCTAGGCCCCACCTGTCAGTGACCCAGGGGGGTCAAACTGGGCCCACCCGTGGTCAAACGAGGGGTCAGCAGGGTCAACTCGCCGGCGTTTAGCCGCCGGCGAGGCCGAATGCGGCGGCGAGAGTGCTTTTGTGCATTCCGGCGACTAAATGAGCGGCAGAGGGCATCTACGGGTAGCTGGGAGCAAGCCGCAGCTCTTGGTGGTGGTGGTTGAGCTCGGGGTGGCCGGAAACGTCGCCAGCGACGACCTTGGCGGTCGCTGGAGTTCAGGTGAGGTCGAGCTCGAGGCTACGGGACACGGCGAGGCTCGTGGAGTGGTGCTACGGGTTCCTGCAGGTGCGGTGAGTGCGTTGGACACGATGGTGTGGCCGGTGCTTGGCCGGAGACACGTCAGCGACGAGCTCGGCGGCGGTGTGTGCGGTGAAGCTTCGTGCGCTCACTGTGGTGCATGAGAGCGAGAGAGGAAAGGGGGAGGAGGTAGCTGGGCTCACGGAGGTCTCGAAGAAGCAGACGGCGCGGTCAGGGACAAGCTGGTGCGGCGGCGACAACGAAGGGGATCTCCGGCGATGGCGGATCGGACGAGGTCGGTGCAGTGGCTTCGGGGCACGCGAGCACTCGGGGCTCGGCTAGCTCGAAGGAGAGGAGGGCGGCGGAGCTCCTGGACACGGTGGCGCGGCGTGGGGACGACGGAGAGCGCGACTACGGCGACGGTGCGGCTGCGGTGGCGTCGGCCATGGTGCGGGAGAGCGAGGGAGAGGAGCTGAGGGCGAATGGGTGTGTCCACGGGGTTTGGGGTGCAACGTGGAGTTCGTCCTGGCCAGCAGAGAGGCGAGGGGAGGAAGCAGGGCGACGGGCAGCTGCGTGGCGCGCGCTGGTGCCGCCGTCGAGCACCTGCCTGCCTGCCTGGCGAAGGCAAGCAGCTCGCTGGAGCGGCTGCTGGGCTGGGCCGGCAGGTGGGCTTGCCAGGTGGGCGCCAGGTAAGCCTCTGCTCCTCTTTGATTTTTCCTTTTCTATTTTTCTGTAAGTTTGTGGAATTTCTAAAAATACCTAGGCAACTCTAAAAATCACCAAACCGCTTATGGCCACTAACTGGAATATATCCAGCTTGGAACATTTTGGTTTGGGAATATTTGAGCATTTGAAATATTTTATATAATTTAAATGCCCAAACTCAAATATCTATGATTTAATTCAATGACCTTAGGATGACCTAGAAAATTGTGCACCACTTTTGGCAGAGGTTCTGAACCAAGACAAAAATGATGGACATTTTAGAAGGGCATTTCAGGTTCATTGAAAATATTTTTAGTAAACCCTAGTTGGTTTCAGAGGGGCTGGGGGTTCTGTCATCCCCATTTCATGTTTCTGTTGAATGGAATAAACATGATGCAACACTCTAATGCATGAACTAGCTAGGGTGTGACAACTCACCCCCACTAAAAAGAATCTCGTCCCGAGATTTAGGTTCCTCCGGGAAGAGGCAGGATACTCAAGTCGAAGGCGATCCTCCCTTTCCCAAGTTGCTTCTTTCTCAGAATGGTGCGACCATTGAACCTTGAGAAACTTGATATTATGACGTCGAGTGGTGCGCTCGGCTTGATCAAGGATACGAACGGGGTATTCTCGATACGTGAGATTATCTTGAAGATCAAGCGTTTTGTGGTCCACTCCACGGATAGGATCCGAGAAGCAACGCCTGAGTTGAGAAACGTGGAAGACATCGTGGACTCTGGAGAGATGCGGAGATAGTTCCAATTGGTAGGTAATTTCTCCTTGTTTAGCGACAATGCGAAAGGGTCCAATGTAACGAGGAGCCAATTTTCCTTTGATACCGAAACGATGGGTTCCCTTCAGAGGAGTAACCCGAAGGTAAGCCTTCTCGTCAACCTCAAAAGTCATAGCCTTATGTTTTCGGTCATATTGACTCTTTTGACGAGATTGGGATGTTTTCAACTTTTCACGAACGATGCGAACTTGCTCTTCTGCTTCCTGGATCATATCCGGGCCAAAGAATTGTCTTTCCCCGGTTTCTGACCAGTTAAGAGGTGTTCGACACCTTCGTCCATAGAGAACTTCAAAAGGGGCTTTACCCAAGCTAGATTGATAGCTGTTTTTATGAGCAAATTCGGCAAATGGAAGGCATTTCTCCCAATCCATTCCGAATGAGATAACAGAAGCTCAAAGCATGTCTTCTAGAATCTGATTGACGCGTTCTACTTGACCACTTGATTGAGGGTGAAAGGCAGTGCTAAAGGAAAGACGGGTTCCCATAGCATTTTGGAAACTTTCCCAAAATCGAGAGGTGAAGAGACTTCCTCGATCCGAGTTAATTTCCAGTGGAACACCATGGAGAGACACTATTCAGGAGATGTACAAGTCTGCTAATTGACAGCGGTTATACTCTTGCGAACAGGTAAGAAATGGGCCACTTTGGAAAGACGATCGATAACGACGAAGATAGCATTATTCCCTCTCTTGGTCCTGGGAAAACCGGTAATTAAATCCATACCAATTTTGTCCCATTTCCATTCAGGAATAGCTAAGGGTTGAAGGGTGCCAGCAGGCCGTTGATGCTCTGCTTTTACACGACGACAGACGTCGCAACTAGCAATATACTGAGCAATTTCTCTCTTCATCCTAGTCCACCAGAACCTCTGGCGTAGGTCCTGATATATCTTAGTGCTACCGGGATGAATGGTGAGAGGAGATTCATGAGCTTCCTTCAGGATCAATCGCCTCAGGTTTCGCACTTTGGGAACCACTAGACGGTTCCCGAAGTATACGACTCCTTGATCATCAATGGAGAAACAGTTCGCAACTCCTTTCTTGATGTTTCTTTTGATGTGGGAAATCCCCGGATCTACCTTCTGCGCTTTGATGATCTGATCCGTAAGGGTAGGTTTCGCCACCAAGGTGGAAAGGAATCCTTGAGGAACAATGTGAAGGTTAAGTTTCCGAAATTCCCCATAGAGAAGTGGTTGACTTTGTTGCAACATTAGATTGTTGCAATAAGATTTACGACTTAGCGCATCAGCCATGACGTTGGCTTTTCCTGGGGTGTAAGTTATCCCTAAGTCGAAATATGTGATCAACTCGACCCAACGTCTTTGCCTGAGATTCAAATCCGGTTGGGTGAATATGTACTTCAGACTTTGGTGATCAGTGAAGATTTCGCAATGATTACCGAGGAGGTAATGTCGCCAGGTTTTGAGTGCATGGACTACAACTGCAAGCTCTAGATCATGAGTAGGGTAGTTTTCTCATGTGGGTGCAATTGCCGTGAAGCATAAGCAATTACGTGTTGATCTTGCATGAGAATGCAACCTAGTCCTTGTCGCGAGGCGTCGCAATAGATAACAAAGGCCTTGGAGAAGTCTGGTGGTACCAATACGGGAGCAGAAGTCAGGCGTCTTTTCAGTTCCTGAAAACTGTGCTCACATTGTGGAGTCCACTCGAACTTTTTATCTTTCTTGAGGAGTTCAGTTAGAGGTTTAGCAACCTTGGAGAAGTTCTCGACAAAGCGGCGACAATAGCTCGCGAATCCAAGGAAACTCCGAACTTGCTTGACCGATTCAGGTGGAGTCCAATTAAGGACGGCTTGAACTCGCTCAGGGTTAACAGCAATACCTTTACCATAAATTACATGTCCTAGATAGGTCACTTCTGGCAGCCAAAATTCGCATTTAGAAAATTTGGCATAAAGGCGATGCTCTCGAAGTTTCATCAACACTAGCCTTAGATGTTCAGCATGTTCTTCCTCGTTCTTGGAGTAGATGAGTATATCATCGAGGTAAACCACGACGAATTTATCCAAATACTCCATGAAGATTGAGTTCATTAACCGAGAAAAGGTGGCTGGGGCGTTGGTTAAACCGAAGGACATGACGGTGTACTCGTATTGGCCATAACGAGTAACAAAGGCCGTTTTAGGAATGTCCTCGTTCCTGATTTTGATTTGATGGTAGCCCAACCTGAAATCCATTTTAGAGAAGATTGAGGATCCAACGAGCTGATCATACAGGTCACTGATCCTGGGGAGCGGATACTTGTTCTTAATTGTGACCAAGTTGACGGGTCGATAATCTACAACCATCCGGTCCGTACCATCCTTATTCTTGACGAAGAGGACGGGGCAAGCCCATGGAGATGAACTAGGTTGGATGAAACCCTTTTTCAAGGACTCATCGAGTTGTTTCTTAAGTTCGACTAGTTCAAAAGGTGCCATCTTATAGGGTCTTCTAGAAATTGGGACAGTTCCTGGAATGAGATCTATCACGAACTCGACATCTCTGTCAGGTGGGACACCTGGCAATTCTTCTGGAAAGACATCTGGGAAGTCACGGACTACCGGGACGTCTTCGAGGTCTGGCAAAGGCCTGGCGTTAAGAGAATATAGTTGTCGCTTGGCTACTCAGGTCAAGACATTGACTATCTTTCCCGAAGGATGTGTGAGTTGAACAGTCCTAGAGAAACAATCAATCTTGGCATGATGGGCTGACATCCAGTCCATACCCAAGATGATATTAATATCCAAAGATTTGAGAGCTATCAAAGATGCAAGAAAAACAAGTCTGTCGACTTGAATTTCATTCCCATGGCTTACGCTAGAGGTTTGCCATCTAGAACCAGGAGTAGAAATTTCCATGGTGAAAGGCATGTCACAGAATGCGGTGTTATGCAAACGAGCATAATTTTCGGATATGAATGAATGAGATGCTCCAGTATCGAAAAGAACAGATGCCGGGTGGAAATTAACAAGGAGCATACCGAGTACGATGTTGGGATCCTCCTGAGCCTCTTCCGCAAAGACACAATTCACATGGCCACGTGCAGTGGTGGTCGGCTTGGCGTAGAACACTTTCCCTGTCGGCTTGCCACGGCCAACAACTTTTGCAGACTGGCTGGGGTTGGTCTGGGGACACTCGCGCATATAGTGGCATGATTCCCCACACTTGAAGCACGTCACGGAACTGGTGCGTGGAGGAGCATTGTTGGTTGGACCACCATAGGGCTTGGCTGGTGCATACTGTTGAGCTGGGCGAGGCGCCTGATAGGATGGCCTCGGTGTGAACCTGGGTGGCAGGGCAGTGTTAGGCACCCACACCCGGCGCTTCTGTGGTCCAGCACCGGATGAGGAACCCAAGTCACGGCCATGCTTGCGTGTTGCTTCGAAATCAGTCTGACCAGACTAAGCACTGATGGCTTTGTTGACAAGCTTCTGAAAATAGGTGCACTCATGCAGACGGAGGTCATGGCGAAGCTCAGGGCTAAGTCCCTTACGGAACCTTGCCTGCTTCTTGGCATCGGTAGAGACTTCCTCAGTTGCATATCGTGCAAGGTTACCGAACTCCTTGCTGTAAGCGTCAACAGAGTGTCGACCTTGAGTGAAACTGCAGAACTCCTCACGTTTACGGTCCATGAGACCCTCCGGAATGTGATGTTCACGGAAAGCCTCGCTGAATTCATCCCAAGTAGTGACATGGCCCGCTGGGCGCATAGCTTCATAGTTCTCCCACCAGAGACTGGCGGGGCCTTCGAGATGATATGCAGCAAAAGTGACCTTATCAGCCTCAGCTACTAGCGCAGAACGCAGTTTGTGAGTAATATTGCGAAGCCAGTCATCAGCGTCGAGAGGCTCGACGGAGTGGTGGAAGGTGGGTGGATGTAGCTTGATGAAATCACTGAGTGACACCAAGTTATTCCTCTGATGGTGTGCTGTGTTCTGTTCGATGCGCTCCAACAAACGGTTGGTCTCCCGCTTGTTTCTCTCGGCTTCCAGCATAACTTCGGCCAGAGAAGGAGGGTGAGGCAGGTTTGTTTCCCCAACTCTGCTGCCTTCGGCCTGCTCTGGGGCAGCAGGGTTGTTGCGGGTGTTGACCATCCTAGGAAAACAAGACAATGGTTTAGTTCAGGATGATAAGGTTCTGACATAGAAATGTAGAATGTAATGGATAACTCAGAATGCAAGATGATCATCCGTATGACATGGTAGATACAGAAACTACTTCTTTTATTCCATCGTCATACACACTATACAAGGTTTAGTACAAGACCAAACAAAGTACTACTACGGTGAAAGGAAGATTTCATCTCATCGGAGGCATCCCAAGCTCCTATACATTATTTTTCCTACACCTCCGGAATAGATACACACTAAGTCATATTCCACAGGTCACACAGGACGGTGGAAATACAACTATTACAATACTAGTGAAACTACTACTAACTCAGACATCTCCGTAGTAGTTCTCATAGAAGTCTCCTCCATAGCCTGGAAGTTCAACGTGAGCATCCGGAAACAGACGGTCCTGAGGAGCCTGTGGACCATAGGGGCTAGGGTGAGGTCTTGGACCAACAAACGGTGGCCTGCGGGGACCACAGGGTGGGGTGATGCCTCCCACATCACGCCAATCCATCATGTCTGGCAGGGCAGATCTAACAGGATACAGATCTCTCATATCCATATATCTAGCTTGCACAGCCGGTGCAAACCGAGTCAAGGTGGCCCAATGATCGGCACGGGTGTTGAAAAGCTCCAGTCTCAAGGCCCGATTCTCTCAGTCCTTATCCTCGAGCATCTCAGTAGTGGTGCGGGTTAGTGAGTCCTCCTCAGTGGAGTCAGCATAGATAGCCCGGAGATACCCCTGCGCTCCAGGGAGTGAAGCTGGCATATACCAGAAGTCGGTGTTCCGAAGCAGGCTAGTCCTGACTCGCATGATGGTCATCATAGAATAGGCAGCATCTTGCACGGCCATCTCAATAGTAACCCCGAGTCCATAGGAACAGTGGAGGGGCTCGGTAGAACTAGGATAAGAGGGAAATATCCTGACAGTGTAGAGATACTGGCTTTGATTAAAGTCTCGAAACTGCTCTTCGACCGTGTATTCGGGATACCAACGGTAACCCGCCTCGATCATTACCCGAACTAACATAGCCGTATGACTGGGCACATCGATAGATCGAGTCAGGCGAACCACTTGGTTCTGATCACGAGTGGCCATCTGAAAGCACAACCATAATGCAAAAGCATTAGAATTTCTAGCAGAATTTGGACAGCATAACGGCTGTAAATGCTCAAGAAGGATTTTGAGACATTTAGCAAAGAATTGCATAGACAATCAACAATATCATATCCAGTTTCTAGGTCCAACTTAACAGTATAACAGGGTAGTAGAGCTGAACTAGGCTTGTAATCATCAAACCTATAAGGTACTACTGATTAGTAACACGTGAACCTGATAGAGAGAAAGATCCTAATCCTTAACCCCCGGTGGAAGAATGGACTGACTCAGATCAGAATGCCATGAGGTAAAGGAGTAAAAAGAGCCTTACGTACCATCCCACAATCAATTCCCCTACATATAACTAAAGCATTTCTAGACTCAACATCGACCAGTTTGGCTTGGAGAACCAACAGGCAGTCCGGCTCTGATGCCAACGCTGTCAGGACCCCGACTCAATGTCACATCGATCTAGCCTGTAACACCTCATATCACTTTGCGGCCTCATGCATGGTATTCCCATGGGTGTCGCCTTACCTTTTCCCGGGACCATTTGCGCCTTTTGGCACACGTATATGATAGTGTCGCTAGCATCCACATGATAAGGAGCCCGGGCTAACATGGCTAGTCGTAAACCCAAAGTGGCACAGACTTACAGGGACAAGCATCCATGACCCAACATCGGACGTGTCGGTCATCAGCAAGTGAATCCGGGCTGTAGCACTGGGCTAGCAGGACTCCGGTAAACCGGGCTGCAGCGGGCTAATAAGACTCCGGTATTCATTGCGTGACATTTCCCCGAAGGGACAGACACAAGAACGAAGAAGGACACATGCCGGCCAACCTAAGTGTTCCGGAGCAGTAGCAAGCTACCATGGCTCAGTGGAAGCACTAGGAGACATTTCCCGATAAGAGAGGCTACTAAAGATAAACAACTAGATAGTCAGATCCCACACATACCAAGCATTTCAATCATACACACAATATGCTCGATATGTGCAAATACAACAAGGAATCACAACATGACTCTACAACACAAGTACTTTATTTAAAGGCTCGGAGATCCATACATAGCATACACACAAGTACGGGTCACACGACCCACATTCAAGTCATACAAGCATACAATCCAACAGCGGAAGTGTCTTGTCTGAGTACAGACAACTAGTAAAATAAAAGAGGCTTGGATAAGCCTAGCTATACTACATGGTCCTTCACAAGCTCAGGGTCACCACCTGGGCCTCAGTCTACTCATCGATGTCAACGTCTACGAAGAACCCGTCAGAAGGGTTTGTAGCATCTTCTGAAAATGTAAATTAAAGCAACATGAGTACAAAGGTACTCAGCAAGACTTACATCAGATCCTACATACATGCACATTATCAAGAAGGGTTGGTGGAGTTATTGCAGCAAGCCAGCTTTGACTCTTGGCTAAACTATCCTACGAGACTCCAACTTGAAATAGTTTTGCGCACACGAGTCCACTACTCACCACTTCAATACACTACCGAGGATCCACCTCCGTCTTCCCACGGAAGAGCCATCCTCGGCACTCACGCTTATCTTGAGGCTTTTAGTAGTTTCCAGTTTACTTGTCTATGAACTATATAGGCAACCAAGTAGTCCTTTACCGCGGACGCGGCTATCCGAATATATTTTGTTAACCCTGCAGGGGTGTACTTCTTCATACGCGCTCTCACCACTTACCACTGTTTACACGACATGTACTCGGCAACCTTCAAGCGGAAGCCCAACGTGGGTGTCGGCCACGACCTACCTAAACACCTAAGTCTCTAGTCCAGGTTTATCGCCTATTTGGGTTCCATCCGTGAGGAGATCTGGCCGTGGTTTCGCTCACAGCCCCAAACGATGTGAACAGGGTTCCGAGACACCTAACGGGTGCCCGGTATACCTGGCCACGTACCTACCGCATCACAGCCCACCCCTACGGTCAGCGCTGTCCCCGTCCTCCAGTAAGCTACAAACACCAGAAACTACTTGCAACTCCTCGACAGAGAACTAGGGTGAATAAGAAGCCGAGAGGGTCCATTGGTTTCGGGCCCAATGCATGGTAGTAGCTGATTCTTAAATCACACATACAGATCTCAGTGCTTAAGGACGACTTCAATGAAACAACCCACCATGTACTCCTACATGGCCTCTCATCGATACCTTTACCAAATCGTGTTCAACGCATCACTCCCGTACTGACACGAACATTTCACTCTAGCCCATCACCCAGATGAACCAGACCTGACACGACTCTAAGCATAGCAGGCATAGCAAGGTAGGAACAACACACACACAAGGCTCAATCAACTCCTACACATGCTAGTGGGTTTCATCTAGTTACGGTGGCAATGACAGGTCATGTAGAGGAAATGGGTTCAACTACCGCAGCACACAGCAGTTTGAAACGTGTTGTCTTAATGCAGTAAAAGAGAGTAGGAGCGAGAACATGGGATTGTATCGATATGATCAAATGGTTGGTTGCTTGCCTGATGGGTCGGTGCACTGGTATTGTTTCTTCGTTGGGGTAATCACGATACTCCTCAGGGGCAGGACCTGCCGTAGAGAGCACCGATACACAATCATCACCAAACAATATGCAACAATATGATGCATGCATGAAACATGGCAATATGAGTGTGTTGGGCTAATGCAACTAACACCAGATGGGTTTGAACTATTTTGAACCAAAGATTCAAGTTTCAAACTCATAAATGGCCCTTTAAAGCGCTTTATCTTGTTCTGTACTAAACAGTAGGTTAGCTTTCTTAAACATGCATGAAACCATTACAGATCGATAGATTGGATTTTTCTGATCATTTTTCATATATGACACTTTGCATTTGGAGCTACAGATTAATTTCTATGATTTTTTGAAGTTTGTGGTATTTTCTGGAATTTCCTGTGTAATAATAATTCCAGTAAATAACTTATTGCGTCAGCATTGCATCAGGATGACGTCAGTGGTCAACGGAACAGTCCAGGTCAAACCTGACTAGTGGGTCCCGTGTGTCAGTGTAATTAGTTTACCTAATTACTGGTTAATACTAATCCTAATTAGTTAACAGGGCTAGGCCCCACCTGTCATTGACCCAGGGGGTCAAACTGGGCCCACCCATGGTCAAACAAGGGGTCAGCGGGGTCAACTCGCCAGTGTTTAGCCGCTGGCGAGGCCGAACGCGGCGGCGAGAGTGCTTTTGTGCGTTCCGGCGACTAAATGAGCGGCGGAGGGCATCTACGGGTAGCTCGGAGCAAGCCGCAGCTCTTGGTGGTGGTGGTTGAACTCGGGGTGGCCGGAAACGTTGCCGACGATGACCTTGGCGGTCGCCGGAGTTCGGGTGAGGTCGAACTCGAGGCTACAGGACACGGCGAGGCTCATGGAGTGGTGCTACGGGTTCCTGCGGGTGCGGTGAGTGCGTTGGACATGGTGGTGTGGCCGGTGGTTGGCCGGAGACACGTCGGCGACGAGCTCGGCGGCGGTGCGTGCGGTGAAGCTTCGTGCGCTCGCTGTGGTGCACGAGAGCGAGAGAGGAAAGGGGGAGGAGGTAGCTGGTCTCACGGAGGTCTCGAAGAAGCAGACAGCGCGGTCGGGGACGAGCTGGTGCGGCGGCGACGGCGAAGGGGATCTCCGGCGATGGCGGATCGGACGAGGTCGATGCAGTGGCTTCGGGGCACACGAGCGCGCGGGGCTTGGCTAGCTCGAAGGAGAGGAGGGCGGCGGAGCTCCTAGACACGGTGGCGCGGCGCGGGGACGACGGAGAGCGCGACTACGGCGACGGTGCGGCTGCGGTGGCGTCGGCCATGGTGCGGGAGAGTGAGGGAGAGGAGCTGAGGGCGAATGGGTGTGTCCACGAGGTTCGGGGTGCGACGTGGAGTTCGTCCAGGCCAGTAGAGAGGCGAGGGGAGGAAGCAGGGCGATGGGCAGCTGCGTGGCGCATGCTGGTGCCGCCGTCGAGCACCTGCCTGCCTGCCTGGCGAAGGCAAGCAGCTCGCTGGAGCGGGTGCTGGGCTGGGCCGGCAGGTGGGCTTGCCAGGTGGGCGCCAGGTAAGCCTCTGCTCCTCTTTGATTTTTCCTTTTCTATTTTTCTGTAAGTTTGTGGACTTTCTAAAAATACCTAGGCAACTCTAAAAATCACCAAACCGTTTATGGCCACTAACTGGAATATATCTAGCTTGGAACATTTTGGTTTGGGAATATTTGAGCATTTGAAATATTTTATATAATTTAAATGCCCAAACTCAAATATCTATGATTTAATTCAATGACCTTAGGATGACCTAGAAAATTGTGCACCACTTTTGGCAGAGGTTCTGAACCAAGACAAAAATGATGGACATTTTAGAAGGGCATTTCAGGTTCATTGAAAATATTTTTAGTAAACCCTAGTTGGTTTCAGAGGGGCTGGGGGTTCTGTCATCCCCATTTCAAGTTTCTGTTGAATGGAATAAACATGATGCAACACTCTAATGCATGAACTAGCTAGGGTGTGACACTTCTCGTCATGTTAGTTGGAGTTCTCAGAGCAAGACGTCGAGACAAGATGATGATCGAATCAAGGTTCTTATGAAGTGCAACCTGGATCGTGAAGATGTTGCTAGCTTCGTGTCCCCTCTGTCTTCTTACCTCATGTCTTGAATCTCGGGTCGAGATTCTTGTTTAGTGGGGGTGAGTTGTCACGTCCCTAGCCTTGCTATGCACTTGGACTAGCTTGTTGCCGCAACATGTTTAAAATTTCATTTAAACCTGAAATGGGGATGTCCAAACCCTAGTACCAAATGGAATTCAAATAGGTTCAACCTAAAAATATTTTTAGTAAATACAAATGGCTTTCAAAAATGTTCATCATTTCTGGAAAATGCTAGAAACCATAACGAGAGGTGTTGCACATTTTTCCATGATATATTTGGTCACTGAATTAAATCATATGTACTTTGCATTTGGGCATTTGCTAGTAAATATTTTAAATGCTCAAATAATTTTGGAAATAAGTGTGGGCTGTTGGAATTAATCTAAACAGATCCTATGATTATTTTCAGGATTTTTGAAGGTGTCTAACTATTTTTAATAAAGCCACAAACTTACAAAAAAAATAGAAAACAGAAAGAATTAGAAAGAGAGAGAGAGAGAGAGGATACCTGGCCACTTACCTAGCCCAACAGTGCGGCCCACTGGCCCAACTGCCAGTCGTCATCTCCACCGCGCCAGTCGGACGCCGAGCGCGTGCCTGACGCGCGCGCACGGCCGTGCTGCCATGCCACCTGCCTGCCTGCCTGCGTCCCCGGGACAGCGCAACGCCGCGGGTCTTCCTCCTCGGTGCCGTCCCGATCGATCCGGCCTCTCATTCCTGCCCCCTGCTCTCTCCCTCGCCGTTTCCCCATCTCACCGAATGCGCCCGCCGCCACCGACGAGCACCACCGCGGCCATCGCCTCTCCCTCGCCCCCTCGAGCAGCCCAGAAGCTCCGCCGCATCTTCCTCGTCCTCTCCACCGAGCTACACGGTGCCGGAGGCCCTGCATCATCACTATCTTCGTAATCTTCGTCGCCGGCCGCCGGAGATCCCCTTCGCCGCTGCGCACGCTCCGGTGCTTCCCCGAGCACGCCGAAGCCACCCCTGCATCCACCGTGAGCCATTGACCATCCTCCCCCTCTCCGTTCTCTCTGCCACTCGTCGTAGTCGCCGCACCAAGCACACCCGCTCGCGCCGCCGCCTGAGCTCGCCGCCGACGTGGCTCCGGCTACACAACGGCCCCGTCGTCCTGTCCACTGACCCCGCCGCATCTCGTAGGGCCCGTAGATGCCTCGCACGCGCCGACTCGTCCGCCGTAGCCTCGATCCCGAGCTCACCCGAGCTCCGGCGACAACTCCGCCACCCCAGCCTCCGCCACCACCACGGTTGGGTGCGGACGAGCGTCCGCATCCCGTAGCTGAGATTCACGCGCCAAACAGCATTCTGTAGGCGAATCCCGCAGTGCACCACCGCGCGTGGACCTGCCGACGGCTAAACGCCGACGACCGCTGACCCGTTGACCGGCGTGGTCTGACCCCACTGCCCGGTTTGACTTCCCCCTCTCTCTCACTAACTTGCGGGCCCCGCCCGACTAATTACTCTAGTTAGCACTAATTAACTAGTTAGGTTAGTTACTACAATCACTGACTAGTGGGCCCTGCCCAGTTAGTTAGGGCTAACTAACTTAGTTAGTTGACTGGGTCACTGACCAGTGGGCCCCACTGGTCAGGTTTGACCTGGTCGACGCCTGTTGACCGCGACGTCGTAGTGAGGTAGTGCTGACGCAATTAGTTATTTTCTGGATTTAATTTAATTCAAGAAATTCCAGAAAATAGCTTAAACTTCAAAAATTCATATAAATTCAACCGCAACTCAGAATGAAATAATTTATATATGAAAAATGATCAGAAAAATCCAATCTATCCATCTGTACTATTTTCATGCATGTTAGAACAACTTATAGCTTCTGTTTAGCACAAATCATATAAATGGCATTTAAATATCCACATATGGAGTTTGAATTTGAACCCTTGGTTCAAACCAACTTCATTTAATCTGTTCTAAGTTGCATTAGCCAAAACACACTCATTTTGCCATGTCATATTCATGCATCATATTGTTGCATTGCATTGGTTGTGTTTTCTCTGTGTTTCCGATATTTGTCCCCTCTCGATAGACTTGGTTCCGACGATGAGTTCGATGACACTGATGAAGAACTATATCATCTTCAGAAGTGCCAGGCAAGCAAACCCCCCTTGTTCATTCCGATACAATCCCACTCTCTCGCTCCTGCTCTATTTTATTGCATTAGGACAACAACGATACAACTGTTACTTGTTGCGGTAGTTGAACCCCTTTATCCTCTGCATGACATGTCATTGCCACAGTAAATAGATGAAACCCACTAGCATGAGTAGGAGTTGTTTGAGCCCTGATGTGCCTACTCATTCATGCTTGTTTGTCATGCCTGCTACTTCTTAGAGTTGAGTTAGGTCTGACTCATCGGGGATGAATCGGAGGTGTGTGAACATGTCCTACTATTGAGAGCTAAGTGTGTGAACACGCTTTGGTAAAGGTAGCGGTGAGAGGCCATGTAGGAGTACATGGTGGGTTGTCTCATTGCAGCCGTCCTCAGGAACTGAGCTCTGTGTTTGTGATCCATGAACAGTTACTACCACACATTGGGTTCCGGTAACTCGACCCCTCTCGACTTATTAATCAACATGATCTTTGTCCAAGAGTTGCAACTAGTTTCTGGTGTTTGTAGGTAGTGTTAGTAGTCTACCAAGTGGCACCCGGTACAGGTGGGCTTGGGACAGACTAGGCATAGTGGCACGGTGTACCAAGTGGCACCCGGATGGTGGGCTTGGGAACCCTGCTCACATCGTTTGGGGCCGTGAGCGACACCCCGGCCGGATCTCCTTGCGGATGGAACCCGAATAGGCGATAAACCTGGACGAGAGACTTGTGTGGTTAATCAGGTCGTGGCCGACACCCTCGCTGGGCTTCCGCTTGAAGGTTGCCGAGTACATGTCATGTAAACGACGGTAAGTGGTGAGAGCGTGTGTGAAGAAGTACACCCCTGCAGGGTTAACATTATCTATTCGAATAGCCGTGTCCGCGGTAAAGGACTTCTGGGTTGCCTGTACAGTTCATAGACAAGTGAAATTGGATACTCTAAAATACGCAAGATAAGCGTGAGTGCTATGGATGGCGTTCTCGTGGGGAGACGGGAGCGGATCCATAGTGGTGTATTGATATGGTGAATATGTGGACTCGTGTGCGCCACCTCAAAAGAGTTACTTGCAGTCGTAGTTCAGGTTAGCCACTGAGTCAAAGCTAGCTTGCTGCAGTTAAACCCCACCATCCCCTTGTCGATAATGATGCATATGTAGTTAGATCTGATGTAAGTCTTGCTGGGTACATTTGTACTCACGTTGCTTAATTTATGTTTTTGCAGAGAGACTTCAGTCTCGCTAGTAGTTCCACGCGGCCTTCGACGTTTAGCTTGTTACCTCAGCTACGATCTTGTGCCCTCGGCAGGATCTGATAGACAGTCAGGCTTCTCAGCTTTTTTTCTTCTGTAGATGTCTGTACTCAGACATGTTAAGCCTCCGTTTGTGCTTGACTTGTTTGCTCTGAATGTTGGGTCATGAGACCCATGTTTGTAATATCTCTCTCCTCGGAGCCTATTGAATAAATACTTGAGTTGTAGAGTCATGTTGTGATTCCATGTTGTATTTGCACATATCGAGCATATTGTGTGTATGTTATTGAAATGCTTGGTATGTGTGGGATCTGACTATCTAGTTGTTTATCCTTAGTAGCCTCTCTTACCGGGAAATGTCTCCTAGTGCTTCCACTGAGCCATGGTAGCTTGCTACTGCTCCGGAACACTTAGGCTGGCCGGCATGTGTCCTTCTTCATTCCTGTGTCTGTCCCTTCGGGGAAATGTCACGCGATGAATACCGGAGTCCTGTTAGCCCGCTACAGCCCGGTTCACCGGAGTCCTACTAGCCCAGTGCTACAGCCTAGATCCACTCGCTGATGACCGACACGTTCGATGTTGGGTCATGGATGCCTGTCCCTGTAAGTTTGTGCCACTTCGGGTTTACGACTAGCCATGTCAGCCCGGGCTCCTTATCATATGGATGCTAGCGACACTATCATATACGTGTGCCAAAAGGCGCAAACAGTCCAGGGCAAAGGTAAGGCGACACCCGTGGGAATACCGTGCGTGAGGCCGCAAAGTGATATGAGGTGTTACATGCTAGATCGATGTGGCATTGAGTCGGGGTCCTGACAGCTGAGTGAACGACAACGACCTATGGCACCTTACTCGTCATCTGAAAAGTCTGCAACATGATATGTTTTAGCCCAAAATGGGCCAACACATGGAATATGCTGGCAATGTAACACATAGAGTAATGAACAGGATAAATGTTATCACTACATGCATATATGGCTGGTGGAAAGCTCTATGGTTACAGTTTTGCATAAAGCCAATTTTTTCCTACAACAAAGGTATACATTTTATTTAAATATCATGGTGGTTGTTAAACATTGACAAGGTTCCTCCAACTCAATCCCAATTAAGCATCAATAATTAACCCAATCAAATGAATTTAGAGTGATGAGATCAACATGATAATCCAAGAACCAGATACTCAAGATGTCCATAACCGGGGACACGGCTAAGCATGATTAGTTTGTACACTCTGCAGAGGTTTGCGCACTTTTCCCCACAAGACTCGATCTCCTCTGTTAGATTTCTCGCACTAGAGGGTGTCTGAGAAACGGATGACCGAGACACAGTCTTTCAGAAGCATTAACTCTTTACTCTGGGTAGACAGTACCACCTATATCCCCTACATCTGCTAGTCTACCATTGAAAGAGGTCACACAACTTATTCAACTATGCCAGAGCCCATAATGGCTTGTGGCTACACATGGAAGTTTCTAGCATGAATAATCTTATGATCCCTTTGAGCCTGGCTGCGAACCGTAGGATGCTCACACGGGTACTCCGGGATATCCTAGGATAACACTGGATTCTCCAGATGCCCTGACAACCACTGGGTACTCCAGGGTGCCTCAACCAATCCACCCAGATGTGTATTTAAGTGGCCACCTTAAGTTAACCATTAGTTAACAATACTCACGGCTGTCATGGATACACTCACCCAATCCACATCTATGAGCATAGCATAGCAATCCTGAGCATAACGTAGAAGTAACTCCTAAAGGTTTGATAATAAAAAGGGCAATAGGTTCTACCTCATCATCTACTTCCCAAACCCACATGTTAATCAGATCCTAACCATGCAATGTTTGAGGGTTGTATCTCATGCATAAAAACTGGGTAATAAAGGGATATTATCAAAGTGTTACTTGCCTTGCTGATGATCTGCAAAACCTAGGGACTCGTAGTAGCACGCTTCGCACTCCGGGTATTCTATCACAAACAAACAATAACATACATAAGCACTCAAACTAGAAGCACGGGTAAAACTCAAATAAGAGATCTAACCAGAAAGTTCAACTAAAGAACTCCGGTTTGGAAAAAGAATCAAATCAAACGGAGCAACGAAACTCAAACTACGAAAGAAACAAGAATCGTTTACTAATCTGGACTAAAGTCAAATTTTACAGTACCAAAATCTTGTTCAAGTTGGTTAAACAGAAAGAGGGCTTCGAGACGAAGATCTAGGCGCTTGTTTCATCTAATTAGGATAAACGAGCGAAAAGATAAACTCTCTCTGAGATAAGGGCAGAAATCACGATCGAAAATAATCGCGAAAAACCCTGGAAAACAAAACGAGACGAATAGGCTAACGAACGAACGTTCGCTGTCTGCGACTAACCGACGAACAATGTTCGTTAAAACGAACGTACGGACGAACGTGTGCTAACTAACTAAACCGAAAAAACCGAACCGATCTATTAAAAAACAGATCTAGGTTTTCAAAAAAAATGGACGGTTTTTCAAAAAAAAACAACGAACGACCGGCAGCTGCGGTGGCTACCTCAGGCGGGGCAAGGTGAGGCGAGGCGGCGGCGGCAGGAGGCATGGGTGAGGGCGGCAACACGCGGCGGCGGACAACGCAAGAGGCGGTGGGTGCGGCGGCGGTGTGCGGCGCAGGCGGCGGGGCAACTCGGGGTGGCGAGAGGGGCCCAGGGCGGCGTCTTATAAAGGCCCCCCGTGGTCTTCGACTTGGTAGAGGGGGCAGCGGACGGCAGCGGCGTCCCTGGAGTCCCGCGCGGAGACGGCGGCGAAACGGGCTGGCCTGCTCGGCTGGGCTTCGACCCAGTAGGGCGGGAACTTTTTTTTTTAAAATAATTCCGCTGAACAGGAAAAAAAATCCTAATAAATAGAAAAAAAATCCTAAAAATGTCAACACAAATGTTCACCGTGTAAATAGAATATTTAGAACAAAGTGAACATTTTTCTGGCCTAAAGTGCAATTTTGAAAACATGCATATTTTTCTAATTCCAATAAAATAGCAATAAAACTCCAAAAAGATATAAAATTTGATCTTAATATTTTCCTCCAATATTTCTTTTATTTTGGAGAAGTCATATTATCTCCTCTCTTTTATTTTAATATTTGAAGTATTCGGAGACAAAAATGATTAAAACCAAAAAGATCCTCTTTTCAATATTTGACGAAAGTTCAAATTTGAAAATAAACAAAATCCCCAACTCTTTCCGTGGGTCTTTGAGTTGCTTACAATTTCAAGGATCAACCAAAATGCAATAAAATATGATATGCATATGATGACCTATGTATAACATTCCAAATTGAAAATTTGGGATGTTACAAACCTAACCCCCTTAAGATGAATCTCGCCCTCGAGATTCCGGTTGGCTAGAGAATAGGTGTGGGTGGTCCTTCCTTAGGTCTTACTCTCGTTCCCAGGTGGCTTCATCCTCGGTATGGTGGCTCCACTGAACTTTGCAAAACTTGATAACCTTGCTGCGTGTGACTCGGCTGGCAAACTCGAGAATCTTCACTGGTTTCTCCTCATAGGTCAAATCACTATCCAGCTGAATCGCTTCCAGCGGCACTGTATCTCTCAGAGGAATATCGGCCATCTCTGCGTGGCACTTCTTTAACTGGGAAACGTGGAACACGTCGTGAACTCCTGACAATCCTTTAGGCAATTCCAGCTTGGAAGCAACTTCTCCCATACGTTCCAAAACTTTGTATGGTCCCACAAAATGTGGTGCTAACTTTCCCTTAACTCCAAAACGCTTAACTCCTCGAAGTGGTGACACACGAAGGTATACTCTGTCTCCGACTTCATAAACTGTCTCCTTGCGTTTAGAATCCGCATAACTCTTCTGCCTGGATTGGGCTACCTTGAGTCTGTCGCGAATCAACTTAACCTTCTCTTCAGACTCCTTAATCACATCCGGTCCAAACAACTGACGATCTCCTACTTCATCCCACAATAACGGTGTCCTGCATCTCCTTCCGTACAAAGCTTTGAAAGGGTCCATCTTCAAACTGTCTTGATAACTGTTGTTGTAAGAAAACTCTGCATACGGCAAATTGTCGTCCCAACTAGATCCATAATCTAGCGCACAAGCTCTCAACATGTCCTCCAGAATCTGATTGAGTCTCTCGGTTTGTCCATCTATCTGTGGATGAAAGGCTGTACTGAACTCTAGCCTAGTACCCAAAGTCTCATGCAACTGATTCCAGACCTTTGAGGTAAACTGGTTTCCTCTGTCTGATACGATGGTCCTCGGAACTCCATACAGAAATACGATCCTGGTCATGTATATCTTTGCCAACTTTGCACTTGTATAAGTGGTCTTCACTGGGATGAAATGAGCTACTTTTATCAACCGATCGACTACAACCCAGATAGAGTCATAGCCTGAACGAGTCCTGGGCAATCCCATGATAAAGTCCATGCCAAGCTTGTCCCATTTCCATTTGGATATTGGCAATGGTTGTAGCAATCCTGCTAGCTTCTGGTGCTTTTCCTTAACTCTCTGACATACATCACATACTGATACATACTCAGCAATATCCTTCTTCATACTGGTCCACCAGAAACTTTCCTTCAAATCCAGATACATCTTGGTGTTTCCTGGGTGAATCGAATACGGCGAATCATGGGCCTCCTGGAGAATCTACTTCCTGATCTCGGGGTCATTAGGCACATAAACACGATCCTCAAACCATAAAGTGTCGTGCTCATCCTCACGGAATCCTTTAGCCTTTCCTTTGCTCATCCTTTCCTTTATCTCGGCAATCTCCTTGTCAGTCTTTTGAGTTTCTCTGATCTTATCCATCAAAGTGGAATGAATTTCCAATGCTGCTACATAACCTCTCGGAACTATTTCCAAACATAGCTCATGAAGATCCTCTGCTAACTCCTTGGGTAATCCTCCGGTCATGAGCGTATTAACATAACTCTTGCGACTCAACGCATCTGCTACTACATTAGCCTTTCTGGGATGATAGTGCAACTTCATATCATAATCCTTGATGAGCTCCAACCATCTCCTTTGCCTGAGGTTCAACTCCTTCTACGTGAAGATGTATTTCAAACTCTTGTGATCCGTGTACACCTCACAGTGGTTTCTGATGAGAAAATGTCTCCATGTCTTCAACGCATGCACTATGGCTGCTAACTCCAAATCATGTGTACCATAATTTTGCTCATGAGGTTTAAGCTGTCGTGAGGCATATGAAACAAATTTTCCCTCCCACATAAGCACTGCTCCAAGTCCTCGACGTGAAGCGTCGTAATACACTTGATAATCCTTGCGTTGATCTGGAAGAATCAATACTGGTGCTGAAACCAAACGCTTCTTCAACTCCTGAAAACTGGCCTCACATTTCTCAGTCCATTTGAACTTGGTGTCCTTCTTCAACAACTCTGTCATGGGCTTTGCAATCTTGGAGAAATTCTCTATGAACCTCCAGTAATATCCTGCGAGTCCAAGAAAACTCCTGATCTCTCCAGCTCACGTGGGTGCTACCCATTTAGTTACAGAAACAACCTTGGTGGGGTCTACTGCTATTCCTTCTCCGGATATAACATGTACGAGAAATCCAACTTCCTTCAACCAAAACTAACATTTGCTGAACTTGGCATATAACTGATGTTCTCTGAGTTTCTCAAGAACCAAACGCAAATGCTCCTTATGCTCCTCTTCATTCTTCGAGTAGACCAATATATCATCAATGAACACCATGACGAACTTATCCAAAAACTCCATAAACACTTGGTTCATCATGTTCATGAAATATGCAGGCGCGTTAGTTAGACCAAATGACATAGCAGTATACTCATATAGCCCGTACCTTGTGGTAAAAGCTGTCTTAGGTATATCCTGCTCTTGAATCTTCAACTGATGGTATCCTGATCGCAGATCGATCTTGGAAAACACCTTAGCTCCTTGGAACTGGTCAAACAAATCATTGATCATCGGCATCGGGTACTTGTTCTTGATCGTCACCTCATTCAACGCACGATAATCAACAAACATCCTTAATGATCCATCCTTCTTCTCTACTAAAAGTACTGGACATCCCTAGGGTGATGAACTTGGTCATATGTAACCTTTATCCAATAACTCCTTAATCTGCTTCTTAATTTCCTCCAAATCCTTTGCGGGCATCCGATACAGTCTCTTTGATATTGGCCCGGTGCCTGGCAAAAGTTCAATCAAAAACTCAATGTCTCTATCTGGTGGCATGCTTGGGAACTCCTCTGGAAATACGTTGGGGAAATTCTTCACCACTGATACTTCCTCCTGTACAACTCCTGATAAGGAATTCACTTGAGTCCTCTTCGGCACATGCCGGGATACATACTTGATCCTTCTTCCTTCTGGGGTGGTGAGCATAATCGACTTACTGGCGCAGTCAATGTTCCCTTCATACTTCGATAACCAATCCATGCCTAATATTGCATCCAGTCCTTGCGACTCCAATATTATTAGGTCTGAGGGAAAACACGTAGTTACCAATCCTTAATGGTAACCGATCACACCATAGGCTAGCCATATACTTTGCTCCTGGCGAGGTTACTAACATGGGAGATCTAAGGGCTTGGGTTGGTAGGCAATACTTATCCACAAATCCCCTTGATATGTATGAATGTGATGCACCAGTATCAAAAAAAAAAATGATTGCAGTAAATGACTTAACCAAAAACTTACCTATAACTGCATCTGGTTGCGCTTCAACCTCCTCCACGCTAACGTGGTTCACTTGTCCCCTGTTGGAAGGGTTGGGCTTCTTCCCAGAGCTTCCATTTCCATTTCCGTTCTTTGCTTCAGAACACTCGATGGTGTTGTGTCCATTCTTCCCGCGCTTGAAACAAGTAATGTGACTTAGATCCTTCTTGGCGGGCGTTGCTGGGTTGGAACGGTTCTGGCCGTTGCTTCCTCCATTCCCATTCCCATTCTTCGGGCCACTATGGTTATGCAAACTTCCTCCATTGGAATTATGGCCTCCATGGTTATGGTGAATGTGTCCTCCCGAGTTCGGGGTAAAACAGGGTCTCTGCTGAGCTCCTGAATTGTACTTCCCTTGTGCATACTTCCTCTTGCGGCTGTCTATCTACTACTGCCTCCCTTTGATCATGATTGCTCTATCTACCAACTCCTGGTAGTTGTTGAAGGTTGCCACCATCAACTGCATGCTTAGCTCATCATTCAGTCCTTCCAGAAACTTCTCCTGCTTAGCAGCATATGTAGCTACATCATTAGGGGCATAACGGGCTAACTTACTAAACTCATCCACATACTGGCCCACTATGCGTCCTCCTTGGCGCAAGTCGCGAAACTCGTGCTTTTTCATGTTCATAGCTCCTGCTGAAACATGGGCAGTGCGGAAACCCCGCTGAAACTGATCCCATGTAACAGTGTCAATGGGGTAAGTGGCTGTGAAATTCGCCCACCATGATGTTGCGGGTCCATCAAGCTAGTGTGCGGCAAAACGCACTCCCTTCGCATCTGTGCATCCTGCAGTTGTCAGCTCCCTTCCAATCTTGCGGAGCCAATCATCTGCAACAATCGAATCGGTGCCACTAGAGAACACTGGCGGATTCAGCCTTAGGAAACGGGCTAAGTGGTCAATAGGTGGTGGTGGGGGCGGGTTGTTGTTGTTGTTGTTTTTGCCTTGGTTCTGAGTCTGAACTAACCCCTGCATCAGGGTATTCTACTGCTGGATCAACTGAGTGAGCTCCTGTGGGAAGGCAAATCCATTGTCACGTCTCGGAGGCATCTGATGGGTTTAGAAAAGGTGAAAAAACAGAATAGAATGAGGTCTAAGGGGAAAAAACTACCCATATGCACATGAGACAAACACAATCATATCACTTCGATCAATTCAAACAAGGGCATACAATCGGTCTAACTGTCGTTACAAAAGTGCTCAGACTATACTATATACATGGGGGGAATACTACTACTGATGTGGCGGTCGACTAGAAGTTTTGATCGGAGGAAGACTCCATGATATCCGCTCCAGCTTCATCAACATAGTCATCATCTCTATCGTCCGGGTCTGAATCGGTGTCGTTGATGATGATGTAGTCCTCTGAACGAATGTCCTTGGAATCATCATCATCTCCTCCTGGCGCGGGGTCTCCCATGAATACTCCTAGCTTCCTTGTCAGATCGTCATTCTTCTCCACTAGTATTGTCATTTCCTCCTCATATCCATCACGTGTAGACTTGAGTTCCTCTTCTAGCTCTGCGATCCTGGTCATTGCCTTCTTCAGATCTATCATGCCTGCGCACATCTGATTCTCCTGACGACGAATGTGCTGGTTTAACTCCTGGATGAAAGCTGCAATGGACCTGTCTCTCCTAGTGTTTATCATCTCCCATTACTCATCTCGACGCCCACATATCTGGTAGATAGTGTCCTTAAGATCCTTGTGATAAACTTCTCCAATGCATTCCATAGCGATGTGGGCTGACATACTCTTTCCTAGGCTCCAGGTTGGTGCATCAAAGGAAAACTCTATGGGATCTGTGACTGGCATAAACGTCCTTCCTGGAACTTGAACTCGAATCATCCAACACTCCTCTTCTGGTAAAGTGGCGATGTAGGTCCCGGTGAAACTTGGTATTCTGATGTTCAGATACCTAGTAACTTCCTTCAAGTGTCATCCAAAAGGAGTGTCTTCATCCGGTTGCATAAACTTGTTCCTTGAGTCTGCCATCCTATAGAGTAGAAAAGGGAGAGGAGTCAGAAATGAGTAGAGAAGAGTGACCTATGGTTTATCTTAGTGGTCGTGTCCTATAGTCAGCATGTGCTCTGGTACCATCTTGTAGAGACCAGACCTCAAACAGTCTAGTCTCTGTGAATCAGTGTCATCCCTGGATCGGTAATGCTGACAAGCACAGGATTTATAACAGAGTTTCAATCACACACTTATTACATCGAATGTCTCAAAAGAGAACTTATTACAATAATATGGCTTAAGGCCATCTAAATACGATAACAACGGAAGGCTTGGAAGATAAAGTGAGTCCATCAACTCCAATGACATAGCTGAGTGAACGACAACGACCTATGGCACCTTACTCGTCGTCTGAAAAGTCTGCAACATGATATGTTGCAGCCCGAAACAGGTCAGCACATGGAATATGCTGGCAATGTAACACATAGAGTAATGAACATGATAAATGCTATCACTATATGCATATATGGCCGGTGGAAAGCTCTATGGTTACAGTTTTGCATAAAGCCAATTTTTCCCTACAACAAAGGAATATAGTTTATTTAACTATCATGGTGGTTGTTAAACATTGAGACGGTTCCTCCAACTCAATCCCAATTAAGCATCAACAATTAACCCAAGAAAATTAATTTAGAGTGATGAGATCAACATGATAATCCAAGAACTAGATACTCAAGATGTCCATAACCGGGGACACAACTAAGCATGATTAGTTTGTACACTCTGTAGAGGTTTGCACACTTTTCCCCACAAAACTCGATCTTCTCTGTTAGATTTGTCGCACTACAAGGTATTTGAGAAATGGATGACCGAGACACAGTCTTTCAGAAGCATTAACTCTTTACTCTGGGTAGACAGTACCACCTACATCCCCTACATCTGCTAGTCTACCACTGAAAGAGCCCACACAACTTATTCAACTATGCCAGAGCCCATAATGGCTTGTGGCCGCATATGGAAGTTGCTAGCATGAATAATCTTATGATCCCTTTGAGCCTGGGTGTTGAACCGTAGGATGATCACACGGGTACTCCGGGATATCCTAGGACAACATTGGATTCTCTAGGTGCCCTAACAACCACTGGGTACTCCAGGGTGCCTCAACCAATCCATCCAGATGTGCATTTAAGTGGCCACCTTAAGTTAACCAATAATTAACAATACTCTCATCTGTCATGGATACACTCACCCAATCCACGTCTACGAGCATAGCATAGCAATCCTGAGCATAACATAGAAGTAACTCCCAAAGGTTTGATAATAAAAAGGGCAATAGGTTCTACCTCATCATCTACTTCCCAAACCCACATGTTAATCAGATCCTAACCATGCAACGTTTGGGGGTTGTATCTAATGCATAAAAACAAGGTAATAAAGGGATATGATCAAAGTGTTACTTGCCTTGCTGATGATCTGCAAAACCTAGGGACTCGTAGTAGCACGCTTCGCACTCCGGGTATTCTATCGCAAACAACCAATAACATACATAAGCACGCAAACTAGAAGCATGGGTAAAACTCAAATAAGAGATCTAACCATAAAATTCAACTGAGGAACTCTGGTTTGCAAAAAGAATCAAATCAAACGGAGCAACGAAACTCAAACTACGAAAGAAACAAGAATTGTTTACTAATCTGGACTAAAGTCAAATTTTACAGTACCAAAATCTTGTTCAAGTTGGTTAAACAGAAAGAGGGCTCCAAGGCGAAGATCTAGGCGCTTGTTCCATCTAATTTGGATAAACGAGCGAAAAGATAAACTAGATCAGAGATCAGGGCTGAAATCACGATCGAAAATAATCGCAGAAAACCCTGGAAAAACAAAACGAGATGAATAGGCTAATGAACGAATGTTCGCTGTCTACGACTAACCAAGAACAACGTTCGTTAAAACGAATGTACGGACGAACGTCTGCTAAGTAACTAAACCAAAAAAACCGAACCGATCTATTAAAAAACAGATCTAGGTTTTCAAAAAAACCGAACGGTTTTTCTGAAAAAAACAATGAATGACCGGAGGCGGCTACCTCCGGCGGGGTGGGGCAAGGTGAGGCGGTGGCGCTGGGGCTCCGGGCGGCGGCGGTGGGAGGTGCGGGCGACGGCGGCGTGGGGCGGCAACACGCGGCGGCTGCGGTGGCTGCTGCGGCGGTATGCGGCGAGG
>NC_041391.1:495009955-495041280 GCF_002162155.2 Triticum dicoccoides | reverse complement strand
GGACGGCGGCGGCGTCCTGGACTCCTGCCAGAGATCAGTGCGGACACGGCGCACGGAGGCGGCGGCGGAATGGGCCGGCCTGCTCGGCTGGGCTTCAGCCCATTCGGGCGGGAACTTTTTTTTAAATAATTCCACCGAACAGAAAAAATCGTAATAAATAGAAATAAATCCTAAAAATGCCAAAACAAATTTTCACAATCTAAATAGAATATTTAGAACAAAGTGAACATTTTTCTGGCCTAAAGTGCAATTTTGAAAACATGCACATTTTTCTAATTCTAATAAAATAGCAATAAAACTCCAAAAAGAAATAAAATTTGATCTTAATAGTTTTCCTCCAATATTTTTTTTATTTTGGAGAAGTCATATTATCTCCTCTCTTTTATTTTAATATTTGAAATATTCGAGACAAAAATGATTAAAACCAAAATGATCCTGTTTTCAATATTTGACGAAAGTTCGAATATGAAAATAAATGAAATCCCCGACTCTCTCCGTGGGTCCTTGTGTTGCCTAGAATTTCAAGGATGAACCAAAATGCAATAAAATATGATATGCATATGATGACCTATGTATAACATTTCAAATTGAAAATTTGGGATGTTACAGATCTAGTTTCTCAAATGTCGGTTCCAAAAGACTGTTCTCCCAAGTGAGTTGTCTTCCAATCATGGAAACCACTCGGAGATCTAGACTGCCGATGACAGTGTTGAAAAGGAAAGGTCAATTATTATCAAACTTACCGCGGCTTTTCTCATTCGAAAATCGAAGCAAATTGAAATCGCCACCTATAAGAATGGGATAGGGATTATCTTTCGCCAGGTTAACCAATTCACAGAGAAAATCGGCCTTGAACTCATCCCGGGCTGCCTCATACACGACGACGAGGGTCCATGTGAAGTTGCCGGCCTTGTTGCGAATATGGAGTTCAACGTGAAACTCACCATCCGAAGTAGCCAAAACATCCATAGTCCATGTATTTACGCCAAGTAAAATCCCCCCAAAACGACCTCATGGCGGTCATGAAACCCAAGTAAAGTCTATCTCGCCTGAAAGACGGTTAAGTAGACTCACTCAGAAATCACATTCCCCGTTTCATAGATAGCCAAAAATTCTAAATTGTATTCCCTGCTACATTCCGCAATTAATAAATGTTTAGCCAAGTCGCGAAGACTCTGCTTTTAAAAACATTCCATTCATGAGTAAACAATATGATATTTAGAACTGTTCGCCCTTTTATCGGACTTACTATCTCTTTCGGAACATGCAATCTTTGATTTACGTCCGGGTGTTGTAAGCTCAATCAATGAACTAAGCCTAGGTTCATCTAGACCTACATCCGAAACCGCTCCTATTAAATGAGAGAGTGGCTGGCCATCTGATGTGGCATGCAACTCCTCCTCATCAGTATGAGAGGTATAAGACTTGCTAGAAACACGATGGGTAACTTTTAATCGATCATATTCCAAATGTTTCAAAGCGTTAGTCGAAATAGAAATGTCCTCATTTTTTCCAAGACTAACACCCACATTATTTAACTTAGAAATAATGGCAGTATTGGAAAAAGCTAGAAAGGATTTGGGCGATGACGTACTACCTTGGTTGTCAAGGTTGTGTGCTACTTTATGCCGCATAGTCTTGGCCAAGGATTCCTCATGTGTGTCCATCGAATTCGGCTTATAGTTGGGTAGGCTTTTAGTCCTCGCAAGGGTTGCTTTTGTACGGATGGCAACATTTCTTATTTGAGTCATTCTTTTGAGCTCCAATCCTTCTCAAGTTTGTTCGTTTAGATGGATTAAATGGAGATCTGGCATAGATTAATGCCAGCTCCTCAGGGCGACGAGGTTACAGTTTCTCGTCGTGCGCATGCAACGGCAATATTTGGTGTCAAGTTTTTCGGATCTATTAAAGTATTCAGCGCTGGCTAATGACCCACAAGTATAGGGGTCAATCGAAGTTCTGTCGATAAGTAAGAGTGTTGAACCCAAAGAGGAGCAGAAGGAAATGGCAAGCGGTTTTCAGCAAGGTAATGTCAGTAAGCACTGAAATTATAAGTAACAAGTAGTTTGATAGCAAGACAATTTGTAACGAGCAAGTAACAGTAATGGTAACCAAAGTGCAGCAAGGTAGCCCAATCCTTTTGAGGCAAAGGATAGGCCAAAACGGTCTCTTATGATAAGCAAAGTGTTCTTGAGGGTACACGAGAATTTCATCTAGTCACTTTCACCATGTTGGTTTGATTTGTGTTCACTACTTTGATAATTTGATATGTGGGTGGACCGGTGCTTAGGTGATGTTCTTACTTGAACAAGCCTCCCACTTATGATTAACCCCATCGCAAGCATCCGCAACTACGAGAAAAGTATTAAGAAAAATCTAACCATAGCATTAAACTTTTGGATCCAAATCAGTCCCTTACGGAATAGCACATAAACTAGGATTTAAGCTTCTGTCACTCTTGCAACCCATCATCTAATAACTACTCCACTATGCATTCCCTTAGGCCCAAGTATGGTGAAGTGTCATGTAGTCGACGTTCACATGACACCACTAAGGGAATCACAACATACATACCATCAAAATATCGAACACATATCAAGTTCACATGATTACTTGCAACAAGATTTCTCCCATGACCTCAAGAACAAAAGTAACTACTCACAAATGATAATCATGCTCAAGATCAGAGGGTTATTAAATAGCATAATGGATCTGAACATATAATCTTCCACCGAATAAACCATATAGTAATCAACTATAGGAAGTAATCAACACTACTAGTCACCCACAAGTACAAATCTATAGTTCCGGTACAATGATTGAACACAATAGATGAACTTGGGTTTGAGAGGAGATGGTTATGTTGAAGATGTTGATGGATATTGCCCTCCCCAAGATGGGAGAGTTGTTGGTGATGATGATGATGATGATTTCCCCCACCGAGAGGGAAGTCCCCCCCAGCGAAATCGCTCCATCAGAGGGCAAAACTGCTCCTTCCCAAGTTCCGCCCCGAGACGATGGCGCTTCGTCCTGAAAGTCATATCCTATTTTTTCTAGGTAAAAATGACTTATATACCAAAATATGGGCACCAGAGGTGGGCTGGGGAGGGCACAACCCACCTGGGAGCGCTAGGGAGCCCAGGTGCGCCCAGGTGGGTTGTGCCCACTTGGTGGGCCCCCTCTGGTAGTTATTTGATCCACTAATTCCTATTTATACCATAAAAATTCCCTGTGAGGTTTCAGATCATTTGGAGTTGTGCATAATAGGTAGCCTGACGTAGCTTTTTTAGGTCCAGAATTCCAGCTGACGGTATTCTCCCTCTTTGTGTGAACCTTGCATATTATGGGAGAAAAGGCATTAGAATTACTCCAAAAAGCATTATTGTGCATAAAAACATCATAAATAACAGTAGGAAAACATGATGCAAAATGGACGTATCAACTATCCCAAGCTTAGACCTTGCTTGTCCTCAAGCGAAAACCAAAATCGAAAAACATGTCCACATGCTTAGAGATAGAGGTGTCGATAAAAACAAAATACGTACATAGAAGCATCATGTATATTATTATAACAACAACAAACTTTAACATAAAACTTTTTCATGGAACTTTTAATCATATAACTTCTATCATAGACTTCTCATGAACAAGTAACAATTCATCACAACATCGAAGTATAAAGCATAAACTCTATTGGAAACCAACAAACTATGTTCTCAGTCAACTCTCCAACTGCAATTCATCATCTTTTCAGGAAGGGTCACGTATTGGAGCCTTTTTAGAAAATCCACATACTCAAACATCATATAGTCTCATATGATTTCTAACACTCACATCATACACATGAGCAAAAAGTTTCAACCGGACACATAGAAAGATATGCGCTTATAGTTTCGCCTCCCAACATACTCACCTCAAGGGTGATGTCAACAATAATTACTCATGCTACCCATATCCAACTGGATATATGTGCCTAGATCTTTCCTCACCACATGATGCTTGCCAAAAGAGAAAATAAAAAAGAATAGAGAGAAAAACTTTGACTCTTGCATAAAAGTAGATACATAAAAGTAAAAGATAGGCCCTTCATAGAGGGAAGCAGAGGTTGCCATGAGCTTTTTATTTGTATGCTCAGTCTCTTAGTGCAAAAGAACGTCACGTTATATTGCCCCTTATGATAGCAGCCTTTATTATGTAGTCTATCGCTTTTATTCACAAGTTCCTACAACGCTCAATTTTCCTTACACTAAATGATCCAACACTTTTAGAAGAAATTTTTATTGCCTTTTTGCATCGATGAAAACTTACTTGAAGGATCTTACTCAATCCTTAGGTAGGTATGGTGGACTCTTAAAACAAGATATGGGTTTAGGGGTTTTTGGATGCACAAGGAGTATCTCTATTTAGTTCGGAATTTTTGGCTAGCAAAGATGGGGGAAAGCACCACATGTTGAAGGATCTATGACAATATAACTTATATGTGAATATGGACAAACATAAATCATTACATTATCTTCCTTGTCCAACATCAACATTTTTTGCATATAATATTTTGATGGGGGCTCACAATCAAAAAAGATGTCTAAGATAGTGATGTGGAGAGAACCTCGAGGCGAGGATCGATCTGCTGTTGGCCCGATCTTTCACGGCACAAAAATCCATCGCAGCAAGAACTCGTCGCAGGTTTACGAAGATGCTCGCAAATCCTGCGGAAACAACACGCCAACCCCTCATTCCTAAGGAATAACGTGGACAAACCGTATAGGTTCAGCTTGCAATCTCCTACGCTATGCGCCGTAGGAACTCACACGCCAGTAGAGACTTTTCACAAGATTTCTCAAAACTATCAGTATAGCCGACCCAAACATGAGTACGCCACAAGAAAGAAATCTAAACAGGACTCTCCTAAGAAATATCAACCGAATCTAATTAAATCTAAGCAATAAAAACTCTTTTTATTTGTGCGCCACATATTTGGTTTGCCCTTCTTGGTGGCCCCCACCCGGACTCCTTCAACGTGAGCAAATCCCACGCACATGTTCTGGAACCCATCATGGCGTAGTCCTTGCATGGTAAGAAGTAAAACAAGAAATAGATATTGATTCCCTTCCTTCTAAACCAGCGTATCTCCTTCTTATCTTCTAGTAGCAAACTTGCATGAGACTTCTGATGTTGCACGCTTGTTGATCTGGATAAGAAATACAAAAGTAGTTTAATACTTTCCTCCTTGTGGGTCACAAACGTAGCTTGGCTTAAGCCATGGTTAAACTCAGCGGGCCTATGCCCAATGGATCCAACCGCATGCATGTGTGGCTATTGAGCGTTCTCATCTATGTGATATCGATCATCAGCTCGTGCATCATCTTGAGGATCAATAGTAATAGGAGCAGGCATGGCCATAGCATCCTCCCTCCCTTCAAGAAAAAATGTCCTCGATTTCATGTCAGTCTCTATAACAACGGCATAATCTGCGGAATGAATGTGCGCCGAAAAAATTTCAGTAGGTTTGACTTCCTTCTTTGCTTCTTCTTGTTCCTTCATCTTCTGTTGTCGTTCTTTCCTCCATTTCTTGAATAACTTCTTCTCCATGGCCACAAGGACATATTTTGTACCCCGTTTGACAATATACATTTGGGCGCGATAGTCATGCGTAGCATAATTTTTCTTGTACCATGGCTCTCCAGTAGCATATGACACGAAACCATGGGCACTGGAATTACGTTGCACAAAACCTCACAAGAAAATTTCCCGACTAAAAATAGTACCATAATTTGGTGCGTGATGTCGAGCTTGTCGTGGCACCTCCTCAGCATGTACGGTCGTGGATGTGGTGTAACTGATAGCTCCAGCTTCTCCACCATGTCGATGCCGACCGCGTTGACCGAGCTGTCCTGGTCAATCGTCATGGCGCAAACTTTCTCTCCCACTTTACAGTAGGTGTGAAAAAGTTAAGCACCATAACCTTTCTCCTCCAGCAAAAAATCGCCGGAGAGCCTCCAGTACCTCCTTGGTGACGGCGCGCCGGCCGTCTCCTCCGAAGTGCCGTGAGAAACGCCGGTCTCTGATACCACTTGATGTGCAACGAACCTCGATGCGAGGGTCGATCCGTTGTTGGCCCAATCTTTCACGACACAAAACTCCATAGCAGCAAGAACTCGTCGCAGGTTTACGAAGATGCTCGCAAATCCTGCGGAAACAACACGCCAACCCCTCGTTCCGAAGGAATAACGTGGACGAACCGTATAGGTTCAGCTTGTAATCTCCTACGCTATGCGCCGTAGGAACTCACACGCCAGTAGAGACTTTTGACAAGATCTCTCAAAACTCGATAATGGTCGATGACCGGAACACACACGATGTCTAATTCATCTCAAAATAACCTCCCCTACAATTATCATATGCTATGGCTATTTATATCAGTATAGCCGACCCAAACATGAGTACTCTACAAGAAAGAAATCTAAACATGACTCTCCTAAGAAATATCAACCGAATCTAATTAAATCTAAGCAATAAAAACTCTTTTTATTTGTGTGCCACATATTTGGTTTGCCCTTCTTGGTGGCCCCCACCCGGACTCCTTCAACATGAGAAAATCCCACGCACATGTTCTAGAACCCATCTTGGCGTAGTCCTTGCATGGTAAGAAGTAAAACAAGAAATAAATATTGATTCCCTGCCTTCTAAACCAGCGTATCTCCTTCTTATCTTCTAGTAGCAAACTTGCATGAGACTCCTGATGTTGCACGCTTGTTGATCTGGATAAGAAATACAAAAGTAGTTTAATACTTTCCTCCTTGTGGGTCACAAACGTAGCTTGGCTTAAGCCATGGTTAAACTCAATGGGCCTATGCCCAATGGATCCAACCGCATGCATTTGTGGGTATTTAGCGTTCTCATCTATGTCATATCGATCATCAGCTCGTGCATCATCTTGAGCATCAATAGTAATAGGAGCAGGCATGGCCATATCAGATAGTGTATCTGCTTGTGAATCTTCTTTTTCCTTATTAATTCTTTCATGAATTGCATCATTGACCAATGCTATGTTTGTCAATCTCCAATAAAATTTTCTACTTATACTCTTCCTTATGTGATGTCAGTATTTACCATAAGATTAGCATATGATATTTTCATTTATTTCTTTTCTTTTTATTAAACATGAAAGTAAAGAAAACAAAACTCAAACTAAACTTTATTATATATCTCGCACACGATTACAAGGATGGAACACTAAGCAAACACTCGAAAAGAAAGGATCGAACTAAACTTTTATTCATCTAAAGCAAAAGATAACTATGAATCAAACTAAGATAAGTAAAGGTAAAAGATAATGGAGGTGATACGATACCGGGGCACCTCCCCCAAGCTTGGCACAAGCCAAGGGGAGTGCCCATACCCGATACTCAATTTTCCTTTGGTGATGAAGAAGAAGGTGGTGGTGATGAAGTACTAGCAATATTATCCTCGGATTTTCATGGCAGGGGCTCACCATCATAAGAGGAGGAGTGAGTCTCACGGGTCCTGCAACTGGCAGCCAAACTCATACCTTTAAACCTCGCCTCATATTCAAAGACTTGGTTTTGGAGATCATAGATCTGGCTTTGGAGGAAGTTGACCTGCTCGTTGAAGGTGCAGACGATGTCCTTCATGGACTTGACATCCACCTTGAGATCACATGTGTAGTTCGCGATCTTGAAGTGATTGGCATCGAGTCAACGTTCCACCATCCCCTTGCACTGGAAGACTTCCTGCTCCATAGCTTCAAGCCTAGCCTCCACGTATTCCGTCCCCTTGGTGCCCCCTCACGCATCTGGATAGCTTGAGGGTGCTGCATCACCTCCCGCAAATATGGGTTGATGACGTTCTCGAAGAACTTGTCCTTGGAGGAGCTCGAAGCGGCCATGGTGAACTAGATTTGCCAAAAAATAGCAAGGAAAAGAAAACGTAAGATTTCTCCATGATACGATGGTCAATGGGTTCGGGGGGATATATAAAGATTTTTTATCTTGGAAAACAAGCAAATGGAAGAAAAACGGAGTCCGAAAGGTACCCGAGGTGGGCACAACCCACCTGGGTGCACCTCACAAGCCAGGCGCACCCTGGTGTCTTGTGCCCACCAGGGTTGCCTTCTCGGTAGTTTCTTATTTTCCTAATTTTGTTATATTCCAAAACAGACATAAAATATTTTTGTGGATTTTTTGGAGTACTTTTACTTACCGTATCATGTACCTCCTCCTTTTCACGATTCCGGAGTGTTCCGGAAGGTTTCTCTTATGTGTTCTTCCGGTGTCATAGTTAGGATAATATTGCTTTCAACATTAATGGGCGTACTTGAGGTATATTGGTTTATTCGTCGCCCATTAACAACCTTCGGGTTAGTACCTTCGGCATTATTTATTTTGATGGCTCCAGATCGATAAACCTCCTCGATAACATAGGGTCCTTCGCATCTGAGAGGAGTTTTCCTACAAAGAATCTGAAATGATAGTTGTACAAAGAACATATTCTCCGACTTTATACTCACACATTTGGATTCTCTTATCATGCCATCTTTGAACTTCTTCTTTAAATAACTTGGCATTTTCATAAGCTTGGGTTCTCCATTCATCTAGTGAGCTAATATCAAATAACCTCTTTTCACCAGCAAGTTTGAAATCATAGTCGAGTTCTATAATTTCCCAATAAGCTTTATGTTCTAACTCAAGAGGCAAATGACAAGCTTTTCCATAAAACATTTTATAAGGAGACATACCCATAGGATTTTTATATGCTGTTCTATAAGCCCAAAGTTGATCATCTAGTTTCTTAGACCAATTCTTTCAGGACCTATTGACAATTTTTTGTAATATTAACTTTATTTCTCTATTGCTAAGTTCAACTTGACCACTAGACTGAGGATGATAAGGTGATACAACTCTATGGTTAACATCATACTTAGCAAGCATTTTGCGGAAAGCACCATGAATAAAGTGTGAACCACCATCAGTCATTAAATATCCAGGGACTCCAAACCTTGGGAAAATGACTTCCTTAAGCATTTTAATAGAGGTGTTGTGATCAGCACTACTAGTTGGAATAGCTTCTACACACTTAGTAACATAATCAACAACAACCAAAATATGAGTATACCCATTAGAGGAAGGAAAAGGTCCCATGTAATCAAATCCCCAAACATCAAATGGTTCAACAGCAAGTGAATAATTCATAGGCATTTCTTGATGCTTACCAATATTTCCAATTCTTTGACATTCATCACAAGATAAAACAAACTTACAGGCATCCTTGAAGAGAGTAGGCCAATAAAAACCATATTGCAATACCTTGTGAGCAGTTCTATCTCCCGCATGATGTCCCCCATAAGCTTCAGAGTGACATTTCCGTAGGATTTGTCCCTATTCATGCTCAGGTACACAACGTCTAATAATACCATCTACTCCTTCATTATAAAGATGTGGGTCATCCCAAAAGTAATGTCTTCAATTATAAAATAATTTTTTTCTTTTGTTGGTATGTGAAACTAGGTGGTATACATTTAGCAACAATATAATTAGCACAGTCAGCATACCAAGGAGTATTATGGGAAATATTTATTGCAGCTAATTGTTCATGAGGAAAACTATCATTAATAGGTTGTGGGTCATCAAGAATATTTTCTAACCTAGACAAGTTATCAGCCACAGGGTTCTCAGTTCCTTTTCTATCAGTGATACGTAACTCAAATTCTTGTAGCAAAAGAACCCACCTAATGAGTCTAGGTTTAGCATCTTTCTTTTCCATAAGATATTTTATAGCAGCATGATCAGTGTGAAGAGTCACTTTAGCATCAACAATATAAGATCTAAATTTATCACAAGCAAACACCACTGCTAAAAATGCTTTTTTAGTAGTAGCATAATTGTGGGCACTGTCTAGAGTTTTACTAGCATAATGGATAACATTTAATTTCTTATCAACTATTTGTCCTAGAATATCACCAACAACATAATCACTAGAATCACACATAATTTAAAAAGGCAAGTTCCAATCAGGTGGTTGAACAATAGGTGCAGAAATTAAGGCTTTCTTAAGTGTTTCAAAGGCTTCTACACAATTATCATCAAAAACAAATGGAACATCCTTTTGTAAAAGATTTGTAAGAGGCCTAGAAATTTTAGAGAAGTCTTTAATAAACCTCCTATAGAAACCAACATGACCGAGGAAACTATGAGTACCTTTGATATCTTTAGGACATGACATTTTCTCAATCGCATCAACCTTAGCTTTATACACTTCAATACCCCGTTCAGGAATTTTATTTCCCAAGACAATACCTTCATTAACCATAAAGTGGCACTTCTCCCAATTCAAGACAAGATTAGTTTGCTCACATCTCTGCAAAACTCGATCAAGGTTGCTCAAGAAATCATCAAAAGATGTTCTGTAGGCGGAAAAATCATCCATGAAAACCTCAACAATCTTTTCACAAAAATCACTGAATATAGCAGTCATACATCTTTGAAAGGTAGCAGGTGCATTGCATAAATCAAAAGGCATATGTCTATGAGCATAAGTTCCGAAAGGACAAGTAAAGGTGGTTTTCTCTTGATCAGGTTGTGAGACAGGTATTTGAGAAAAACCAAAATATCCATCAAGGAAACAAAAATGTGTGCACTTTGACAATCTTTCTAGCATTTGATCGATAAAAGGTAAAGGGTAATGATCTTTTCTAGTTGCTTTATTTAATTTTTAAAATCAATTACCATTCTATAACCGGTGACAATTCTTTGTGGAATAAGTTTATTTTTATCATTAGGAACAACAATAATACCTCCTTTTTTAGGGACACAATAAACAGGACTTACCCATCTACTATCAGCTATGGGATAGATTATACCTGCTTCCGGAAGCTTCAATATTTCTGTTTTTACTACTTCTTTCATTTTGGGATTTAAATGTCGTTGGTGATCAACAACGGGTTTGGCATCAGGTTCCATATTAGTTTTTTGCTGACAGAGAGTGGGACTAATGCCCTTTAAAACATCAAGACTATATCCAATGGCAGCTCGGTGCTTCTTCAGAACCTTCAATAATCTTTCTTCTTCATGTTCTTAAAGGTTAGCACTAATAATAATAGGATATATCTTTTTCTCATCAAGGTAAGCATATTTCAAAGTGCCTGGTAATTGTTTTAATTCAAACACATGATCACCTTTAGGTGGAGGAGGACATCCTAGAGTTTCAATAGGCAAATTGTGTTTAAGTAGAGGACGTTGTTCAAAGAAAATTTTATCTATCTCATTTCTTTCATGCACATGCATATCATTTTCATGGTCTAGCAAATATTGTTCTAGAGGATCAGTAGGAGGCACGGCAATAGAAGCAAGACCAATTATTTCATCCTTACTAGACAATTCTTTCTTATGATGTTTTCTACTAAACTTGGAAAAATTAAACTCATGAGACTCATCACCAAAACTAACACCGATAATTTGTTTCTCACAATCTATTTTAGCATTAATAGTGTTCAGAAAGGTCTACCAAAGATAGTGGGAAAAAAGTCATCTTGTGGGGAACAAAGAACAAGAAAATTAGTAGGGTATTTTATTTTCCCACACAAGAGTTCGACATATCTAACAATCCCAAGTGGTGTGCTGGTGTCTCTATTATCAAGTTTAATAATAACATCTATGTCTTCTATTTCAGCGGGTGTTATATCATTCATAATTTCTTGATATATGGTAAAAGGAATAACAGTCACGCTAGTACCTATGTCACATAAATCATGATAACATCGACCTCCTATTTTAACTGAGACAACAGGCATGCCAACAACGGGTCTATGTTTATCTTTTTCATTGGGTTTCGCAATTCTAGCAGCTTCATCACAGATTAAATAACATGCCCATCTATATTTTCTACCATGAGATCTTTAACCATAGAAACACTAGGTTCTACCTTGATTTGTTCAGCAGGCTTGGGTGTTTCAATATAGCTTTTATTCACCGTAGTTCAAACTCTAGCATGTTCCTTAATCTTAACAAGGAAAGGTGGTTTTTTTGTATAAGCAGTAGGAACAAATGGATCAACATTATAAATAATAGTTTCATCTCTATTACCGGTTCTTTAATTTCTTCTTTAATAGGTGGGTGATATTTAAACCACTTCTCCTTAAGGAGGTCAACATGAGTAGCAAATGATTCACAAAAGGAGGCTACTATCTCAGAATCAAGTCCACATTTAGTGCTAAACTTTTGAAAAGCATCAGTATTCATAAAAGATTTAACACAATCATAGTTAAGCTTAATAACCCAACTCTTCACCTTCGTCAAGTTCCCAATCTTCAGAGCTATGTTTAATTCATTCTAAAAGATCCCACCAGAAGTCAATAGTATTCTTCATAAAGGAACCAGTACAAGAGGTATCAATCATGGATCGATCATCATGAGAAATCCGAGCATAAAAATTCTGAATAATAATATCTCTTGAGAGCTCATGATTGGGGCATGAATATAACATTGACTTAAGCCTCCCCCAAGCTAGAGTGATACTTTCTCCTTCACGAGGCCAAAAATTATATATATAATTCCGATCATGATGAACTAGATGCATAGGATAAATTTTTTGGTGAAATTCCAATTTCAATGGATTCCAACTCCAGGATCCAATATCATGGCATAGCCTATACCATGCCAATGTTTTTCCCTTCAAAGATAAAGGGAAAACCTTCTTCTTAGCTTCATCTCCAGGTAAACTTGCAAGATTAAATAATCCACAAATTTCATCCACATATATCAAGTGCATATCAGGATGTTCGGTTCCATCTCCTGCATAAGGATTAGCTAGCAGTTGTTCTATCATACCCGAAGGAATTTCATAACAAATATTTTCAGTAGGTGCAGTAGGTTGAGGGGTAACTAATTGTGGTTTCGGTCGAGGTGAAGATACCCTGAACAAACCCCTCAAAGAATTATTCTCCATAGTAACAAGTGACAATAAATTTCAGCACGTAGTAATAATTTTTCCTTACCGATTTCCACTTATCAAGAGCGCTTCACTCCCTGGCAACGGTGCCAGTAAAGAGCATTGATGACCCACAATTATATGGGGGATCAATCGTAGTCTTTTTGATAGGTAAGAATGTCAAACTCAACAAGGAGCAGAAGGAAATGACAAGCAGTTTTCAGCAAGGTAATGTCTGCAAGCACTGAAATTATAAGTAATGAGTAGTTTGATAGCAAGATAATTTGTAACGAGCAAGAAACAGTAACGGTAAAAAAAGTGCAGCAAGGTAGCCCAATCCTTTTGAGGCAAAGGACAAGCCAAAACGGTCTCTTATGATAATCAAAGTGTTCTTGTGGGTACACGGGAATTTCATCTAGTCACTTTCATTATGTTGGTTTGATTTGTGTTCGCTACTTTGATAATTTGATATGTGGGTGGACCGGTGCTTAGGTGTTGTTCTTACTTCAACAAGCCTCCTACTTATGATTAACCCCCTCGCAAGCATGCACACCTATGAGAAAAGTATTAAGAATAAATCTAACCATAACATTAAACTTTTGGATCCAAATCAGTCCCTTACGGAATAGCGGATAAACTAGGGTTTAAGCTTCTGTCACTCTCGCAACACATCATCTAATAACTACTCCACAATGCATTCCCTTAGGCCCGTGTATGGTGAAGTTTCATGTAGTCGACGTTCAGATAACACCACTAAGGGAATCAGAACATACATACCATAAAAATATCGAACACATATCAAGTTCACATGATTACTTACAAGAAAATTTCTCCCGTGACCTCAAGAACAAAATTAACTACTCACAAATGATAATCATGCTCAATATCAGAGGGGTGTTAAATAGCATAATGGATCTAAACATATAATCTTCCACCGAATAAACCATATAGTAATCAACTACAGGATGTAATCAACACTACTAGTCACCCACAAGTACCAATCTATAGTTCTGGTACAAAGATTGAGCACAAGAGATGAACAACGGTTTGAGAGAGATGGTGATGTTGAAGTTGTTGATGGAGATTGCCCTCCCCAAGATGGAAGATTTGTTGGTGATGACGACGGCGATGATTTTCCCCCCTTCAGGAGGGAAGTTCCCCTCACGGAAACGCTCCGCCGGAGGGCAAAAGTGCTCCTGCCCAAGTTCCACCATGAGACGGCGACGCTTCATCCCAAAAGTCCGCTCCTGATTTTTTTCTAGGTCAAAATGACTTATATACCATAAGATGGGCACCGGAGGTGGGCCGACGAGGGCATAACCCATCAGGGCGCGCCTGGGCTCCTGGCACACCTAGGTGGGTTGTGACCCTCTGGTAGTTATTTGCTCCAATAATTCTTATTTACTCCATAAAATTCCCCATGAAGTTTCAGCTCATTTGGAGTTGTGTAGAATATGTAGCCCGACGTAGTTTTTTCAGGTCCAGAATTCCAGCTGCCGGTATTCTCCCTCTTTGTGTGAACCTTGCATATTATGAGAGAGAAAACATTAGAATTACTCCAAAAAGCATTATTATGCATAAAAATATCATAAATAACAATAGGAGAACATGATGCAAAATGGAAGTATCAGTGGCTACTGCGGCTCCGGGGCACGTGCACGAAGTCTTGCAGATGTCATCGACAAGGTCAGGCTGGCTCCAGTGCTGGAGAGGTGACATCAACTCGTCGGCATTTCATGCTGACAGCGACAATGGTCATTCAGTGGTCCATGGATCTTGATGTAATGTTTATTGTGTTTGAGGTGTTTTGTCCTTCCGGTGAATCTTTATAATAGATTTGATCCTTTTCGGGAAAAATATTTATCCATAGCTAATGCATTAACCATGTTCCTTGCAACTAGGTAATCAGACTCTACCACAATCAATTGGGGAGTAGTGAATTATTGATGGGCTTTAGGACCATATACCACCTCTGTCCTAGTTTATTAGTCCCCTTTGTAATTTTTGCTAAATTTTGACCAAAGATTTAAGTGATAAAATGTTACTACATGTCAACAAAAATTATATTGTTGGATTCGTATTTGAACATAGTTTTGTATGAAATAAGTTTTTATGACATGCATAAACATTTTGTTAGTTAAACTTATGGTAAAAATTTGGCACAGATTACAATGGGGACCAGTAAACCAGGACAAAGGTAGTAAACAATAATTTCTGAAAAAACTCAAAGGCCCATTTGAGGATTTATGACATACTGGAGAGTTTAGTTCTACCATGCTAGTGCTGGAATCTTTGGCTTGTAAACCCTCACAACCCTTTGATTATTTCTGTAGACTTGATTATTGAATAAAGTGATGGGAACGTTGCATGCAAATCAAAAGATTCCTACGAAACACTCAAGATCTAATATAGGAGATGCATAGCAATGAGACGGGAGTGTGTCTACATACCCTTGTATACCAAAAGCGTTAGTGTATGTAACACAGTTGATGTAGTCGTACTCTTCATGATCCAATCCGATCTAGTGCCAAACAGACGACACCTCTCAGATTAGCACACGTTCAGATCGATGGCGTCCTCTCCTTCTTCATCCAACAAGCGAGAGAGAGAGGAGGTAGATGAGATCGATACCAGCTCAATGGCGAGGTGGTGGTGGTGGCAGCGGAATTCCGACAGGGCTTCACCAAGTGTTTTACCAGAGAAACGTCAGAGGAGTTGGGAGGCGCAATGGGCAAGGGTCAAGGGGTGGTTACCCCCATGCGCATCCCCCTCTTTATATAGGCTAGGGGGTAGGGGAGGGCATCCAAACCCTCCTCGGGCCAGCCACAAGGGAGAAATCCCTTTGGACTTGGAGATAACATCTTATCTCTAGATTCAACCCTTTAATTTAGAGATAAGACCTTATCTCTATATTTAAATGACATATGCCTTAGGAATGGTGCGGCCAGCCCATGTGGGTTGTAGCCTCACCATCGGTCCATGTGGGCCCTTCCCGGTTCGTTGGTCCCCAGAGTGGAACCACCGGAATCTTCTATAACCTTCCCGGTACTCTACCGAAAATTCTTGAAATTTTCCGAAACCCTGAATATGACTTTCCATATATAAATCTTTACTCTAGACCATTTCGGAGCTCCTCGTGATGTCCCCGATCCCATCTGGGACTCCGAACTACTCTTGGACTTTCAAATATTAATATCTCAACATTACCCTAGCGCTATCAAATGTTAAGCGTGCGACATTACAGGTTCGGAATCATGTAGACATGACTGAGACACCTCTCTAGTCAAAATAGCGGGACCTGGATGCCCATATTGATTCGTACATTTTACGAAGATCTTTATTGGTTTAACCACAATGTCGGGGATTCAGTTAATCCCGTATACAATTCCCTTTGTCTGATGATATGTTACTGGCCCGAGATTCGATCGTCGGTATCTTCATACCTAGTTCAATCTCATTACCGACAAGTCTCTTTACTGGTTATGTAATACAAGATCCCGAGGCTAAACTCATTAGTCAAATGCTTGCAAGCTTCTTGTGATGTTGTATTATTGAGAGGGCCCAGAGATATCTCTCCGTCACACGGCATGACAAATCCCAGTCTTGATCCATGCAACCCAATAAATACTTCCAAAGATACCTATAGAGCATCTTCATGATCACCTAGTTATGATGTGACGTTTGATAGCACACAGAGTATTCCTCCGGTATCCAGGAGTCGCATGTTCTCATCATCTAAGGAATAGATACTTGGCATGAAGAAAGTTGTAGCAAATAAACTAAGTGATACAATCTGATGCTAAGCTTATGGTTAGGTCTATCTATCACATCGTTCTCCTAATGATGTGATCCCGTTATCAAATGACAAATCATGTCTATGGGTAAGAAACCTTAACCATCTTTGATCAACGAGCTAGTGTAGTAGAGGCTCACTAAGGACACATTGTTGTTTATTTATCCACACATGTATTTAAGTTCCCGGTCAATACAATTCTAGCATGAACAAGAAACATTTATCATGAACAAGGGAATATGATAATAACCAATTTATTATTGCCTCTAGCGCATATATGCAACATGAAGTAAACCATGTTTAAACCTAAAAAACATGCTACTGTTGGAGAGTTGATACAAACATATAATGGGTTCTCTTCCCCATGCTATTGGTGTTTGATAAGATGAATGATACAACCACACTACTCCTCCTTCGCAATCCGCCTCGCGTTGCACACCGTGTGTTTTATTGCAGATTAGGAATGGATAATTGTTGACGTACACGAAGCAACTTTGGACTAGGGGAGCTTCTTAGTAGCATGGTTAGAAATTAGCGAGGGTGTATACGACAACCTTATGTTGAGGGTCATCATACACTCGACCAAGTGGCACCATGATATTGTTTAGATAACTTCACCCGCCTTGTGAGCGTGACCTACGTCCTATGGGAGGGTCATCGAGAGTGGTGCCCGACACACGAAGCACTTAGAGAAATACTAATGTCACTAATTCTTTCCTTGTTAGAAAACTTCTTTTTTCAAATTCCATTATTGTATGGTTATTCTTGTATATTATAAAAGGCACAATTTATGTGTAAATTTTGTTTTTTTTACTATTTTCATGTTCTTCTTACATCGTGATACCAATCCACCAATGCCACTAATTCATTTCTTCTCAGATTTTTTTTCTTTAATTTTTTAGTTTTTATTTCTTTTTTCTTAAAGGGTAACCAAAGTCACTATCATTCTTTTTGTTAAAACTTAATTAATTTGATTTTAATTTAGTTTTATTTCATTTTATTTCTTCTTTGAGGGTAATACAAATGCAACTTATTCATTCCTTGTCAGAGAAAAAAATCTTGAAACTTGCTTTACTCTTATATGTCTATTCTTGCATATTAAAAAAAGATGCAATTTATGTCTAAATTCTGCGCAAATTTTTTATTTCTCTATATTTTCCATTCTTCTTTTAGAGTAATTTTTTTGAAGCCGAAACCGTAGAACAATTGTTCTATGGTAATTTTCCATTAATCAACTCATATATGTACAAAACAAAGAAAAGAAAAGAAAGACCTCTCCAAAGGAGGAGTTTATCCCATTCCTAGTCTGGGAAACATGATAAAGTTAAATATCAATAACGACAATCTCTACAATCATCATAGATGAGTAGATAGCTAGGCTTTGAATTTGTCAAAATATTTTCCTTTGATCCTGTGTTGTAGAAGACCCAAATCTTCCTTGACCCAAAACTTCCAACAGTTAATACTTGGCACCTCTTTTCTAAAAATCTTTCCATTTCGCAGTGTCCAAATTCTCCAACAGCCTTGAATAATGATGTCCAGATCAAATTCTTTTGGAAGGTGTGAGTGTAAAATCAGAATGTCATCAAAACTTGATATGCCCAGTTTTCTATGAGGTACAATGTAGTTCCAGCATTCTTGCGCAAAGTTACAGTCCCAAAAAAGTTGTCTTAAAGTTTCTTCAGTGTTGTCTCTACATTGTATACAATTATAATCATCCAATTGCATGTTTTTCCTCTTCAGATAATTTCTGATGTTGATTCTATCATGTAGAAGAAGCCAAAAGAAATTTTTATGCCTCAATCTATTTGAAGTCTTCCAGATCCATTTGAACAGCATATTCTTTTTAGTCTTTGGCCAAATGGTGTTGTACATTCTGATAAATGAGTATTTTGAACCTTGCCCGGGTCCTTTACATTTATCATCTCTTTGCACATTCCAGATCCCAGCCACAAGGGTCTGAATTTCATTCAGTTGAGCATAAGCTAACTCTGAAAGTGGCGTGTGGAGTAACACATGAGGGTTTGACTCTGCAACCCAGTTTGTAGCAGATATGGAATCCTTCTTTATAAAAGAGTATAATTCTGGGAAATTTTATGGATAGAGGTGTATCCAGCCATTTGTCATGCCAAAAAGTGAGGGATTGCCCATTTCCCATAGTGCATTGATAATTCTCTTTGAACACCGGTAGTAGCTTTAAGTGATTTTTCCACCAACTGGATCCCTCCATTTTTTGTCCTGGGAATTGTGAGGTGTAATAAGTGTCCCGGATAAGCTTAACCCATGGAAAATCCTCTTTATTAAAAAAGTTGTGGAGATTTTTCAAAAGGAGAGTTTTGTTGTGTAAAGGAATATCCAGAATTTCTAAACATTCTTCTAGGAGATAAGAGCTGGTGCTTGTTGATCTTGCCCAAATTTCCTCCAAAAAAGTTCCTTAGATACTTGTTTATTTTTCTATAGTGCTGATAGGGAGAGCCATAGTGCTCATGAAAAAGATGGGTAGGGTAGAGAAAACTGCCCTGGCAAGCAGTAATTTACCATCATATGACAACATGCTGGAGAAACCACTCAATCTTCTTTCAACCTTTCGACATATGGGATTGAAATCTTCTACTCTTAATATGTGATCACTCAACCCAGTTCAGAAAGAATAATGTTTAGGGTATGAGGGTTAACACTGAGTGGGATGAGGACAGACTTTGCATAGTTTATTTTCAACCCAGTTTGAGTAGCATAGTGTTTCAGTAGATTGTTTACTTCCCCAATTTGACTAGGCACTGCAGGAAAAATCATCACTGTATCATCTGCATATTGAATAACTGGGAAATCTGGGTTTGCTTCCCTTGCCATGGGATGTTGAATGATATTGGTATGCATGGCATTATTCATTACAGTTTCAAGGAGGTCAGCAGCTAAGAAAAACAGTAAGGAGGAGACTGGATCCCCTTGTCTAACCCCTTTTTGCAAATAAATTGCTTCCGAGGAACACCATTTAGTAGAACTGCTGAAGTTCCTGAATCCAATAACATTTTAATCCAGATTAACCATCTGTTACCAAATCCTCTGGCTTTTAATATTTGTAGAATTGCCTTGTGCTCAATGAGATCAAATGCTTTCTCAAAATCCAGTTTAAGGACTATAAGCTCCTTCTTTGATTGTGTGCACTAATGGATGAATTCAAAAGCCCATGCAAGACAATCTTGGATTGATCTAGCTTTGAGAAATCCATATTGATTTGTATGAACAATTTTGAGAATCACTTTTAGAGTAATACCAATGCCACCAATTCATTCTTCCTTAGAGAAGTTTATTTTTTATTTTGATTCATTTTTATTTTTAGTATATTAATACAGGGGAATGAAAGTGTTCGCAAAACTAATAGAAGTTTTTATGTTCAATTATGTTATATTGTTGAATAATATTATATTCCTTTAAATTTATGTTTGTTTATGTTAGGGTTAATGCACTCACATGATTCATTTTCCCTTACAACTAAATTTTTTTACCTTTTTTTTGTTTTTTTTCAAATTGTCATGTGATAGCTTCATTTTTTTGAGGGGAAAACATTGATTATTTATTCATTGTTCATCTCTTCTGTAACCTCGGAGCGGATGCACTCCAGGGGCACATGAAGCCAAGTCTTACATAACGAATTACATCAACCTTCCCTAGCTAGGATGTGTGCTACTTTATAAGCACTCCTACGAGCCCATATAATACAGTGTTCTTGAATCCCTCGAAGTAATGCTTTGATTTCCTAGACCAAATGCCCAGTACAAGAGAAGTCTTTGTTGACATCCACCAGCTTCCTGACCGCCTCCTTGGAGTCCGTCTCAAGGATGAGCTTCTGCACATTGAGCTCCTGAGCAAGCGTGATAGCTCGGCGACATGCCTGCAACTCCGCCACTTCAGGGTCGGCGATAGCCGTAAAAAAATGGCATGCTCCTGCAAGGAACTCACCATGGCAGTCCCTTAGGACTACACCTCCAGCTCCCGCCTTTTTGCTCTTTGTCGTTGCTCCGTCGCATTTGCTTTAACCCATCCAATCTCTGGTTTCTTCCAAGTTGGCATCGCTCACTGGCTCGGTTGTTGCACATCCTTTGCATGGACTGATCTCCATTCCTCCAGCAAATTTAGTACCCTTGTAACAATGATGATCGGTTCCTCAATTTTCTTCATCTCTCTGGCATTATTCCATGCTAACCAGAGCTCATACCATGCCATCATCACCAGGTTCCTTTCCTCCGCCGGTGCACCCACGAGCCACTCGAGGATCCATGCACATATGCTTCTCTCCGCTGCCACCTCATGCGCCCCTCCTGGTGGTTGAACGCCAGTTTCCGCTCGCATCACTTCCCAGAAGAGGGCCGTATGAGGACATCGCCAGAAGCGATGGTCTAGGGATTTTTCATGCCCACAAGCAATGCAAAACACCCCTGTTTAATCCGTCAACGCTGCAGTTCCATCCCGACAGCCAATCCATTCAAGACCATTCTTGAGGTATGAATTTTCACTTTGTTAGGAACCTCGACATCCCAAAGCTGCAAAAAACTCATGTGATCTTCTACCTGGTTAGAGCTTGACGCCATTCCCCGTTTTTCTCTCTGGATTGAGACTACGAGATGGTACGCCGACCTGACAGTGAACAAGCCCGATTTAGTGAAGTTCCATGCCCTGTAATCTTCTGTACCGATCCCACCAATGACAATTTGCTTGATATCTGCCGCGTCCGTGTTCGAGAAGATCCTGTCAATCTTCCTTTCATCCCATCCCGAGTCATGTTCATTTAACAGGTATGCTACCTTAGTCGCTTGGGGATCAAACTCAGCACCTAGTGGTGCTAAGCTGCCACTGCGGGGAATCCAATTGTCATGATACACATTAATTTTAGTGCCATCTCCTACTCTCCAGACTAGTCCATGCATTTACAGATCCCTGCCATGAATCAAACTTCGCCATGTATATGAGGCTCCTTTCGGGCATGTGGCTGACATGATGTCCATGTCTTGAAAATACCGTGCCTTCAACACCCTCGCGCATAGAGACCCGAGCACCATGAGGATTCTCCACACTTGCTTTGCTAGGAGCGCTTGGTTGAACAACTCAAAATACCTAAACCCCATTCCACCCTCTCTTTTGCGAGTGCACATTTTGTCCCATGTAACCCAATGGACTTTTTGCTCGCCATTGGCCGCTCCCCACTAGAATTTTGAAGAGATAGTTTCAGTTTCTGGCACATCTTCTTGGAGAGTTGGAAAACACTCATACTGTAAGTTGGAGTTGACTGCAACCTCGACTTAACAAGAACTTCCCTTGATGCCTTCAACAAGCCCTGTCCTTTCCACCCAGACACTTTCCACCTTGCTGCCTCTCTGACATGTTTGAAGCATCCATCCTTAGACCGTCCAACCGTGGTGGGGAGACCTAAGTATTTCTCATTGAGAGCCTCCGACTGAACTCCCAACACATTTTTAAGATTGAGCTTATCCTCCTCACTGCATCCTTTGCCAAAAAATATGGAAGAATTTTGGAGATTAACCTTCTGACCTGATGCATTCTCATAAACCTGCAAAATGTTTCTCAAGCAAGATAAGTTATCTACTGAAGCTTCCAAGAAGACAATACTATCATCAGCAAATAATAGGTGTGTAATAGTGGGGCCAGTGCACCCAAAAGACCCCCCCTTTAGATACTTCTCCTGTTGAGCTTTCTTGAGTAAGGCGGAAAACCCCTCCACGCAAAACAGGAATAGATACGGAGATAGCGGGCCCCCCCTGCCTTAACCCCCGAGATGGTAGAAAACCTTGGCACAGGTCTCCATTGAGCTTGACCGCAAACCTTGCCGGTGTTACACATCTCATCACCATGGCTGTCCAGGCTTGAGAAAAACCAAATTTGAGCATCATCTTGTCACGCCCAAGATGCGACCCTATCCTAAAGGAACTCGAAGGTCCCACCAAGGATAGAAGCGCATCTTGAAGACGCTTTTGCAAGGTGGATATCATTACATCAAACCATTACAATATAGATTGGGGATACATACAAGAGGCAAACAATGCCACATGAATACATCAATACATCATCCATAAGATCAACATCCGACTACGGATGAAACACAAACAAAAGCTCAAACGACAACCACCCTGCTAGCCCAGGCTGCCCACCTGGAACCTATCACCTGATCGAAGAAGAAGCAGAAGACGAACTCCAAAACAAGTAAACATCACTCTCGTGTCATGATCATCACAAAACCTGTACCTGCAACTGTTGTTGTACTAACCTGTGAGCCACGAGGACTCAACAATCCCATTACCATGGGTATCAAGACTAGCAAAGCTTAAAGGGGTATGGAAAGGATAAGTGGTGAGGTTGCAGCAGCGACTAAGCATATATGGTGGCTAACATACGCAAACAAGAGCGAGAAGAGAAGCAACGGAACGGTCGTGAAGCTAGCAATGATCAAGAAGTGATCCTGAAACTACTTACGCACAATCATAACACAAAGACCGTGTTCACTTCCCGGACTCCGCCGAGAAGAGACCATCATGGCTACACACGCGGTTGATGTGTTTTAATTTAAGTCAAGTGTCAAATTATCTACAACCGGACATTAACAAATTCCCATCTGCCACATAGCCGCGGGCACGGCTTTCGAAAGTTTACACCCTGCAGGGGTGTCCCAACTTAGCCCATCACAAGCTCTCGCGGTCAACGAAGGATATTCCTTCTCCCAGGAAGACCCGATCAGACTCGAAATCACGGTTACAAGACATTTCGACAATGGTAAAACAAGACCAGCAAAGCACCGGATGTGCCGACAAATCCCGATAGGAGTCGCACGTATCTCGTTCTCAGGGCACACCAGATGAACACTCGTACAACTAAAACCAGATCTCAAGTTTCCCCGAGGTGGCGCTGCAAGTGGCTCTAGTTCGGACCAACACTCGAAGGAGCACTGGCCCGGGGGGGTTAAATAAAGATGACCCTCGGGCTCCGGAAACCCAAGGGAAAAAGGCTTAGGTAGGCAAATGGTAAAACAAAGGTTGGGCCTTGCTGGAGGAGTTTTATTCAAAGCGAACTGTCAAGGGGGTCCCATAAATCACCCAACCGCGTAAGGAACACCAAATCAAGGAACATAACACCGGTATGACGGAAACGAGGACGGCAAGAGTGGAACAAAGCACCAAGCATAAGGCCGAGCCTTCCACCCTTTACCAAGTATATAGATGCATTAGTTAAGTAAGAGATATTGTGATATCCCAACATAATCCTGTCCATCATGGAGCAATCTTCAACTTCACCTGCAACTAACAACGCTATAAGAGGGGCTGAGCAAAGCGGTAACATAGCCAAGCAACGGTTTGCTAGGAAGGGTGAAAAAGGTTAGAGGCTGACATGGCAATTTGGGAAGGCTTGAAGAGCAAATGATAGGTAACGCAGCAATAGCGATAGAACGAAGCAACAAGCATAGCAATGATAGTAGTGAGATCCAAGGTAACGGTCATCTTGCCTGAAATTCCGCAAGGAAGAACGAGTCCATGAAGAAGATGAAGCCACAAAGATGAACCAAGCGTAGCCGAACGAATCCTCACGATCGCAATGAAACAGGAACTAACGAGAAGGAGCACAACCGGAAAGAAGCAAACAACAAGGTAAACACACAACACATAGACATGGCAAGATGCACAACCAAGCATGATGCATGACAAGGCTAGATGAGGCTACTCATGGCAAGAGATGATGCATACAAGAGCAACACATCAAAGCAAGTTTAAATGAGGCCGGAAACAACATATAACAAATCCGGTAAGTCCTCATATGCAAATTTAGAAATTGGTCCAGATCTGAATAAACCTTATGTTCAAGTTGTTAAACATCAAGTTAAGATGCACCAAGATGATCTACACGAAATTCTAGTCAAGTTACATATAAAGTTCAATTAGTTCAGAGCTACGGCCTAGAAGATATGAGCAACACAAGTTAAACATGGCATTGATGCAAAATGCATTCAAACATCAAGCAAACACTCTCAAAACAAGGATTCAACAAGGTAATATGAAGTTACATGCAAAACTAAGCAAGTTTCATATAGAGCACACTCAAAATGGAGCAACAGTGCAACACATACACTCCAAACAAGATATCACAACAATCTGTCCAAAACAGCAACTAGGCATTTTAACAAACATCAAAACAATATGCTACAACACCTTAACATGAAAACAAAAGGCATGGACATGATTTACAGATAAAGCATGACAAAACATGAACACTGAGCTATCTCCAGAAATCAGTAGAACATGCTTAAAAGGACATGGCAAGATTGCAAATAATAACAGTTTCACAGACTTGGCAGAAATGTCTGGACATGGCAGAAATAACATCAGGTTGCAATGTTTAGAGCTATCAAACAACATGTTACAACAAGCTATCATGGCAAACAAAGACATTGCATGCTATTTCTAAAGACAAATAACAAAACTTCCTTACTGAACTAATTCCAAAGATCAACAGAAAAGATGGTAGCATCCATGCAAACATGGCAAATGATATGACAGTTTTAGAATAACAGTACATGGCAGGAAAAACGATAAGTACGCATGTTGGTGAACTTTTCCAACTCACCACAGAGCAATACATGGCATGTGATGTCAACCAACAGTAATACGACATATTTATGAAGCTAAGCATGGCAAGAACAAGTTCATAGGGTGCATGGACCACTAGCAAAACACATGGCAAAACTGAACTTAATGTTAACAGGCTGACAACAACATTATTTAGCAATTTGAGAGCAAGATTACAAAAAGCTACAGCATGCTATAAATGCAACCAAGGGCATGAATGGATATATCATGACATGTATAACAAAACATCCTTAGTTAACATCTCCATATTATGCATAGAATGACTTGTAGCAGCAGGTTTGCATAGCATCATGATATAACAGATTCAGCCTATCAAAACAGTAACAGCAAGTAGCCCACTTCACGAGCTTTATGCACTCACTACAAGACTCACAAAACTACATCGATTGCACCACTGTAAAGATGGCGTGATGTATCTCAAAACTCATGTAGACATCAAACTCATAGGATGCACACACAAAATGCAATGAAAAAGACAAATCACCAAGTTCTGTTAACAGACAGCAGTTAACATCATATAACAATCTTGCAACGATGATAATGGCATCAATATGAGCTCAAACAAGCATGGCATAGTGGAATAAAGTGAAGAGTATCTCACAACAAACATTTTGATATATCATATGCACAATTCAGAGTAACGAGTATCAAGTTACACACAGTTGAACATGCACACATAGTATGCAAAATTTGGGACTTGGCAGTTTTCTGGAAAAAAACAGACGGGCGCCAAACTGCAAAAAGACGCCCAGGGCGTGGGATAGGGGCGGCTCACCCATGGGCTTGGCCCAGGTTGGCAGGGTAGCAGGCTGGATCGGGGCAGGTCGCAACTGGGCCGGCGGGCGAGGCTGTGGCCCACATGGGGACGCGCTGGCCCACACGGGCGTGTGATCGGGCGCCTCATCGTCCAGACGAGGCCGGTGGCGCTGAACGGCGGCACGGGGCTCCGACGAGGCACGTGGGGCCGGAACGAGGGAGAGGATGGACGGATCCGACCCCTGGCCATCGGATCTGGCCAGAGAAGCGCACGGGAGGTCGGCGGCGAGCTCCAGGGCGGCGGAGGAAGAACTCCACGCGGCGGCGGTGCTGGCATCCATGGCGCCGGCGGCGCCCTGCGAGGGAGAGAGAGAGAGAAGGTCAGGTGAGGGAGAGAGCTCGGGGAAGGAGGAAGGAGCGGGGCGCAAGGACGAGGTCTGGCCTGGGGGCGGAGGGAACTCCGACGCCGGCGGGAGGAGCTCCGGGTGGCTCGGCGAGGAAACAAGCGCTGCGGGTGGCGGCGGGCTTAGATGGGCTTGCAGGGCCCGCGATGGGCTTCGCAGGGCCCGCGGTGGCACGCGGTGGGAACGGCGGCGGCGGGGACACGTGGCGGCGGGCGAGTGGAGGAGGGAGGCGGCGGTGCTGACGTGGCGGGCTGGGATTGGACGAGGCGACGTGGTCGGCGGATGTGTCCAGCGTGGGCGAACGCGTCCCGCGGCACGCAGAAGAGGAGGCTAGGGTTTGGGGTAGGATTCATCCGCGAAAATGGAAGGGGAGGGCATATTTATAGGTAGAGAGAGCTAGGAGAGTCCAAATGAGGTGTGGTTTTTGCCCACACGATCACGATCGAACGACCAAGAGCATGGAGGGGTTTTGGATGGGCTCATGGGCTATGGTGAAGATGGGCTGGGCTGCAAAGATAGAGGGGTTTCGTGCTACGTGGTTAACCGTTAGGGCATCAAACGACCTCCAAATGGAACAAAATTTGACGGGCGGTCTACCGGTGATATACCAAGGCCACTCGACAAATCTCGGCCCATTCCGAGAACATTTATCTCCTGCTCACGAAACAAGGTCTGAGAGGTGCGACGGGCGCGTGCGAGTGTGGTTGGGCTCAGAACGGACAACGGAGAGAACCGAGAGGATTCGGACAGATGCAAGTTTTGAAAAACATGCAGATGAAATGCAGATGATGACATGGCAAAATGCAACACGCAAGCAATGACATGGCAACAACGACGAGTAACTGGAAGACACTTGGCGCATCGGATCCGGGGCGTTACACATCTTTTCAAGGAAGGGCCACTCAACTCGATCGCAAGCTTTAATCATATCTAATTTTACTGTGCACAACGATTTCTTCCTCTTCCTTTTTCTTATTGCATGCACGCGTTCGTAAGCCACGAGAACATTGTCCGTAATCAGTCTCCCTGGCACAAATGCGCTTTGCTCCTCAGAGATCAAAATTGGTAAGCTCTTCTTCAATCTGTTAGTGAGTACCTTTGCTGCAATTTTGTAAAAAACGTTGCACAGACTTATCAGTCTGAATTGAGAAAGAGAGTCTGGTGATTTTGTCTTTGGTATCAAGACTAGTATAGTATCATTGAAACCTTCTGGAATCTCTCCTCCACTCAAAAAATCCTTCACTGCTTTACAAACCTCCTCCTTTACCAACGACCAGTGTCGTTGATAAAAGAGTGTCGGTAATCCATCCAGCCCCCGAGCTTTAGTTGGCCCCATCTGGAAGAGTGCTCTCTCAATCTCCTCATCCGAGATGGGATCCCCAAGCTCGGTGTTCATGTTATCAGATACACTCACAGGTATATTTTCCAGAATTCTGTCCATGTTAGCCACACCCTGAGAGGAAAATAGTTCCGAGTAGAAGTCTCTAGCCAGCGCCCGCATACCATCATCATCAGAACCTATGGATCCATTTGGGCGGAGTAGATATTTGACCATGTTTTTCCTTCTCTGGTGAGAGGAACGGTTCTGAAAGTATTTGGTATTTTGGTCGCCCGCTACCAGCCAGTCTACCCTAGATCGTTGCCTTTGCATTATCTCTTCATGTAGATAAGGTTCATGCAATAGCTGACTAACCTCACGTAGTTGTTGCATGCGGCCTGGTGTGAGCTCCTGTTCCTTAATTCTTTGCATGTCGGCTTTCAGATGTTTTATTTGCATGCGTACTGAGCTAAACACTTCCTTTCCCCACTTATGCATGCTGCCAGACACCCGTCCCAATTTCTGCATCATGTCTCTCATGTCGCTAGCCTTATGGCCGTCCGCCTCCCACAACTCTTTCACCACGCCCTCATAATCTTCATGCCTTGTCCACATCTCCTCATACCTGAACTGCCGTTGTATATTTGGCCTGCATTCTGCTTCTTCTCATACACTGATAACCAAGGCCAAATGGTCCGACTCCTCTGTCATAACGTGCTGCACCGTCGACCTCGAGAACGTTTGCATAAAATTGTTTGTGCATGTGGCTCTATCTAGTCTTACTTGTATATTATCCGGCGGATCTCGTCTATTATCCCATGTGAAAGGGTATCCTGAGTAGCCCATGTCCGCCAGTGCGCACATGTCTAGACAATCTTTGAAGTCCTCCATTTGTTTCAAATTTCTGGGGTGTCCTCCTAGCTGTTCTGCATGAGTTAAAGCCTCGTTGATATCACCCACGCATAGCCAAGGTAAATTATCCTGCCTCCTAAGGTATGCCAGTGCATCCTAGGTTTTCTTCCTGTGGTCTGTCCGGGGTTCCCCGTACATTCCAGCGAATCTAAAGGATTTACCCTCGAACTTCACCCCCGCATCAATGAAGTATTGACTCCACGGTCTCACTGTGACATCCACATCATCCCTCCACCATAAAGCAAGCCCACCACTCCTACCTGCACAACTAACTGCTACTTCTTGTCGGAACCCCAAGCTCCACTTAAGCTTATTCATTGGCTCAGATTTTTTCAACGTTTCTGAAAGAAAAACCACCACTGGGTTGTATGACTATATGAGGTCCCGAAGTTCGCCAACTGTCGAGTCCAACCCCAAGCCTCGACAGTTCCAGGCCAAGAGATTCATGGTGACCGGCGGCCCCACCTATCGGGGTCCGCCGATTGATACGTCTCCAACGTATCTATAATTTTTGATTGCTCCATGCTATTATATTACCTGTTTTGGATGTTTATGGGCTTTACTTTACACTTTTATAATATTTTTGGGACTAACCTACTAACCGGAGGCCCAGCCTGTATTGCTGTTTTTTTGCCTATTTTAGTGTTTCGAAGGAAAGGAATATCAAACGGAGTCCAAACGGAATGAAACCTTCGGGAGCGTTATTTTTGGAACAAACATGATCTAGAGGACTTGGAGTGCAAGTCAAGAAGCTCCCGAGGCGGCCACGAGGGTGGAGGGCGCCCCCTATCTTGTGGGCCCCTCGGGCGTCCACCGACGTACTTCTTCCTCCTATATATACCCATGTACCCCGAAACCATCAGGGGAGCCACCGAAAAACTATTTCCGCCATCGTAACATTCTGTATCCGTGAGATCCCATCTTGGAGTCGTCGCCGGCACTCTGCCAGAGGGGGAATCCACCATGGAGGGCCTCTACATCAACTCTAAGGCCTCTCCGATGAGTTATGAGTAGTGTACCACAGACCTTCGGGTCCATAGTTATTAGCTAGATGGCTTCTTCTCTCTTTTTGGATCTCAATACCATGTTCTCCTTCCTCTTCTTGGAGATCTATTCGATGTAACTCTTTTTATGGTGTGTTTGTCGAGATCCGATGAATTGTGGGTATATGATCAAGTTTATCTATGAGAAATATTTGAATCTCCTCTGAATTTTTTTATGTATGATTGAGTTATCTTTGCAAGTCTCTTCGAATTATCGGTTTGGTTTGCCCTACTAGATTGATCTTTCTTGCCATGGAGAAGTGCTTAGCTTTGGTTTCAATCTTGCGGTGTCCTTTCCCAATGACAGCAGGGGCAGCAAGGCACGTATTGTATTGTTGCCATCGAGGATAAAAATATGGGGTTTATATCATATTGCATGAGTTTTGTTGGGGAACGTTGCAGAAAATTAAAATTTTTCCTACGGTTTCACCAAGATCCATCTATGAGTTCATCTAAGCAACGAGTCAAGGGAGAGAGTTTGCATCTACATACCACTTGTAGATCGCGTGCGGAAGCTTGCAAGGTGATGATGTAGTCGTACTCGACGTGATCCGAATCACCGATGACCAAGTGCTGAATGGACAGCACCTCCGCGTTCAACACACGTACGGGACGGGAGACGTATCCTCCTTCTTGATCCAGCAAGGGGGAAGGAAAGGTTGAGGAAGAAAGCTCCACCGGCAGCACGACGACGTGGTGATGGTGAAGAGGCAGTACTCCGACAGGGCTTCGCCAAGCACACAACGGAGGAGGAGAGGTGTTGGGGAGGGGAGGGCTGCGCCTTGGAGGGTGGTGCCGCTGCCCTCCCCTCACCCCTCTATTTATAGGGGGAAGGGAGAAGGGGGCCGGCCCCCTAGAACCCATCTAGGGGGGGTGCGGCGGCCAAGGGGAGAGGGGGAGAGGGTGGCTTGCCCCCCAAGCCAAGGGGGGCGCCCCCTCTAGGGTTCCCCCCTCAACCCTAGGCGCATGGGCCCAAGGGAGGGGGTGCGGCCAGCCCACCAGGGGCTGGCTCCCTGCCCCATGCAGCCCATGTGGCCCCCCGGGAGGGGTGGCCCCTCCCGGTGGACCCCCGGAACCCTTCCGGTGGCCCCGGTACAATACCGGTATGACCCCGAAACTTCCCGGTGTCCGTTTGACAACTTCCCATATATAAATCTTTACCTCCGGATCCTTCCGGAGCTCCTCGTGACGTCCAGGATCCCATCCGGGACTCCGAACAACATTCGGTAGTCACATACTAGTCTTCCTAATAACCCTAGCGTCACCGAACCTTAAGTGTGTAGACCCTACGGGTTCGGGAGACATGCAGACATGACCGAGACGCTCTCAGTCAATAACCAACAGCGGGATCTGGATACCAATGATGGCTCCCACATGCTCCTCGATGTTGTCATCGGATGAACCACGATGTCGAGGATTCTATCAAACCCTGTATGCAATTCCCTTTGTCAATCGGTACGTTACTTGCCCGAGACTCGATCGTCGGTATCCCAATACCTTGTTCAGTCT
>NC_041391.1:494972008-494997141 GCF_002162155.2 Triticum dicoccoides | reverse complement strand
ACGAATCACCACAACGTGATTTTGTCAACTTCTATTTACCCTTCATAAGGGCCCTGTTCATCGATTCCGCTCCAACTAAAGTGGGAGAGACAGACACCCGCCAGCCACCTTATGCAACTAGTGCATGTCAGTCGGTGGAACCGGTCTCACGTAAGCGTACGTGTAAGGTTGGTTCGGGCCGCTTCATCCCACAATACCGTTGAGCAAGAAAAGACTAGTAGAGGCAAGTAAGATGACAAAATCCACGCCCACAACAAAATTGTGTTCTACTCGTGCAAAGAGAACTACGCATAGACCTAGCTCATGATGCCACTGTTGGGGAACGTTGCAGAAAATTAAAATTTTTCCTACGGTTTCACCAAGATCCATCTATGAGTTCATCTAAGCAACGAGTCAAGGGAGAGAGTTTGCATCTACATACCACTTGTAGATCGCGTGCGGAAGCTTGCAAGGTGATGATGTAGTCGTACTCGATGTGATTCGAATCACCGATGACCAAGTGCTGAACGGACAGCACCTTCGCGTTCAACACACGTACGGGACGGGAGACATCTCCTCCTTCTTGATCCAGCAAGGGGGAAGGAGAGGTTGAGGAAGACAGCTCCACCGGCAGCACGACGGCGTGGTGATGGTGAAGAGGCAGTACTCCGACAGGGCTTCGCCAAGCACACAACGGAGGAGGAGAGGTGTTGGGGAGGGGAGGGCTGCGCCTTGGAGGGTGGTGCAGCTGCCCTCCCCTCACCCCTCTATTTATAGGGGGAAGGGAGAAGGGGGCCGGCCCCCTAGAACCCATCTAGGGGGGGTGCGGCGGCCAAGGGGAGAGGGGGAGAGGGTGGCTTGCCCCCCAAGCCAAGGGGGGCGCCCCCTCTAGGGTTCCCCCCTCAACCCTAGGCGCATGGGCCCAAGGGAGGGGGTGCGGCCAGCCCACCAGGGGCTGGCTCCCTGCCCCACGCAGCCCATGTGGCCCCCCGGGAGGGGTGGCCCCTCCCGGTGGACCCCCGGAACCCTTCCGGTGGCCCCGGTACAATACCGGTATGACCCCGAAACTTCCCGGTGTCCGTTTGACAACTTCCCATATATAAATCTTTACCTCCGGATCCTTCCGGAGCTCCTCGTGACGTCCAGGATCCCATCCGGGACTCCGAACAACATTCGGTAGTCACATACTAGTCTTCCTAATAACCCTAGCGTCACCGAACCTTAAGTGTGTAGACCCTACGGGTTCGGGAGACATGCAGACATGACCGAGACGCTCTCAGTCAATAACCAACAGCGGGATCTGGATACCAATGATGGCTCCCACATGCTCCTCGATGTTGTCATCGGATGAACCACGATGTCGAGGATTCTATCAAACCCTGTATGCAATTCCCTTTGTCAATCGGTACGTTACTTGCCCGAGACTCGATCGTCGGTATCCCAATACCTTGTTCAGTCTTGTTACCAGCAAGTCACTTTACTCGTACCGTAATGCATGATCCCGTGTCCAACACCTTGGTCACATTGAGCTCATTATGATGATGCATTACCGAGTGGGCCCAGAGATACCTCTCCGTCATACGGAGTGACAAATCCCAGTCTCGATCCGTGTCAACCCAACAGATACTTTCGGAGATACCTGTAATGCACCTTTATAGTCACCCAGTTACGTTGTGACGTTTGATACACCCAAGGCACTCCTACGGTATCCGGGAGTTACACGATCTCATGGTCTAAGGAAGAGATACTTGACATTGGCAAAGCTCTAGCAAAACGAACTACACGATCTTTTATGCTATGCTTAGGATTGGGTCTTGTCCATCACATCATTCTCCTAATGATGTGATCCCGTTATCAACGACATCCAATGTCCATAGTCAGGAAACCATGACTATCTGTTGATCACAACGAGCTAGTCAACTAGAGGCTCACCAGGGACATATTGTGGTCTAAGTATTCACACGTGTATTACAATTTCCGGATAATACAGTTATAGCATGAATAAAAGACATTTATCATGAACATTGAAATATAATAATACTTTTATTATTGCCTCTAGGGCATATTTCCAACAAGTTTATCCCTCTACATCATGTCATCTTTCTTAAAGCGTTACTCTGTTCTTATTAACTTAATACTCTACATGCATGCTGGATAGCGGTCGATGTGTGGAGTAATAGTAGTAGATGCAGGCAGGAGTCGGTCTACTTCTCAGGGACGTGATGCCTATATACATGATCATGCCTAAATAATCTCATAATTATTCGCTTTTCTATCAGTTGCTCGACAGTAATTTGTTCACCCATCGTAATACTAATGCTATCTTGAGAGAAGCCTCTAGTGAAACCTATGGCCCCCGGGTCTATCTTTTATCGTATAAGCTTTCAATCTACTTTTATTTCCATCTTTACTTTTCCAATCTATATCATAAATACCAAAAATATATTTATCTTATCATATTATCTCTATCAGATCTCATTTTTGCAAGTGGCCATGAAGGGATTGATAACCCCTTTATCGCGTTGGTTGCTAGTTCTTTGTTTGTTTATGTAGGTGCGTGGGACTTGTGAGGAGCCTCCTACTGGATTGATACCTTGGTTCTCTAAAACTGAGGGAAATACTTATGCTATTGTGCTGCCTCACCCTTTCCTCTTCAAGGAAAACCAACGGAAGCTCGAGACGTAGCAAGAAGGATTTCTGGCGCCGTTGCCGGGGAGGTCTTCGCTCAAGTCAAGACATACCAAGTACCCATCATAAACTCATCTCCCTCGCATTTACATTATTTTACATTTGCCTCTCATTTTCCTCTCCCCGACTTCACCCTTGCCGTTTTATTCGCCCTCTCTTTCCCAATCTTCTTCTCCTCTCTTTTGCTTGCCTTTTTCTGTTTGCTCGTGTGTTAGATCGTTTACCTTGTCTTAATGGTTAGTTCCCTATCCACTCCTTTGTCTCCCGAGTTTGAAGTTCTTCACTTCAAGCAAAGGCAAGGAGAAAACTTGAAAGATGCTTGGTTTAGGATGATGAAATCTTACCGAAACGGCACTTTAGAGCTGAATTTTAGAATTGTTCTTTGCAATTTTTACGTTGGACTAAATATGTCCCATAGACAACTCTTGGATTGTATTGCCAAAGGAAATTTTATCGAGATTGATTCCAGTATTGCACATGAATTCATAGAGGGAATAGTGGGAACACTACCTCAAAAGGGGGGATCACATCATACCCCGGAGGAAACTCAAGTTTTTGAAAAAATTTGCGAAGTAACAAAAATATTACAAAAGTCTCTTGAACCTCTTAAAAGTGTTAGCGCAAATCTTCACCGCATGAACATGTTGATTACCCTTTGTAATAAGCGGATGGATTATTTAGATCTAAAAATTTCTGAGTATGAGGGTAAACATAACGAACCTCCCGGATTGAACAAGACTCCATTAAAAAATTGAAAACTAAAGATGGCACTACTTAGATCTATATTCGCTTTTATGCCTAGCTAGGGGCGTTAAACGATAGCGCTAGTTGGGAGGTAACCCAATTTTCTTTGTGTTTTTTGTTTTTGTTCCTGTTTAGTAAAAAAATTGCATCTACTCTCTGTTTAGATGTGTTTTCATGTTTTATTTAGTGTTTGTGCCAAGTAGAACCTATAGGATAACCAATGGTATAAGTTAATTTGATTCTGCCGAAAAACAAAAACTTTGTGCTCACGAGAAAAAAATCAATAAATCACAGAAACGTGATTTTGCGTTGATTATTTTTGATTTAGATCAATAGACAAATTTCCTAGGACGTCCTATTTTGTTAGGATTTTTGGAGTTCCATAAGTAACCGAAAGTTACAGATTGCTACAGACTGTTCTATTTTTGACAGATTCTGCCTTTCGTGTGTTGTTTGCTTATTTTGATGCATCTATGGCTAGTATGTAAGGGTATGAACCATAGAGAATTTGGAATACAGTAGGTTTAACACCAATACAAACAAATAATGAGTTAATTACAGTACCTTATGTGGTGGTTTTTCTTTCTTGCACTAACGGAGTTTATGAGATTTCCTGTTGAGTTTTGTGTTGTGAAGTTTTCAAGTTTTGGGTAAAGATTTGATGGACTATGGAATAAGGAGTGGCAAGAGCCTAAGCTTGCGGATGGTCATGGCACCCCAAGATATTCAAGAATATTCAAAAGCCTAAGCTTGGGGATGCCCCAGGAAGGCATCCCCTCTTTCGTCTTTGTTCATTGGTAACTTTACATGGAGCTATATTTTTATTCGCCACATGATATGTGTTTTGCTTGAAGCGTTGTGTATGATATTAGTCTTTGATTTTTAGTTTACCATAATCATCCTTGTTGTACACACCTTTTGGGAGAAGCCCACTTGATTGGAATTTATTAGAATACTCTACGTGCTTCACTTATATCTTTTGAGCTAGATAATTTTTGCTCTAGTGCTTCACTTATATCTTTTAGAGCATGACGGTGGTTTAATTTTGAAGAAATTGTTAATTTCTCATGCTTCACTTATATTATTTTGAGAGTCTCTTATAACAGCATGGTATTTGCTATGGTTATAAAATTGGTCCTCGAATGGTAGGCATCCAAGATGGGTATAATAAAAACTATCATAGAAGTGAATTGGATGCTATGATCAATTTGATACTTGATAATTGTTTTGAGATATGGAGGTAGTGATATTAGATTCATGCTAGTTGGGTGATTATGAATTTAAAGAATGCTCGTGTTGAAGTTAGCAAGTCCCGTAGCATGCATGTATGGTTAAAGTTGTGTAACAAATTTGAAACATGAGGTGTTCCTAGATTGTGCATCCTTATGAGTGGCGGTCAGGGACGAGCGATGGTCTTTTCCTACCAATCTATCCCTCTAGGAGCATGCGTGTAGTGCTTGGTTTTTGATGACTTATAGATTTTTGCAATAAGTATATGAGTTTTTTTTGACTAATGTTGAGTTGATGGATTATACGCACTTTTATCCTTCCATCATTGCTAGCCTCTTCGGTGTCGTGCATTGCCCTTTCTTACCTTGAGAGTTGGTGCAAACTTCGCCGGTGCATCCAAACCCCGTGATATGATACGCTCTATCACATATAAACCTCCTTATATCTTCCTCAAAACAGCCACAATACCTACCTATTTATGGCATTTCCATAGCCATTCCGAGATATATTGCCATGCAGCTTTCCACTATTCCGTTTTTCATCATGACATGCATTACTATTGTCATGTTGCCTTGCATGATCATGTAGTTGACATTGTATTTGTGGCAAAGCCACCATGCATAAATTTTCATACATGTCACTCTTGATTCATTGCCCATCCCGGTACACCGCCGGAGGCATTCATATAGAGTCATATCTTGTTCTAGTTTCAAGTTGTAATTCATGAGTTTTAAATATATAGAAGTATGATGATCATCATTATTAGAGCATTGTCCCTAAAAAAGAAAGGCCAAAAAAAGGCCAAAGAAAAAAAGAAAAAAAAGGCCAAAAAAAGGAAAGGCCAAAGAAAAAAAAGAAAAAGAAAAGAAAAAAGGGGGCAATGTTACTATCTCTTTTCCACACTTGTGCTTTAAAGTAGCACCATGTTCTTCATATAGCGAGTCTCATATGTTGTCCCTTTCATATACTAGTGGGAATTTTTCATTATAGAACTTGACTTGCATAATCCTACGATGGGCTTCCTCAAATGCCCTAGGTCTTCGTGAGCAAGCAAGTTGGATGCACACCCACTAGTTTCTTTTGTTGAGCTTTCATACATTTATAGCTCTAGTGCATCCGTTGCATGGCAATCCCTACTCCTCATGTTGAAATCAATTGATGGGCATCTCCATAGCCCGTTGATTATCCTCGTCAATGTGAGACTTTCTCCTTTTTTGTCTTCTCCACACAATCCCCATCATTATTCTATTCCACCCATAGTGCTATATCCATGGCTCACGCTCATGTATTGTGTGAAAGTTGAAAAAGTTTGAGATTATTTAAGTACGAAACAATTGCTTGGCTTGTCATTGGGGGTGTATAAGATGGGAGCATTTTTGAATGAAGAAAATGAAGCATAGCCTAACTATATGATTTTGTAGGGATGAACTTTCTTTATCCATGTTATTTTGAGAAGACATGATTGCCTTGATTAGTATGCTTGAAGTATTACTGTTTCTTATGTCAATATGAACTTTTATTTTGAATCATTTGGATCTGAACATTCATGCCACAATAAAGAAAAATACATTGAGAATTATGCTAGGTAGCATTCCACATCAAAAATTATGTTTTTATCATTTACCTACTCGAGGACAAGTAGCAATTAAGCTTGGGGATGCATGATACGTCTCCAACGTATCTATAATTTTTGATTGTTCCATGCTATTATATTACCTGTTTTGGATGTTTATGGGCTTTACTTTACACTTTTATATCATTTTTGGGACTAACCTACTAACCGGAGGCCCAGCCCGTATTGCTGTTTTTTTGCCTATTTCAGTGTTTCGAAGAAAAGGAATATCAAACGGAGTCCAAACGAAATGAAACCTTCGGGAGCATGATTTTTGGAACAAATGTGATCCAAAGGACTTGGAGTGCAAGTCAAGAAGCTCCCAAGGCGGCCACGAGGGTGGAGGGTGCGCCCCCCTACTATGCGCCCCCTCCCCATCTCGTGGCCTCTCGGGCGTCCACCAACGTACTTCTTCCTCCTATATATACCCATGTCCACCGAAACCATCAGGGGAGCCACCGAAAAACTATTTCCGCCACCGTAACCTTTTGTATCCTTGAGATCCCATCTTGGACCCGTCGCCGACACTCTCCCGGAGGGGGAATCCACCACGGAGGGCCTCTACATCAACTCCAAGGCCTCTCCGATGAGTTGTGAGTAGTTTACCAAAAACCTTCGGGTCCATAGTTATTAGCTAGATGGCTTCTTCTCTCTTTTTGGATCTCAATACCATGTTCTCCTTCCTCTTCTTGGAGATCTATTCGATGTAACTCTTTTTGCGGTGTGTTTGTCGAGATCCAATGAATTGTGGGTTTATGATCAAATTTATCTATGAGAAATATTTGAATGTCCTCTGAATTCTTTTATGTATGATTGAGTTATCTTTGCAAGTCTCTTCGAATTATCGGTTTGGTTTGGCCTACTAGATTGATCTTTCTTGCCATGGGAGAAGTGCTTAGCTTTGGGTTCAATCTTGCGGTGTCCTTTCCCAGTGACAGCAGGGGCAGCAAGGCACGTATTGTATTGTTGCCATCAAGGATAAAAAGATGGGGTTTATATCATATTGCATGAGTTTATCCCTTTACATCATGTCATCATTCTTAAAGCGTTACTCTGTTCTTATGAACTTAATACTCTAGATGCATGTTGGATAGCGTTCGATGTGTGGAGTAATTATAGTAGATGTAGGCAGGAGTCGGTCTACTTGTCACAGACGTGATGCCTATATACATGATCATGCCTAGATAATCTCATAATTATTCGCTTTTCTATCAATTGCTCGACAGTAATTTGTTCACCCACCGTAATACTTATGCTATCTTGAGAGAAGCCTCTAGTGAAACCTATGGCCCCTGGGTCTATCTTTTATCATATAAGCTTTCAATCTACTTTTATTTGCATCTTTACTTTTCCAATCTATATCATAAAATACCAAAAATATATTTATCATATCATACTATCTCTATCAGATCTCACTTTCGCAAGTGGTCGTGAAGGGATTGACAACCCCTTTATTGCGTTGGTTGCGAGTTCTTTGTTTGTTTGTGTAGGTGCGTGGGACTTGTGAGGAGCCTCCTACTGGATTGATACCTTGGATCTCAAAAACTGAGGGAAATACTTACGCTACTGTGCTGCATCACCCTTTCCTCTTCAAGGAAAACCAGCGCAAGCTTAAGACGTAGCACTGATGTATACTTATTTACCGAGATGCGTTCAAACACTGAGCCCATCTTCTGCCTGGTGTCGCGAACATACACCTCCTGTTCCCCTTGCTTACCCTGCCCCTCCTTTGCCACCCACATCTGTTTAGTACTCCTCTTCCTATTTTCATTGACATCTCTTACATATGACTGTGGATGGCTAGCTGGTATAAACTCCTGGCTTGGTTTCCTTCTAAAAGTTCCCTCCTCCTCGCAGCATCATCATACGTGTGTGCACTAGAGGTAGCTTCATCCCACCTGCTAAGGTCATGACGTTGTGGGTACGAGGAAGGACCAGTGCCCCTCCCCGTGCTACCCCTATTATTGCCTTGAGGGCTTTCCCTTTGTCTCTGTTGATCAACTAACTTGCTTCGGAGGTCCTTCTCTCTACGTTGTTCTAGCCCACGCCTTAGATCCTCCTTCGCTAGATATTCATGTTTTGCTCTCGACTTGCTTGGACTTGACACCTCACCTTCTTTCGGTTTGTGATCGGCGCCAGTGCGCGAGTCAACTGAACGAGTAAACTGGGCATTCAGATTTCTTTTTGTTGGATTTTCACGGGCTATAGGCCGTTCAGCACCGTGATTCTCACTCTCCCCCGTTCTGCCGCTAGCATAGCTGTTACTTGAGCTCACCGCCGCCCCCATATATCCTTCTTTAGCTGAGTTCCCCCTCCCTGGAGATGCCCTAATCCATCCTCCCCACTGATCCACTGAGTGCACCGATGGTTCACACACTCCATTCACGTGCACTAACCTGCCACATTCAAAACAGAAGCGGGGGATTTTCTCATAGTAAAAATCAAACCAAGTTCCCACTTTGTCTTCTAGTGAAGATTTCAAGTAGAACCCTCTGACCAGCTGTTCATAAACCGACACTCTAGCTCTGACCCTTAAGTGCTGTCCTCTAGATCTTCCCTCCTTATCAACATCCACCTTTATCACCTCTCCTAACAATTGCCGAGTGCCTCTCCAAATGCCTTGGTTCTCTTCCCAGGTGGTAAATCTCGAACCTGGACCCAAACATCAATCTTGTCGAGAAGCATATCCGATGGCCTGACATTAGCTTCGTATTCCTTGAGGATAAGAGTATTGAAGTCATATTGCCACGGGCCATTGTTCATGGCGTGCTTCCAATCTCCTTCACTTCCAAATTGCACTTCAAAAATATTTCCTCCTAGATCTCTGAATTTTGCCTCTCTGTGCAACCCCCAAGCTCGCTGCATCGATCTTTCCAGAACTGTTCTATTAAGAGGTCTGACCGTGCAAGCTTTTCCTATTGCTACCCATTGTCGGGGTTTTCTCCTCTCCTCTTCTGGGTCCTCAAAGAAAATACCTTCCGCCTCCTTGTCTAGAAGCACCATGTTTCCCAATCTAGCAGACAGACTTGAAGCTAGGTCTGGCGTCTTGCTCTTTGCTGGGGACTTAGAGGTTCCCCTGCTAGCCGATCCCTCCGATCGCTTGGACGCCGGCGTTGCCATCGCCGCCGCAACCGGGACCTTTCCGTCCTTCACCGCCGCTTCGGTCTTCTGTCATCCGCTCTCCGCCATCAGCCCTTCTGCTAATAGCTGAGCACCACACCAGTCAGTGGCCAAGGTTGCGCCGTCGCCGCCCTAGTCACCACCGGAATCAAGCCACCCCCGATCGGAAACCCCTAACCCTAGCACCCGCATCCAATTGCCTCGCGATCGCCTTGCAAGTCGCGAGAGCGTTTTCCTACATGGTGGACCCTGTGATAGCTTCATTAATGTGGATTGAAATGTTACTCACACATTAACCATCTGTTACCAAATCCTCTGTTACCAAATGGAGTCTACAAATATTCTGACGTACTCTCGCCTTTTAATCCACATTAACCATCTGTTACCAAATCCTCTGGCTTTTAATCCACATTAACTCATCGTAGCCCATAGACTCACACATATGTACCACGAACAGGCCGGGTACGTGACGAAATAATTGTCATGTACGCATCCGATGAGTTGCACCTACGCGTACGTGTCATTCCTCGTTGTTTTCTCACTGTGCAGCTGAGCTAACTTTGTTGGACACGGCAGAAATAAAATGACCGAACCAAATTAGAAATCCAGGCGACTGGATGTTAGCGGTCCATTTTAGTGTTGCCCTTCCTGTTAGACTTGATTTCTGCTTTCAATGTTGTACACTCGTGTTAAGATTTAAGAGTAACTTTGACATGGAGATGATCGCCAGAAAATATGAAGACTGACTTTGTTGTGTACAAAGTCAAATTTGCTATATTTATGCTCATAGACGTAGGGTGTGCGCACGTGTGTTTATAGGATGAGTGTATGTGTGATCGTCTACGTCTCTACTGGTAACACACAAATCACAGATTCAAGCGACTGGCTGGTGGTCAGTCCCATTTGTAAAAGTTGAACCCAGTGTAGTAGAGCTGAGGCGATGGGTAGGTTCTTCGTGGTGCTGTTTTTGTGATCATGACGAAACAATACAACACTTATTCCTTGAATGCCCACTTGCCAAGTTACTTTAGAGAACGATTTATATAGCTTTTAATATTAATCCTCCAGTTGATATTGCGTCTTTGTTTGGGACGTGGTTAGCTGGGGTGGAGCAGATTACTGCGGCTCGTATTTGGATTGGAATATGTGCGCTATTATGGGCTATATGGAACTGCAGGAATGATATGATTTTTAACAGACAACACACTTTAACTTTTTTGTAGGTTATCTTCAGAGCTACAACTTGGATCCGTACGTGGTCCTTACTCACTCCTATGGACTCCAGGGAGCCTTTGGTTACTGGGTGCAACCAATGGAAGATGGTAGCTCGGGTTATCTTCAACCGGTTCGGATGGCGCTCGCATAACATGATAGGAGTCTAGAGAGGTTATCCTTTTTATCTTCATTGTGCCGGTTGACATGGTTCGATTGTACTTTTCCTTTTTTAATACTCTTTTCTGCTCCGTTTTGTGAGCTGTAAGACCTTTTTTTGACGATTCTGGATTGTTAATAAGATGGCCGCATGCATCATCATAATGCAGAGGCCGGGGGTACACCTCCATTTCAAAAAAAAGAGCTGACACCACCAAATTTATTTCCAAGCCATACATGGGACCAACTTACTTTCTGAATCACAACTCAATCTTAGAGCATCTACAACCACATATGACAAATACGACCCCTCAAACGCCCGTGGACGCGTTCGAGCGCGTTCGCAGGTAGTGATCGGGCAGGCCTCAAATTTCACTTGTTGCATCCAGATATCTCATACTAAATTCTCAAATCCATACAAAGACATGCAAACTGAAATAAACCTACGTACTACGTCGATCAACTAGCTACTAGTCGTCGGAGATGTCGACAATCTTCGTGCCCGGCTCCGGCAGCATGGGCGGTACCTGCAGCTCCGCCTCCTCTTGCGCCTCCGCTTGTTCCGCTCTGGCCTCCTCCACCTCTATCTTTGCATCGAGCTCGATGAAGAGCGCGTCAGACTCCGCCTGCTCCCGCCGGAGGAACGCCCGGTTGGCCTCCACATAGGCCTCATCCTGGATGGACTCCAGGATGGCATGCTGCTCCGCCATCTCGTCGGACTAGGCGAGGGCATACTCCGCCCCCACCTGCTCCATGTTGAAGGCCGGCACCTGCTGGTCCGGCTCCTCTACCTTCATCGGAGCCAGCTCCTCCTCCTCCTCCTCTTCCCTCGGCTACTCCTCTTCCTCCTCCGGCTCTGGTGAGTCCGGAGGCAGCCCTGCAGCGATGCGGGCGGCGCGCCCGGCTTGCCTCGCCTGGATCTCCTGCTGGATCTCGTAGCGGCGCTACGACGTCAACATGGCGTAGTAGGTGATCTTGCTCCGGACCATGACAGAGTGCCGGAGCATGGGTGGAGTGTCTGACCGTGGGTAGAGCGCCGGAGCGGGAGATGGAGGAGGTGGATGGGCTCGGGCTGGCAGCGCGGAGAGGAAAGAGGGGGATGGATTAGGGTTGCGGTACGTCGGCCGGCTTAAATAACCGGATTTGGTCTTGGGCGGCGAGCCGAAGTGGCGCCACGCGACGTCTGTCGGATCGCCGAATTTCCAGGCATTTCCGCGTGGGACCCCGCCGTCAGACCTACGTGGCGGGCATACTCGGACGCGGGCGCGACTATATCCGCCCCTTATTTGAGCGGAATATGGGGTGTGCCGGTCAGCCAGGGCGTTTGAGGCCCGTTTAAGGCGCCCGTCTAGATAAAAATATGTGTCTGATCAGTAACCGGACGGCCGTCCGGATATATAATGCGTGTTTGAGAGGTTCGGCTGTAAATGCTCTTACGGTCCATAAAATGCATGCCGCGGGGCTGCGACAAATCCTCTTTCCGTTTTATCCTTTGAGTAAAATTTACAGAGAAGCAAGTAGCCTACGTGGGGTGCACATGCTGAATGGAAGACCAGCCGACAACCCTCGTCTAGAAGGCGCAGGATTCGGGGCATGTTGTGTACACAACCAAGCAACGGCCGATTCGATCTTTAGCTCCACTGCACTTGTGTTTTATATATACTCCGCCATCGTCTTTGTGTTCGTCCCTTTGTTTCAACTTTCAACCAATGGTCCCTGGGGTAAGCAACATGGGGTGCTTGGACCTTGTACAGAAGAAACTGTGTGACACCACGTATGTTATTTGTACGCACGCCGCCTAGCCCGTAATTGATCTATAGGTGTTTCAAAAATAAAGATGATAGGTTTTCCAAAGCGGTCCATGGCATCCGCACTGCCGGCATGCATCACCACCATTGCTGCCACGCAACGCCACGAAATAAACAAATTCTCCACGAGTTTGGAGTCAATGAAATTTATATTTTTGAACTGCATGCAAATAGACCCCAGAAAATTTGTTTCTAATCCTACAAGCCAAACTCTTTGAAATCCCCGTTCGATTTACTTGAACCAAATAACGCTGAGCGTGCAGTTTTAGATTCAAATTACCTTAAGCAGCTAGAAAGGCAAAAGCACGCAGAGTATCGGCCTTTGCTTGATACTCACATTCCGGCCATCGAATCTGATCCAACGACAGATACAGATCGTGTGCACGTATACATGCATGTGGCTGTGGGGTCACCCCAACTACCAAGAATTCGAAAGTTCATGCATGATTACTATTGAATTCTTATTGCGTAGCGAATCCATAAAAGAAGGTATCTATTGTTGCAATACCAGAGCTGCTAACTAACTACATCCGCTGGGAAATGGAAAGTAGGAGTGTGATGGGCATATGCAGAATCCTCAAGCAATAACGTCTCACTGCACACCTTGTCATCTGAACTGTACTACTCATTTGCATTGGACACATGCACGTACAGTTCATCTCTAACCACAGAGAAAGCTACATAGCTTCAATCATACTGCACGATATGGTTTATTACACGCTTTGCATTACCCTTTGTCTTGACGATAAAGTGGTCGGTCGCGTAACCACATGCTGCAGGATCAAATTATGCAATCCCGATTATAAAAACGGCTGCGCTACTACGTGCGCAAAGCCGCAGACGGAGCAGCCTGAGGACATTCTCCTGGCTGGCACGAGAACGAATGATCGTATACGCCTGGGTCGCATTGCGTGCATGACAGGTAAGGTGCGGTGGTGAGGCTTGTATGATCAGCGTCAGGGACAGGCGCGAAAGATGAGAGAATGATGCGCATGATCTTAGCCAACCATGCATGTTTGCATTCAGAGATGATCCAGTGAATCAACGATGCCACGACCGGTTCTTAATCTCTGTGTTTTCCTAACAACCGATGGCAACCAACTCGTGGGATTTTATTTCTTTGTAGCAATCATGTCGTTGGAGATTGTGATCGCCTCCATCATCCGTGGGTAGCCACCTTCAGTTTTGCGTTAATCAACGGTTACGGAGACCATCCTCTGCGAATTTGCGTACCACCAGCTACCAAGAGCAACTCCAACGCGCCGACCTAAATAGACACCGATTTTATCAGTTTTTCGTTCGTTTGTATCGGCCCGATGGACACCCATATTTGCTTTAGTGTTTGGGTTGGCACATGCGTCCAACGCTCGCCCGATTCATTTTTTAGGTCGCTTGGAAAAAAAGTAGAACGGAAATATTTTAAAAATAAAAACATTTATGCCGGCCACAAAGGCCGGCTAGTGTCCACCCGTCCACATCAATATCAACTAAAACATTAATTAAACTAAAACTACGAGGCGGCGCGTTGCCCTAGACGTCCTTGTCGTCGTCGTTGGGGCCGGTGAGATCGATCAGCGTCGGCACCGGCCCGGCCCAGGGGAATGCCGTATTCCAGGCTGTGGTGACGTCGTCCGCCGCGGGCTGTGCCGCCGCCGGCTGGGCACGGCGCTCCTCCTCGGCGTCGCGCTCCAGCTGCTCGAGGTACTCACCCTCGCGGTGCTCCTCGGCTAGCCTTCACTGGCGCCATTGCTCGAGGTAGGCGCTCTCCTGCGCCTCTGTCGCCCCCATCCAGATCGCCGGTCCGCTGACCCACTTGCGCACCACCTCGATCCAGGAGTAGCACTCGACGGGGGTCGGCTCTGGCTCGGCCTTGGCTGGAGATGGTGGAGCCAGCGGCGGCACTATGCAGTCGCCGGCTGTGGATAGCGCCATGGCCTCCGCCATGCGAGCCTTGTAAGCCTCCTCCTCCTCCTCGTCCTCGTCCTCCTCCTCCATGCGCTCCTCCTCCTCCTCCTCCTGCATGCACCGCTCCTCCTCCCCGCTCTCCCAAAGGGCAGCTGCCAGGACCACATGGTGCTCGTCGCGAGCGGTGAGAGGCGGCGGCGGGGAGCCATGCGAGACGTCACGGACGCCACGTCACTTGGCCTCCTCTTGCTCGAAGGCGAACCAACGCCCCAAGCGGGCGAGTCGAAGTCATAGGCGCGACCGCGGCGCTGCTCCGGCGTTAGCAGTGCCCGCAGGCGCCGCAGCTCCTCCGCATGCGCCCTCGTCGACCGCGGCGCCGCCGACACTGGGATCCTCTCCGATCCAAGTGCCAGTCGTGTGGCAGGGTGACGTCGGGGTAGGGGAGGGGGACACGGTGCTCCCAATGCCACTTCGCCTAGTGCATTGGGACAGCGACCCGCTGCCTTGGCCGGAGGGAAGACGCCAGTGGAGGTGGGGGGAGGCGGGGGAAAGGGGTGGCGGGGGCCTTGCCGTTGTCGGAGAAGAAACCCATTGTTGCGGTGGCTAGGGTTGCCGTCAACGGTGGTGCAGAGGGGTGGCGAGATCGCGACAGGGAGCTTCCGGAAGCGGATGAGGACCCCCCTGTCGGTGTCAAAACCGGCGGATCTCGGGTAGGGGGTCCCGAACTGTGCGTCTAGGCGGATGGTAACAGGAGACAAGGGACACGATGTTTTACCCAGGTTCGGGCCCTCTTGATGGAGGTAAAACCCTACGTCCTGCTTGATTAATATTGATGATGTGTGTTACAAGAGTAGATCTACCATGAGATCAAGGAGGCTAAACCCTAGAAGCTAGCCTATGGTATGATTGTTGTTCGTCCTACGGACTAAAGTCATCCGGTTTATATAGACACCGGAGAGGGCTAGGGTTACACAGAGTCGGTTACAATGGTAGGAGATCTACATATCCGTATCGCCAAGCTTGCCTTCCACGCCAAGGAAAGTCCCATCCGGACACGGGACGAAGTCTTCAATCTTGTATCTTCGTAGTCTTGGAGTCGGCCGATGATGATAGTTCGGCTATCCGGACACCCCCTAGTCCAGGACTCCCTCAGTAGCCCCCGAACCAGGCTTCAATGACGACGAGTCCGGCGCGTATATTGTCTTCGGTGTTGCAAGGCGGGTTCTCCTTCAAACTTCATGTTCCTGTTAAATAGTGTCCGGCTTCCTTATAAATGTTGCGCTCCTTGGCTTCTACGCCCAATAATGGCCTTCTTCCACGTGTCGTATGAATGCGAAAAGCTAGGGTATTTTTACATTTCCCCCCTAGCCGTGCGAACGAGCCGCCTATAAGAGAGGCGAGGATCTAGATCCAACTCATACCATTCTCCTTCCGCAAGTACTCATCGAAGCGCCTCTGACAAAAATCCACTCTATCATGGATAGTCGACGCGGCTCCTCCTCTCGCGCTCCCAGACCTAAGCCAGGAGATTGGGGAAGATGCTCAGTTCCACACAGCGAGCTAGTGGCGCTCCAAACCGAGGGATATCTTCCCCCAGCCTTCATGGTTCCGGTTCGAGCCGGACTGGCCACCTTCAGGGGTGGAAAGCAGGCGAAGAGCGTCCCCAACCCCTCCAAAGGAGAGTGGGTATGCTTTGTCCCTTATCTAATAAGGGGACTCGGATTTCCCATACATCCGTTTCTCCGGGGGCTCCTAGAGTTCTACCGACTCCAGCTTCACCACCTTACACCTGCCTTCATTTTGCACATCGCGGGCTTTGTAGCTCTTTGCGAGCTGTTCTTGGGCATCGAGCCCCATTTTGCGTTGTGGAAGAGATTGTTTTGCCTCGTACCCCGTTCTCACAAGGGGTCGATATATCAAGTGGGCGGAGCCGAAATATGGCGCATCGCCGGGACCGGATATCTATCCGGCACCCCGAAGAAGGCGTCCGAAGACTGGCCTTCGGAATGGTTCTACATGGAGGACGCCCCTCTGCCGGATCCAGTTCGGATTGGCCTCCCGGAGTTCAGCAATGCTCCCTTGAAGAAACGCCTGAGTTGGCGCCCGCGGAGCCCTCAACGGGAGGATGATGGGAGCGTCCATTATCTGATGGGCCGGATTAGGTTACTGGCCCACTCCGGATTGACCATGATTGGAATCATGGCCACGTGCATTATGCGAGGGGTGCAGCCGCTCCAATATAGGGGCCACCCCATGTGGGATTTCAACGGGGAGAACGACGCCACCCGTCATGGCCGCAAGGGGCTGGGATCGGCCGCGGATCTGGTGAAGATTCTGTCCGGCTTGTACAAGGGGGAGAAGGAGGACTTCCTCTAGACGAGCCCACTGAATGGGTTCTCCATAAATAACCCTCGGAGCTGGGTAAGCAAACGTTTATTCATCCGACCCGTGCTTTTGAAGTTAAATGCCTGACTTTATGATTTCGACGCAGGAACTGCATCGAGATGTGGAGGGCATACACAGTCCGGCTCCACAACCCGAGGATCCGAGAAGATCCCTTGATCCGACCTCCGAAGAGGATCCGGACATAAAGGTGGAGCTAATTGACGGGGTGTTCCACCAACTAAGCATGGACAATGCTTTAGTCGCCATCACGGCTGACTACCCCGATTTATGTCCAGCTTCTCAGGTAATTATGACCGGAGTTCTGACACCATTACTTCGTCCTTGTGTTTTTCAGATCATCGTATACCAACGGTGTCTTGCAGGAGGTGCCTTCAAGGCGAGAAGCCAAACCCGCGGTAGCTGACCAGCAAGGGTCAGTTCGGCCCAGCAGGCGGAAAAGGAGTGCGACGCGAATCGAAACATCATCGATATGGTACGGCGCACCACTGTTTTTAAGGGAAGGATCCCTAGGAGGTATATTAATGCCCATAACTTTTCTAGGAGAAAGAGCGCTTGCCAGACAATGTCTGGAGAGGTTGCCAATCAGGCCTCCGCCAGCCATGCTCCAACACGTGGTCCGGAAGGGGAGGCGAACACAAGGCATGAGCCGGATGCTCCTCCAACGGAGGACGCCGACAGGCTGTCCGCCACCCGTTCTGAGGTGGAGAGCGCCATGAATCACAGGCGTCGCCGGACAGTTCTTCGTGACGCGTGTTTCTCCCCGGAGGCGTTGAATGCCTTTGATGCGGGAGACGCGCACCTCTGTGCCGCTCAAGATGGTTTAACCAGAGCCACGGAGCAGTATGTGAAGGACATACGGGTAAGTAATTTTAATAGTTATATATGCCAGTAGCCCCCGAGACATTAAAATAGTTAAAATAACTGATTTAAGGATCATCTATTATGCAGGATCTTACGAAGAAGAATACCCACCTGTCCCAGGAGCTTCAAGAGTGCAAGGCCCAACTTGAGGCCGCACTAACCGCCGCAGGAGGAGACACAGAGACCCCCTCCGGTAACACATATTTCAAAAATGTTTTATGGCGTGCGGCGTGCGTATAAATCTGACAATAATATTGCAGATGTTGCCGGACTTGATCCGGAGAAGCAACAGCTACTGCGTCAGTTGAAGGCCGGTGAGAGGGTGCTTATGAAGGTGCAACAGGAGTGGAACAAACTCCAAGATGCCCACACCCAGCTTGGAGAAGAGCTAAAAGGTGTTCGGGCCCAGCTGTCTGGCTCCTTGAAGGAGAATCAGCGGCTTCGTCGCGACATCTATAGTAAGTGCTTGAGCAAACTCTTTTGAAAAGAAGAGTTCGGCAAGGAAGTCGGTTCACAGAAATATGTCTGTAGGTGTGCTCACAGGTCACCCTATGGAGGAAATGCCTGGTTCAATGGGTGACCAACTTCCCGAGCTGGTGCAACTGCTTGAACGTGTTCAGCAGGCGATGAGTGGCGTCGTTCAGGCCTTATGGCCTTCCGTCTCCCTACCTGAGGGCCTTGGAGGGCTTGCTGAGAAGCTTCAGGGAGTACGGTGACGTCTCCGTCTGTGGAAGATATCGGCCTGCCGTCAAGGCGCCAGGGAGGCCTGGGCCATGGTGAAGACGCGGTACCCGAAGGCTGACCCAAACCACATGGCCGAGGTCGGACCTGTGGGGCCTGATGGGAAGGAGATCCCTGTGAGCTTGATGTACGGCCAAGTAGAGCTGGCCGCGAAATATTCCCAACAGGACTGTAAATTAGACAGCCTGTTAGATGGGATTGAAGAGGAGTACAATCAGTCAGTTTGACGATGTAATTTTAAAATGACATGTAAAATGCCTTCTAGCCGGATTGTAGATCGTTTGCCTTTGCGGACCTTTTCGCTTCAACCTCGGGACCCAACAGTCCGGAGTGTGTCCGAATACCCTGACGGTTATAAAAGAACCGGGGCATGCATGGAGACAAGGCGTAGGGGTCATAATTGCTTTATCAGACAAGTGCCCAACTAGCTATGTTATATTACATGGTTAGTAAGAAACATCTTCCAGGGAGAATAGTTCCGTTAAGGGTTCCTTTCCATGGGAGGCATGCCCTAAAGTGCATGTCTGGACTGCGAAAATAGTAGAAAAAGCATCTGGGGGCAGATAAATAAGTAAGTAATAAATCATCTTTCAGGTCACCGACCGAATATTCCCTTAAGAACGCTAGCCTTCGGCTTCACCCAGTCTGAGGTACACATCCGACTGACCCGGCAGTAACAATCGCAGAGGTGCTCCCTTTACCTCCTAGCCGAACAATCGAGAACGTAGGGGTAAGCACAAGAGCCAAGCAACCCGGCTTGGCCAAAACTTAAGTCATATTGATGCATATAATGGTGATCAAAAGGTTCATGCAGAAGTGTGACACATGTGGTGGGCATGAAGCCCATATAAATAAGCTTCTGTTAAAGAAGCCCCCAGGTATAACGAGTGCGAGTAGCACATCGAGCGAGTGCGAACGAAGTGCAGATTAGCCCTCAAGAGGTTTGTATTGAAAGAGGGAGGAAAAGGGAGGGAAAACAAAGACAGCGAAAAAACATGAAAGGTGGGAGGAAGGAGACGAACCCTGAGTCCGGCGCTAGGCGTAAAATCTTCGGAGATGGGCTGCGTTCCATGGATTTGGCTCGAATCGGTTGTCAGATGCGTTGCGTAGATGGTATGCACCGCCGGTAAGGACTTGGTCGATGATGAAGGGACCTTCCCATTTGGGCTTAAGTTTGTCCTTTTTCTTGTCCGGCAGGCGTAGAACTAGCTCGCCAACATTGTAAGTTTTGGCCCGTACTTCTCTGCTTTGATATCTTCGAGCCTGCTGTTGATAGAATGAAGAACGGGATTTTGCCACGTCGCGCTCCTCCTCTAAAGTGTCCAAACTGTCCTGCCGATCCAGCTCGGCTTCTCTTTCCTCGTACATGCGCACGCGAGGTGAGTCATGAATTATATCGCAGGGCAAAACTGCCTCAGCGCCGTATACCATAAAATATGGTGTGAATCCGGTTGTGCCGTTTGGCGTGGTCCACAGCCCCCAGAGTACGGAGTCGAGCTCCTCTACCCAATGCGTGTTAGATTCCGTGAGGGACCGCACTAATCTGGATTTAATGCCGCTCATGATGAGACCATTTGCCCGTTCCACTTGACCATTAGTTTGAGGGTGGTAGACTGAAGCGTAGTCGAGCTTGATGCCCATGTTTTTGTACCAGAGTTTAACCTCATCGGCCGTGAAATTCGTGCCGTTATCAATGATGATGCTGTGGGGTACGCTAAAACGGTGTACTACCACGGATATGAAGTCTATCATAGGTCCGGATTCTACCGTTTTAACCGGCTTGGCCTCTATCCATTTGGTGAATTTGTCCACCATGACCAATAAGTATTTGTGCTTGTGGGTTCCCCCTTTAAGGGGTCTAACCATGTCAAGCCCCCAGACCGCGAATAGCCAAGTAATGGGTATAGTTTTGAGGGCGGTGGGTGGCATGTGGCTCTGATTAGCAAAGAGCTGGCAACCGACGCATCGTTGGACTAAGTCCTGAGCATCTGCCCGGGCGGTCGGACAATAAAATCCTGTATGGAAGGCCTTGCCTACAAGGGCCCGGGCGGCGGCGTGGTGCCCGCCGAGTCCGGCGTGAATTTCAGCCAGGAGATTTCGCCCTTCCTCTTCGGAGATACACCTTTGAAGGACTCCGGTTGTGCTTTTCTTATAAAGTTCTCCCTCATGGACCTTGCAGGCTTTAGATCGCCGAACTATGCAGCGGGCCTCATTTTTGTCTTCGGGAAGTTCCTACCGGATTAGGTAGGCTACGAATGGTTCCGTCCACGGGGCAATTACTGCCAGTATTTCGTGGGCTGAATCTATTATTTCATTGGTTGAGCCACCGATTGTGTCAGAATGTTCTGCGTTAGGTGATGCAGTTGGTTCCGGATTGTTATTTCCGGACTCCTCTTCCCATAATACGGATGGCTTAAAGAGCCGCTCCAGGAAGATGTTTGGAGGGACGGCGTCGTGTTTTGCGCCAATGCGTGCCAACACGTCTGCTGCCTGGTTATTATCCCGGGCTACATGGTGGAATTCGAGTCCTTCGAACCGGGCTGACATTTTTAGGATATCGTTTCGGTAGGCTGCCATTTTCGGATCCTTGGCGTCAAAGTCTCCATTTACTTGGGATATTGCGAGGTTTGAATCCCCGCGCACCTCTAGGCGTTGAATACCCATGGAGATTGCCATCCGGAGGCCATGTAGAAGGGCCTCATATTCGGCTGCGTTGTTGGAGTCCGTGTACATTATTTGAAGCACGTATTGGACTGTGTCTCCGGTTAGGGACGTCAAGACGACGCCAGCTCCCAAGCCAGCCAACATTTTGGAGCCGTCGAAATGCATGATCCAATTGGAGTATGCGCCGTACTCTTTAGGGAGTTCGGCTTCGGTCCATTCGGCGATGAAGTCAGCCAGAACTTGCGACTTGATAGCTCGCCATGGTTTGTAGGTTATATCAAATGGTAAGAGCTCAATGGCCCATTTTGCAACCTGCCCGTCGCATCACGATTGTTTATAATGTCGTTGAGAGGTACTTCGGAGGCCACCGTTATGGAACACTCTTGAAAGTAGTGTCGCAGCTTCCGGGATGCCATGAACACCGCGTACGCTATCTTTTGATAGTGTGGGTACCGGGACTTGCATGGAGTTAAGACAGTGGATACGTAGTACACTGGTTTTTGAAGAGGGAATTTGTGCCCTTCTGTTTCTCGTTCGATGACGAGTACCACGCTGACAACTTGATGTGTTGCTGCGATATATAACAGCATTGGTTCGCCCAGGTTGGGCGCGGCCAGGACCGGGTTTGTTGCCAATACGGCCTTTATTTCTTTGAGTCCGGCCGTGGCAGCATCCGTCCATTCAAAATGTTCGGTGCGCCGGAGGAGGCGATAGAGGGGCAGTGCCTTTTCTCCCAAACGGGAGATGAAGCAGCTTAGAGCCGCCACGCATCCAGTTAGTTTTTGTATTTGCTTGAGGTCTTTTGGGATATCCAATTGTGACAGAGCTCGGATCTTGGCTGGGTTTGCTTCAATTCCTCTACCAGATACAATGAAGCCCAAGAGCTTTCCGGCTGGTACGTCGAAAACGCATTTTTCCGGGTTGAGCTTAATGTCATATGCTCGGAGGTTGTCGAATGTCACCCTCAAGTCGTCTACTAGAGTTTCGACATGTTTGGTCTTGACGACCACATCGTCTACGTATGCCTCTACTGTTTTGCCTATCTGGGTAGCCAGACATGTCTGAATCATGCGCTGATATGTTGCGCCGGTGTTTTTGAGTCCGAAGGGCATTGTGTTGAAGCAGAATGGCCCATATGGAGTAATGAATGCCGTTGCGGCCTGGTCTTTTTCCGCCATCTTAATTTGATGGTATCCGGAGTATGCGTCGAGGACGCACAATGAATCGTGCCCTGCAGTAGCATTGATGATTTGGTCGATGCGAGGGAGAGGGAAAGGGTCCTTTGGACAGGCCTTGTTAAGGTCTTTGAAATCGACGCAAAGGCGCCAGGATTTGTCCTTTTTTGGTAGCATTACTAGGTTGGCTAGCCAGTCTAGATGTTTTATATCTCTGATGAATCCAGCTTCTAAGAGTTTGGCTAGCTCCTCTCCCATTGCCTGTCTTTTCGGTTCAGAAAATCGCCGAAGAGCTTGTTTGACTGGCTTGAATCCGTTTAGGATATTTAGGCTGTGCTCTGCCAGCCTGCGTGGGATTCCTGGCATGTCTGAAGGGTGCCTGCAAAAAATGTCCCAATTTTCCCGAAGGAATTCTCGTAGTGCGGCTTCTACATCAGGATTTAATTGTGCCCCAATGGAGGCCATCTTTGTGGGGTCCGTTGGATGGACCTGGAATTTGACTATTTTGTCTGCTGGTTTAAAAGAGGTGGAATTGGACCTCTTATCGAGTATCACATCGTCCCTATCCACCGTGGAGCGCAGCGCAGTTAGTTCCTCTGCCGCTAGGGCTTCGGATAATGCCTCTAGGGCCGGTGCGGCTGTCTTATTTTCAGCGTGGAGTGCTGTATCTGGATCACTGGCGAGAATGATTACTCCATTGGGTCCGGGCATTTTCAGCTTCATGTACCCGTAATGGGGTATAGCTTGGAAGATTGTGAATGCCTCTCGCCCTAACAAGGCGTGATATCCGCTGCCGAATGGGACCACTTGGAATGTGACCTCTTCGGACCTGTAATTGTCCGGCGAGCCGAACACTACATCTAGCGTGATTTTTCCTGTGCAGCGTACTACTCGACTAGGGATTATTCCCCTGAAGGTTGTGCTGCTTCGCTCAATGCAGCTCCAGTCAATTTCCATTTTTGAAGGGTTTCTTCGTAGATGAGGTTTAATCCACTGCCGCCATCCATGAGTACCTTGGTAAGACGAAAGCCGTCCACAATCGGACTGAGGACCAATGCGGCTGGTGCTCTAGCTGTTTGGAATTTAGGTTCGTCGCCGGCATTGAAGGTGATAGTCGTGTCGCTCCATGGATTTGCTGTTGCTACTTGGTAGACTTCGGCGAGGCTGCGGATTGTTTGTTTCCGCATGTTATTTGATGCGAAAGTCTCGAAGACTGTTAGTACCATACTGGTACTGCTGGGCAGGTTGCCCGGGGCTAAAAAGCCTTCACCACTTTTGGCCACCTGCCGTAGTATACAACATGCTCGAAGGCTATGTGTTGGAGTGGCGCCCTCCATACTGTGGATTTGGAGGGTCCGTTGAGCCATCCCTCGAGTACGGTTCCGTACCCTTTAGGGGGGTTTTGCTTTTTGGTTTTTAACCCAGGTGCTTGAGTATGACGCACTCTTTTATTTCGGACTGGGGTTGTATTCAGGGCCGGATTGTCCCAAAATCTAGTTTCGGTTTTCCAGGCACTCTCCATCGCGCAGTGTTTTTGTACAATGGTCGCTAGGTCGGCGAAGCGTGTAACTTCGCGACGACTGATGGCGTTTATGATTCCCTTGTCCGTGCAATTGTTGCAGAAAATTGAAATCGCGCTTTTTTCACGGCAGTCTTTTATCCTATTCATAACCAGGAGGAATCTGGCCCAGTAATGATGTACTGTTTCATCGAGCTCTTGCCGTATTTGAGATAGATCGCTTATGTTTGGGTGGGCGGGTGGAATTAAGTTCGGAACCCCGCCCGATCTGAGGCTAAAAGGCCAAGAAGCTTCCGGATTTGGAAGCTTGGTTTGTTGGATGCTTTCCAACGAATCTGGTCCGATGCCTGACTTTAGGTTCAGTATTTGATTGGCGTCCATCCCTCCGCGGGAATCCGGCATGAAGGGATCGGGAATCCGGACATAGTTGGTTTTCAACATAGAAGAAGAGTCGCCGCATTGTTCCTCTACCACAACAACGAGGTGGGTAGCCTGGGGAGAGTTAATTTCTCTCAGATTGGTTTTAAGCCCAATCTGATCGTAGTCGGTAGCGACTCCCAGGGCGGCGATGCGATCCAAGAGCTCGTTTACGGAGGAGAGCTCCATCGGATCTAGCTGCTCGGCAAATTCTGAGCTGATGTGAAGATCGCTTTTGATGACCTGAGAGGTCATCGTCGGAGCGGTGTCCGAAAAGGCGGTCATAAGAAAACCACCTAGCCGGATAGTTCGGCCGGCGGCCAAGGCTCCCTTGACGACGCGCCTTCTTTAAAGACGAGAAAAGGCATCCTTCCTGATCGCGACGGCACAGAGGAACTCTCAATGAAAGCACCAATGTCGGTATCAAAACCGGCGGGTCTCGGGTAGGGGGTCCCGAACTGTTCGTCTAGGAGGATGGTAACAGGAGACAAGGGACACGATGTTTTACGCAGGTTCGGGCCCTCTTCATGGAGGTAAAACCCTACGTCCTGCTTGATTAATATTGATGATGTGTGTTACAAGAGTAGATCAACCACGAGATCAAGGAGGCTAAACCCTAGAAGCTAGCCTATGGTATGATTGTTGTTCGTCCTACGGACTAAAGCCATCCGGTTTATATAGACACCGGAGAGGGCTAGGGTTACACGGAGTCGGTTACAATGGTAGGAGATCTACATATCCGTATCGCCAAGCTTGCCTTCCACGCCAAGGAAAGTCCCATCCGGACACGGGACAAAGTCTTCAATCTTGTATCTTCATAGTCTTGGAGTCCGGCCGATGATGATAGTTCGGCTATCCGGACACCCCCTAGTCCAGGACTCCCTCACCCCCCC
>NC_041391.1:494929091-494971743 GCF_002162155.2 Triticum dicoccoides | reverse complement strand
CATCGCTGATGTGTGGGCCCAAGGTGGGCGGTCTTCATTAATAAAGCTGACCGCGGTAGTTAGACGGCCGCCAGGTGGGGACGCGGCGGACACCGAGAAGGTGCGCGAGGCGTCTGCTTCGCGTCCGTGCCGACACATTTCCGGCGCAAATTTTGGCCGCAAATGGGTCCGCAAAGACGCGTTTTGCTAATGGATCGGCACATTGGGCGTCCACTTTTGTCCGCGCTGACCCAAACGGATAGCGGCGGACGAAATGGGTACCTGCGTTGGGGTTGCTCTAATTTGCATATTTATTTTCATTTTAAAAAAACCAAAACATACTATGTCGGTGTAGTAAGGTTTGGGTCCTTAGTACCTCAGACTTATGCATAGGCAGTGTACCCTTCACGACGGCAAGGCTTGATGGAGGAAACTAAAGATAAACTCAAGATACAAAGGAGACTTCAACTGAGGTGATCAAATAGTACCACAAAAGAGTATAGGAGATCAAGGTTGAAGGATTGCCGGCAAGCAAATGAAGACTCAACAAGCTCTGAGCCCGACAAGAATCCCACTATCCTGCCACCGCTCCACCTCATCGATCAGGTTGTCACTTGTCGTATATGTGTCGAGCGAGCAGGTAGTTAGGTGAGTCTTGTTTGGGCACGTGTCAGCTCACCGCCGAAGGCACAACTTTAATGATACCCGTCACAGATGCGCGTCGTAGGAATACGAGGTAGCTGGGCGAATGACACATAAGGAGAGGCAATCCTTGTCGGGGAGATTTACCAGCGTGACACCTCACGACGCATTTAATGCACCTTCAGAGAGGTATTTGGCACTGTAGCCACTATTCCATGGCTACCTTTACACGGGTCAAAATCCCGTCCATTTGCATACGTAGCTGCACTCTTCGAGCACCTTGCCGGGACGTGCGCACCTTGTAGCTAGACATATACACATCCAATACACAAAGCAGAAGTAGGGTTTTATGCATGACAGCTGCCCGAACCTGGGTAAATTCGTGCGTCCCTGCTAGTTATGTGATACGTCCATTTTGCATCATGCTTTTATATTGATATTTATTGCATTATAGGCTGTTATTACACATTATGGTACAATAATTATGCATTTTATCTCTTAATTTACATGGTTTATATAAAGAGGGGGAATGCCGGCAGCTGGAATTCTAGACCGGAAAGGAGCAAATCTAAGAGACCTATTCTGCACAACTCCAAAAGTCCTGAAAATTTACAAAGAAATATTTTAGAATATATAAAAAATATTGGGCCAAGAAAATACCAGAGGGGACCCATCAGGTGTCCACAAGGGGGCACGCCCTACTCCCTAGGCGCGCCCCTAGGGCTTGTGGGCCCCTTGGCAGGTCTCTGGTGCCCATCTTCTACTATATGGAGGGTTTTGACTTGGAAAAAAAAATCAGAAGCAAGCTTTCGAGACGAAGCGCCGCCGTCTCGAGGCGGAACCTTGGCAGAAGCAATTTAGGGCTCTGGTGGAGCTGTTCTGTTGGGGAAACTTCCCTCCGAAAGGGGGAAACCGAAGACATCGTCATCACCAACAATCCTCACATCAAGAGGGGGTCAATCTCCATCAACATCTTCACTAGAACCATCTCCACTCAAACCCTAGTTCATATCTTGTATCCGTTCTTTGTCTCAAAACCTCAGATTGGTACCTGTGGGTTGCTAGTAGTGTTGATTAGTCCTTGTAGTTGATGCTAGTTGGTTTATTCGGTGGAAGATCATATGTTTAGATCCTTAATGATATTCATTACCCCTCTGATTATGAACATGAATATGCTTTGTGAGTAGTTACGTTTGTTCCTATGGACATGGGAGAAGTCTTGTCATAAGTAATCATGTGAATTTGGTATTCATTCGACATTTTGATCAGATGTATGTTGCCTTTCCTCTGGTGGTGTTATGTGAACATTGACTACATGACACTTCACCATGATTTGGGCCTAGGTGAAGGCATTGGGAAGTAATAAGTAGATGATGGGTTGGTAGAGTGATAGAAGCTTAAACCCTAGTTTATGCGTTGCTTCGTAAGGGGCTGCTATGGATCCATATGTTTCATGCTATGGTTAGATTTATCTTTATTCATCTTTCGTAGTTGCGGATGCTTGCAAGAGGGGTTAATCATAAGTGGGAGGCTTGTCCAAGTAAGGACAACACCCAAGCACCGGTCCACCTACATATCAAATTATCAAAGTAACGAACACAAATGATATGAGCATGATGAAAACTAGCTTCACAATAATTCCCATGTGTCCTCGGGAGCGCTTTTCTTTATATAGGAGTTTGTCCAGGCTTGTCCTTTGCAACAAAAAGGATTGGGCCACCTTACCGCACTTTAGTTACACTTGTTACTTGTTTCCCATTATGAATTATCTTATCAGAAAACTATCTGTTACCGATAATTTCGGTGCTTGCAGAGAATACCTTGCTGAAAACCGCTTGTCATTTCTTTCCGCTGCTCGCTGGGATCGACACTCTTACTTATAGAAAGGACTATGATAGATCCCCTATACTTGTGGGTCATCAAGACTCTTTTCTAGCAACGTTGCAGGGGAGTGAAGCGCCTTTGGTAAGTGGAATTTGGTAAGGAAAAATTTATATAGTGTGCTGAAATTTACTGTCACTTGTTGCTATGGAAAATAATCCTTTGAGGGCTTGTTCCGGGTATCTTCACCCCGTCTGGAAGAGCAAAGAGTTGCCCCTCAACCAATAAACCTACTGAAAATATCTATTATGAAATTCCTTCAGGTATGATAGAGAAACTGCTAGCTAATCCTTATGCAGGAGATGGAACATTACATCCTCATATGCATCGAATCTATGTGGATGAAGTTTGTGGATGATTTAAGATTGCAGGTTTGCCTCCAACGTATCTATAATTTTTTATTGTTCCATGTTGTTATATTATTATTCTTGGATGTTTTATAATCATTTTATATCATTTTTTGGTACTAACCTATTGACATAGTTCCCAATGCAATTGCTGTTTTCTGCATGTTTTTTACATCACATGAAATCAATACCAAACGGAGTCCAACGCAGCAAAACTTTTTGTGGATTTTTTTGGCCAGAAGACATCCAGTGGGCCAGGAACACACCTGAGGGGAGCTCCGAGGGGAGCACAACCCACCAGGGTGTGCCTAGGGGCCCAGTCGCGCTCCGGCGGGTTGTGCCCTCCTCGTTGGCCTCCTGCATCGCCTCTTTGCTTTATAAATACCCCAATATTCTAGAAACCCCAGGGGAGTCGACGAAAATCAATTCCAGCCACCGCAGAGTCCAGAAACACCAGATCCAATCTAAACACTATCACGCAGGGGTGCATCATGTCCATTGGTGCATCTCCGAGGATGTGTGAGTAGTTCTTTGTAGACCTACGGGTTCGTAGTTAGTAGCTAGATGGATTCCTCTCTCTCTCTCTCTCTCTTGATTATCAATACAATGGTCTCTTGGAGATCCATGTCTTTTTGCGGTATGTTCGTTGCGATCCGGTGAACTTTGAGTTTATGATCAGATCTATGTTTTTATCCATGAAAGTTATTTGAGTATTCTTTGATCTCTTATATGCATGATTGATTATAGCCTCATATTTCTTCTCCGACATTTGTGTTTTGTTTGGCCAACTTGATCTATTTATCTTGCAATGGGAAGAGGTGCTTTGTGATGGGTTCGATCTTACAGTGCTTGATCCCAGTGACAGAAAGGGAAATGACTTATGTATCATTGCTATTAAGGATAACAAGACGGGGCCTATTTCTACATAAATAGATCTTGTCTACATCATGTCATCGTTCTCATTGCATTACTCCGTTTTCCACGAACTTAATACACTAGATGCATGCTGGATAGCGGTCGATGTGTGGAGTAATAGTAGTAGATGCAGGCAGGAGTCAGTCTACTAATCTTGGACGTGATGCCTATATAATGTTCATTGTCTGGATATCGTCATGATTATTTGAAGTTCTATCAATTTCCCAACAGTAATTGTTTGCCCATCGTTTCCTATTTTTCTCGAGAGAAGCCACTAGTGAAACCTGCGCCCCCGAGTCTCTTTTCATCGTATTTGCCTTTGCAATCTATTTTCCTTTGCTTTTCTTTCCAGAACTGTTAAACCAAAAATACAAAAATACCTTGCTGTAATTTATTTATTCCGCAATCTATTTTTCCTATCTACCACTTTTACCTCATGTTATTTGCCTATTTTGAGGCACCGTACCCGAAAAGGATTGACAACCCCTTTTACACGTCGGGTTACGAGTATTTGTTATTTTTGTGCAGATGTTGTTTACGTGGTGTCAGGAGGTTCTCCTACTGGTTTGATAACCTTGGTATCATCACTGAGGGAAATACCTACCGTCGCTATACTGCATCATCCCTTCCTCTTTGGGGAAATACCGACATAGTTCTAGTAGACATCAAAAAGAATTTTTGGCGCCGTTGCCGGGGAGGATCTTCAACCTGAACTAGGTTCCTAATCACAAATCTCATCTCCTCGCAATTTACATTATTTGCCATTTGCCTCTCATTTTCCTCTCCCCCACTTCACACAAATTTACCATTTTATGTGTCCTCTTTTTTGTTTGTCGTTTTTTCGTCAGATCTGTTTTTGAGTGCAATCTTGTTGTGAAGTCACCATGAGTGGTTTTGGTATGGAAGAAACAGATGATGGCCTAACTCCTAAAAGGGAGCGTACGGGTAATCTAGATGCCAGAACTTTTGTCTTGGGGTAACGGAGTTTTATGGGTAAAGAACATATCCAAGAATTTTTTAATTGTGTCGGAAAATTAAGTCTTGATGATATTCCTATACTTAAAAGGACTAAATCTTATGCGGAAGCTATTTCGGCACTTGTTTTGAAACTGTATTTATCCGTACTCATCCTACCTTGCAAAGATTGTTCCATGAGTTGCCATTATAAAGAATCCTCAAGCTAAAAAGTTACACACTCTTGTTCTGATGAATGAATTTGACTACATAATACGTGAAGCTAGGGAATATTTGATTTTTATGGCATGAACCATGAAAAACCTATGATTGATGAAATTCTTTATAATAGTGATTATGCCTTGAGACATTTGCTTGGAGATAACCAAATCTTTGATGAGAATCTTAAAATGCAAGTCCCCATTTTAGATATGATCCAACAAGTTTTTAAGGATGTTAATCAACAGTATTCTTGGATTACCGCCGGAAATCAAAGGGGTTATGATAAAAGGTTTCCATGGATAATGTGTTTTATGTTTTATTTACAAAACCTTCCGACACAGATACCTCCAAGGAAAACAAGGATAAGAATGACAAAACTTAGATCCTATGCATTATGCCTAGCTAGGGGCGTAAAATGATAGCGCTTGTTGGGTGGCAACCCAACTTGTATCTTTTTGCTTTTTGGTTTCCTTAGTCTCAAACCGGATACGTATTTTTATTGAATGGAGGAGCTGTCAGTTGGTGCAGTTCCAAGCAGAGCATCGTGGCGGGATCAACGTGTGAAGCGGAGTACATTACTGCTTCAGAAGTGTCAGATTTAGGGTTCCGGTAGACCCTTGAGGTTCGAAGACTGGGGTGCGCGCGGAGGTTTCGCCTTCTACCTACCTGTTCCTCATTGAATCGCTAAGATCTAAACTACGAGAAGCACAACGCAAGAGACATAGGGTTTATACTAGTTCAGGCCACCATTGTGGTGTAATACCCTACTCCAGTGTGTGGCGTGGTGGATTGCCCCTTGGGCTGATGATGAACAATACAAGGAAGAACAGCCTCGCGAGGGTCTGTTCTTGTAATGGCGTTGTCCCTTTGGAGGGGTTGATTCTAGATGCCTATCTTATCTCCAGATTCCTATCCAGATGCCTCTACCCCGCGGGTGGCTAGTCCTATTTATAGGCAAAGGCCCTGGGCCTCTTCCCAAATATTGAGCGGGAAGGGCGCCAACAATTGGCCATTTTGAAGGGGAACATCTAGTACACTTATCCTGACTAAAGTTGGTCCTCGCCTATCAAAGGCTCTGGTGGTGATGCCGACTTGGGCTCCACGATGACCTCCATCCTACCGTTGGACTGGTCTTGGTATTGTTGCACCGAAATGGATGCCTTTGCTTGATGCTCTCGCCTGCGCTTGCTTCCCTTGCACCAAAGAGGAAAGAAGGACACTGCGCGGGCTGGCGCCCTTGGTCGTCATGGCTTGCGTCATGGGCACCTCGCGAGGTACCCCGCCTTGAACTCTCCGCCTCCTCGTGAGCCAGCCTAACGAGGCCGTGCCTGAGGAAGCTCCTTGCCGTCCATCCCGCAAGGCTTGGCCCCTCGCGAGGGTCTTGAGCTTGTGTTGATGAAGATGGGCCGTGCTGGGCCCCCTTTGAGCCACGCCGCAGGCCGCAGGCAGGCAAGTCTGGGGACCCCCGTTTCCAGAACGCCGACAGTAGCCCCCGGGCCCAAGGCGCGCCCGGACTTGGCCGAGCAGAGAGGCGAAAGGGCAAGTGCGAAGCGTCGCGGGCCCTAACAGCCTGCGGCCTTGGGCGCCACGTGGCGATTGATTGTACGTGGGCGTCTCCGCTCCCCCACGACGCCTCGGCAACTGCACGAACTGACGAGTCCCTTCCTCTGCTATTCCTCCTCTTCTTCATATTCGCCATCGCTCCGTCTCACGCTGATGGCGCCCATCCGCCGGTTCTCCGCAGAAGAGAAGGGAAAGGCCCCCCGAGAGGGTCCTGACCCGCTTTCGCCGAAGAAGCGGCTGGTCCCCTGCCGTCGAGAAGAGGGCGCGCGGCAGGAGGTGCCGAGGCCTTGGTGTGAGCGACCGCCGCCAGGGTTCCCGCTGCCCTTGTACGCCCACCTTGAGGGCCTTGCAGGAGCTGATGTCGAGCGCCATGGACGCCGCCGCCGTCGGCACCGGCGAGTCACGGCGGTGCGCGTTGTCCCACCTGTAGTTCACGCCGAGGGCTCCTCCCGAGAGTTTGTGCTCCACGCTGCCATGCCTCCTCCATCGTGGATTCGCCTCCCCTTTCCTTCGCCTCTGAGATTCCGCCGAGGGGGCCCTTCAGGCTCTGGCTGCAGCATGCTGATTGCCAGACTCCTGCGACCGATGCGGATGTCGAGGTCATCGCTCCAGGTAAGGTCTTCATGAACCGGGGCTGGGGCGAGATCGCCCGGGTTTGCAAGACGAGGGGCGCCCTCGTGATCCACCTAGAGTTCAATGGCGCTTCCACGATAATCTTCAAGGTCTTCGACAAAGATGGGCGTCGGCTGGAGTGCTGCCCCGGGAGAGGCGGTCGGGACCCTGCTGCAGCGAGACAGAGGCCGCCCAATCGCTCCCTTGGCGGCTCCTTAGGCGATGAAGGCGCCAGAGGATCCAGCGACTCTGCCGAGCTCTTCGTGACTCCGGAGACGAGCGACGACAGCTACGAACCCCCAAGCATGCGCCACTCTCGGAGCAGGGCAGGCTCGTCCAGCCGTCGCCGCCCCTGAGCTGGATGGGGTTGGCGTCGGTGCTGGACGGCCCACTATTGATGATGGCGTCCGCCGTGATGGTCCCCGTAGTTAGGAATCTTTAAGATCCGCGTCTTTTGTCCCTGCGAGGAATCGAGAATTTACCCCGTGGGAACTTGTAAGATGTTTCCAGCTCCGTTCGTCAATATGATCCTCATTATGAGGCAGTGCAAGGTGGTAGTTCCGTCTTAGCTTGGTTTCTTCTTGTCAGACCTCATGAGGGCTTGATGCTCTGCGCCAACAGGTCCCAGTCCCCAGGCGGCTTTAGCCGTCGCTGGTATGCCAGGTCGCGATGCCGTGGTCAAGGTTAGGAGGTGAGCGACCCGAGGCCCGGTAAGAGCCCCTGAGTTGCGATGCTCAAGAGGTCCCCCTTAGCGCTCAAGCAGCCATCATTCGGTGAGAAAGGAGAGTGACGTTGCTAAGACGGGACTGCATTAAGTGCGGGGACGGTCCTCTAATAGATAGTGTTCCCGGAGAGTGACTTATCTCGAGGGTCAGGAACGCTTCCTGGTGAGGCGCTAGGTCCGTGCCTTGGCCGGCGGGGGGTTGCTTGGCGAGGTCATCACGTGCTTCTCTCCTCTCTCCTTCGCTCCCCTTTCTGCTCTACGTCCTCGGGTCCCGGCCCTCGAGCGAGTCTCAACCGTCGCTGGTATGCCAGGTCGCGATGCCATGGACAAGGCTAGAGGCTGAGGGCTGGAGAACCAGTAGGAGCCCTAAGTCGCGATGCTCAGGTACCCCCCTTTAACGTGCAAGCGGTTTGCATGGATGAGAGTAAAGAAGACACCGTGAGGGCCTCGCATGATGACGCTCTTGGGGAGACCATGCAGGCTCATCACAGAAGAAATGAGAGTTCGTCGCGACAATCGACGGTTAGCCGTTAGTTGCTTTAGAGAGGCGGCGAGGCACGAAAGGCCTGGTGGGGTGTACTGGTTCACCCGCGATCCAGCTCAGGACTCACGAGGCCCTACCCCAAGGCGGGTTGCGCCTGGCTCCGGGCCTTATCTTGGAGTGTGTTCCTGCAAATTTGGCTAGATGCCAATGCTCTATGTCCTCGGGTCCTGGCTCTCGGGCTGGTCTCAGCCGTCGCTGGTATGCCGGGGCGCGATGCTGTGGGCAGACCAGAGGGTGAGGGCCGGAGAGCCGGTAGGAGCCCTGAGTCGCGATGCTCAGGCACCCCCTTTAACACGCAAGCTTGCGACATCCAAGAAGAAAAAGTACCATGAACAGGCACCAAACAACAAGCATGACGGGTCGAAAACATGGCCCTAAGATAAATGCAAGAGGGGTACATGCCACTGGGTCTGACCCGAGCGGCTTGGGGATAATGCAGCCCGAGGGGCGCCCCCAGCAGAGTAAGCTAAGAACATGAAATAAAAGAGATACACGCCACAGGGACAGACCCACGCGGCCTGGGAATAATGCAGCCCTGAGGGCGCTCCCAGCTGGAAATGAAACTAGAAAGATGTCACCTGATGACACTGAAGACGAAGGGGTGTTGATGCAGCAGACTCGGTGGGCTGCGAGAGCAAATCCTCACGAGCCCCCAGGCCCTGGGGTCTCGGGAGGCTCCGGAGGCGCTGGTGGCTCCTTGCGGACCGTCTCCATCTCCGCCAAGGCTGCGGAACGCCTGACCTCTTGAGCCTCCAGGATGGCCCTCATGATGCGCTGGTACGCAGCAGCTGCATTCGGCGAGCCGTAAGGCATGCGAACGTAGCTGTGAGGTGGAACCTCGCAGCGTCCCACTCGCGAAGGCCAGAGGGGCTCCTGAGACGCGGCTTGGTTGAGCCCTGGTATGTCGATGCAGACGCGCAGCCCACCATCCTCGCCTGGATGGGGGCCACAGCGGGTAAGCGGTGGCTGCCTCTCATGACCCTTGACTCCTGTAGCTCCTGAATGGCCTTGCTGACGAACTCTTGAGGGTTTGGCCCTCCTTGCCTTGCTCCTTCTTGATGGAAACGTGCTTCGAAACACGCCTCCACGTGGTGCCCAAGCGCCTCCCTCATGACCTTGGCGAGGTCGACGGCCCTCCAGGGGAGAGCCCCCGAGCCCTGCCTGAGGAGGGCGCCGGGCGCACTTCCCAATGCGATCGAAGGAGGTTCCCCCTGAGCAGGCGCGGGTCCTGAGGGACCTGCCTCCTGAGGGGCCAGGCCGGCCGATGTCTTCTTCTTCTTGGGGGCGGCCTCGGGAAGCCTCCTACTTCCGCGATTCGGGTCTTCCAGTGATGCGGCCTGAAAAGCTCTCTCCAGGGAGCAAACTGCGTCTCTCTCTTCGCAGGGCACTGTGATGACTCCGCCGCTTCCTGGCATCTTGAGGACTTTGTAGCCGTGGTGGGTTACGGCCATGAACTTGTCCAGCGCTGGGTACCCGAGGATGGCGTTGTACGGCAGGCGAATGTGGGCGACATCGAAGTCGATGAGCTCGGTGCGGTAGTCGTCGCGTGCCCCGAAGGTGGACCTGCCCAATCGGGACCGTGGAGCCGTCGGTGACTCCGGAGAAAGGCTTGGTTGGCTGAAGCTGACTGTAGGGTACTTGGAGATTGTTGAATGTTTCCACGGACAGGACGTTGAGCCCTGCTCTGCCATCGATGAGGGTCCTGGTGACTAGCACGTTGCTGATGATTGGGGAACAAAGCATCGGGAGGACTCCGGTTGTGGCCGCACACTTGAGCTGATCCGCTGAGCTGAACGTGAGGGCACACGCCGACCACCTGAGAGGGCGCGTGGCCCCGATCTTGGGGAGGACTGCATTCACTTCTCGGGCAAACTGCTTGAAGATGCGCTGAGAGGCTGGGGCTTGAGCTCCGCCTAGGATGCAGGCGATCGCACGTGGTTCCTGGAAGCCCCCAGCCCCCTCGTCCTGATGACGGTCCTCATTTCTCCTTGGCTGCGGCGGTAGCGGAGGGAGGCCTACGTTACCTTGCGGGCGATCCTCGCGAGGCTGATCTCTCCAGCCTCCCTCACGAGGCGTGTCTTGCCAGCGATCCTTGCGAGGTTGGTCGCGCCACCCTTGACGTGGGCCGCGGTCGTCCCAGTGCCCTGCGTTCCTTCCTCCTCCTCGTCCGTAGCCCCGGTCGTTGCGGTCGGGACGCCGGCCAGTCCGTCCTTCACGCACGGCCCGGAGCTCTTGGCATTCATTGGTGTTATGGGTGTGGAGGTCGTGGTACACGCAGTACCGACTGCCCTTGGAGGATTCGGGCCGATCTCTGCCCCGCTTTGTGTTTGGTTCTGCCGCGAGCACGGCAGCCCCTTTGCGCTACCTGTCCTTGTCCTTGGGATTCTTCTCTTCAGGGTCTGCGGCAGACAACTCGAGGAGGGATAGACGCCCTTCCTTAGCCCTGGCGCACTTGGTCGCTAGGTTGAACAGCTCCAAGGAAGTGAATAGATCTTCATGCATTGCGAGCTCCTCCTTCATTTTGACGTCACGCACGCCATCAGAGAAGGCTGAGATGATGGCCTCCTCGGTCACCTTGGGAATCTTGAGGCGCGCGTTGTTGAAGCGCTGGATGTACTTTTGCAGGGTTTCCCCTGGTTGCTGCTTGATGCGGCGCATGTCGCTCACGGCGGGTGGCCGGTCGCGGGTACCCTGGAAGTTGGTGATGAAGCGGGTGCGCATCTCGTCCCAGGAGGAGATCGTGACTGGGGCCAGGTTCAGAAGCCAGGTGCGGGCCCCGTCCTTGAGAGCCATGGGAAACCAGTTCACCATGACCTTCTCGTCTCCGTTGGAAGCCTCGATGCCCAGCTCGTAGAGCTGGAGGAACTCTGCAGGGTCAGCCGTGCCATCGTAGTGAGGAGGCAGGTCTGGCTTGAACTTGCCGGGCCACGCAACGGTGCATAGCTCAGTGGTGAAGGTGCGATAGCCCGCTGTGGCCACAGGAGGCCTTGGAGGACAAAGGGCTCGGTCCTGCGGGTCCCCGTGCGCCGCAGCTGGGTGCAGCGCGGGGTCTTGACGTGCTGGAGCAGGAGCGTGGTCGGGACGAGCCGGAGCAGGGAGCGCTCGGGCAACTTCTAGAGGGCGAGGGACCTCTTGGCAGCTCTGCTCCTGCCGCGCTGGTTCCTGACGGGGCGGGTTCCGCCCAGGGGCCACGCTCCTCGGAGCCAAGGCGCCTTCTTGAGGGGGAGGCGGCTGAGGCGCCCCAGGAGCTTCATTGCCCGCGCATGGCGGGGCGCGGTGTAGCGAGAAGGATGGCGCGGGGGAGCGCCCAGTGGCGCGGACGAGTTCGGCGAATCGGTCGAGCCATTCTTCGTAGACGTCGTCGACGGGGCGGTAGCGCAGGAGCTCGTTTTCCGCGATGAGCGCAGCTCGAGCCTCCATGGCCGCGCATTGCGCGCGGGACGAAGAACCAGCGGGGGTGAGCGAGGGCGTAGCGGTGCGGCCGTCTCGCCTCATGGATGGTTGCTGGGACGATGCTTGCTGCTCGTTCCGTGCCAGGCCGGTGGCGGCGTTGACGGCAGGTGACGGGGAATGATGGGGGCGCCCGCCGACGGGAGCCGTCTGGGCGATGCGGGAAGCGAGGGCGGCTCGGCGCTCAGCGCGAACCCGACGTGCGTCAGACATGGACGCGACGGTCGGAAAAGAACAGGGCGACGGAAGACGAATTCCGGAGCACCCCTACCTGGCACGCCAAATGTCGGATTTAGGGTTCCGGCAGACCCTTGAGGTTCGAACACTGGGGTGCGCGTGGAGGTTTCGCCTTCTACCTACATGTTCCTCACCGTATCGCTAAAATCTAAACTACGAGAAGCACAACACAAGAGACACAGGGTTTATACTGGTTCAGGTCACCATTGTGGTGTAATACCCTAGTCCAGTGTGTGGCGTGGTGGATTGCCCCTTGGGCTGATGATGAACAATACAAGGAAGAACAGCCTCGCGAGGGTCTGTTCTTTTAATGGCGTTGTCCCTTTGGAAGGGTTGATTCTAGATGCCTATCTTATCTCCAGATTCCTATCCAGATGCCTCTACCCTGCGGGTGGCTAGTCCTATTTATAGGCAAAGGCCCTGGGCCTCTTCCCAAATATTGAGCGGGAAGGGCGCCAACAATTGGCCATTTTGAAGGGGAACATCTAGTACACTTATCCTGACTAAAGTTGGTCCTCGCCTGTCAAAGGCTCTGGTGGTGACGCCGACTTGGGCTCCACGGTGACCTCCATCCTACCGTTGGACTGGTCTTGGTCTTGTTGCACCAAAATGGATGCCTTTTCTTGATGCTCTCGCCTGCGCTTGCTCCCCTTGCACCAAAGAGGAAAGAAGGACACTGCGCGGGCTGGCGCCCGGCTGGCGCCCTTGGTCGTCATGGCTTGCGTCATGGGCACCTCGCGAGGTACCCCGCCTTGAACTCTCCGCCTCCTCGTGAGCCAGCCTGACGAGGTCGTGCCTGAGGAAGCTCCTTGTCGTTTGCCCCACGAGGCTTGGCCCCTCGCGAGGGTCTTGAGCTTGTGTTGATGAAGATGGGCTGTGCTGGGCCCCCTTTGAGCCACGCCGCATGCCGCAGGCAGGCAAGTCTGGGGACCCCCGTTCCCAGAACGCCGACAGGAAGCAACAAATGAAGGAGTTTGGATGAAGGAGTTCATATCTGACCTAGGTGTCATACCTAGTGCATCGGGTCCAATGAAAATCTTTTGTGACAATACTGGTGCAATTGCCTTAGCAAAGGAATCCAGATTTCACAAGAGAACCGAGCACATCAAGAGACGCTTCAATTTCATCCGTCATTAAGTGTCGGAAGGGGAAATAGAGATTTGCAAGATACACACGGATCTGAATGTTGCACACCTGTTGACTAAGCCTCTTCCACGAGCAAAACATGATCAGCACCAGAGCTCCATGGATGTTAGAATCATTACTATGTAATCTAGATTACTGACTCTAGTGCAAGTGGGAGACTGAAGGAAATATGCCCTAGAGGCAATAATAAAGTTATTATTTATTTCCTTAATTCATGATAAATGGTTATTATTCATGCTAGAATTGTATTAACCGGAAACCTAGTACATGTGTGAATACATAGGGTCCGCACATTTAACGTTGGATGACGATTGGTATTATGAGTTTATGTGATATGATGTACCGAAGGTTGTTCGGAGTCCCGAATGTGATCACAGATATGAAGAGGAGTCTCGAAATGGTCGAGACAGAAAGATTGATACATTGGATGACTATATTTGGACATCAGGAGTGTTCCGGAGAAGTTTCGGATAAAACCGGAGTGTCGGAGGGTTATCGGAACCCCCGGGGGAACTAATGGGCCTCGATGGGCCTTAGTCGAGAGAGAGAGAGAGAGAGAGGCGGGCAGGGCAGGCCGCCCGGCCCCTCCCCCATGAGTCCGAATAGGACAAGGAAGGGGGGGTGCCCCCCTTTCCTTCCCCCTCTCCCTCTCCTTCCTCCCCCCTCTCTCCCTTTAGGTGGAAACCTACTAGGACTTGGAGTCCTAGTAGGATTCCCCTCTTGGGGGCGCGCCAAGGAGGGCCGACCGGCCTCCCCTCTCCTCCTCTCCTCCTTTATATATGGGGGAGGGGGGCACCACATAGACACACAAGTTGACAATTGTTTTAGCCATGTGCGGTGCCCCCTCCATAGTTTTCCACCTCGGTCATATCGTCGTAGTGCTTAGGTGAAGCCCTGCGCTGGTAACTTCATCATCACCGTCACCACGCCGTCGTGCTAATGAAACTCTCCCTCGACCTTAGCTGGATCTAGAGTTCATGGGACGTTACCGAGCTGAACATGTGCAGATCGTGGAGGTGCCATACCTTCGGCGCTAGGATTGGTCGAATCGTGAAGATGTACGACTACATCAACCGCGTTGTCATAATGCTTCCGCTTTCGGTCTATGAGGGTACGTGGACTCACTCTCCCCTCTCATTGCTATGCATCTCCTAGATAGATATTGCATGATCATAGGAATCTTTTTCGAAATTACCGTGTTCCCCAACAAAACTCATCAAAGAAAACCATAGAATCATCAAAACCTGCACACAACGCAAAGAAAACAGAATCCGTCAAAAACAGAACAGTCTGTAGCAATCTGATTACTTCAAATACTTCTGTAACTCCAAAAATTCTGAAAAGTTAGGACGATGTGAATAATTTGTTTATTAATCTTCTGCAAAAAGAATCAACTCAAAAGCTCTCTTTTCTTAAAAATAAAAAATAATTTCGGGAGCGCAAAAGATTATGTTCTTCAGCAAGATCAAATCAACTCTCACCCAAATCATCCCAAAGGAATTGCTTGGCACAAACACTAATTTAAACCACAAAAACACATCTAATCAGAGGTATAATTGTGTATTTTATTGAAAACAACAAGAGTCATCCGGATCAATGTCAAAGCTTGCATCAACGTAACCGTTTACAATGAGCTCTTTTTCACCTCCATAAACGAGAAAGATATCTTTAGTCCTTTTCAGGTATTTCAGGATGTTCTTGACCGCTGTCCAGTGCTCCACTCCGGGATTACTTTGGTACCTCCCTTCTATGCTTATAGCAACACATACATAAGGTCTGGTACACATCATTGCATACATGATAGAACCTATGGCTGAAGCATAGGGAATGACTTTCACTTTCTCTCTATCTTCTGAAGTGGTCGGGCATCGAGTCTGACTCAACTTCACACCTTGTAAAATAGGCAAGAACCCTTTCTTTGACTGATCCATTTTGAACTTCTTCAAAACTTTATCAAGGTATGTGCTTTGTGAAAGTCCAATTAAGTGTCTTGATCTATCTCTATAGATCTTGATGCCCAATATGTAAGAAGCTTCTCCGAGGTCTTTCATAGAAAAACTCTTATTCAGGTATCCCTTTATGCTATCCAGAAATTCTATATCATTTCCAATCAACAATATGTCATCTACATATAAGATTAGAAATGCTACAGAGCTCCCACTCACTTTCTAGTAAATACAGGCTTCTCCAAAAGTCTATATAAAACTATATGCTTTGATCACACTATCAAAGCATTTATTCCAACTCCTAGAGGCTTGCACTAGTCCATAAATGGATCGCTGGAGCTTGCACACGTTGTTAGCACCCATTGGATCGACAAAACCTTCCGGTTGCATCATATACAACTCTTCTTCCAGAAATCCATTCAGGAATGCAGTTTTGACATCCATTTGCCAAATTTCATAATCATAAAATGTAGCAGTTGCTAACATGATTTGGATAGACTTAAGCATTGCTATGGGTGAGGAAGTCTCATCATTGTCAACTCCTTGAACTTGTCGAAAACTTTTCACAACAAGTCGATCTTTGTAAACAGTAACATTACCGTCTGCGCCGGTCTTCTTCTTAAAGATCCATTTATTTTCTATGGCTTGCTGATCATCGGGCAAGTCCACCAAAGTCCACACTTTGTTCTCATACATGGATCCCATCTCAGATTTCATGGCTTCAAGCCATTTCACGGAATCTGGGCTCATCATTGCTTCCTCATAGTTCGTAGGTTCATCATGGTCTAGTAACATGACTTCTAGAACGGGATTACCGTACCACTCTGGTGAGGATCTTACTCTGGAAGACCTACGAAGTTCGGTAGTAATTTGATCTGAAGTTTCATGATCATCATCATTAACTTCCTCACTAATTGGTGTAGGAATCACTGGAACTGATTTCCATGATGAACTACTTTCCAATAAGGGAGAAGGTACAGTTACCTCATCAAGTTCTACTTTCCTCCCACTCACTTCTTTCGAGAGAAACTCCTTCTCTAGAAAGGATCCATTTTTAGCAACAAAGATTTTGTCTTCGGATCTGTGATAGAAGGTGGACCCAACAGTTTCCTTTGGGTATCCTATGAAGACGCACTTCTCCGATTTGGGTTTGAGCTTATCAGGTTGAAGCTTTTTCACATAAGCATCACAACCCCAAACTTTAAGAAACAACAACTTTGGTTTCTTGCCAAACCACATTTCATAAGGCGTCGTTTCAATGGATTTTGATGGTGCCTATTTAAAGTTGATGCAGCTGTCTCTAAAGCATGACCCCAAAATGATAGCGGTAAATCAGTAAGAGACATCATAGATCGCACCATATCTAATAAAGTATGATACGATGTTCGGACACACCATTTCGTTGTGGTGTTCTAGGTGGCATTAATTGTGAAACTATCCCATGTTGTTTCAAATGAAGAACAAACTCGTAACTCAAATATTCTCCTCCACGATCAGATCGTAGAAACTTTATTTTCTTGTTACGATGATTTTCCACTTCACTCTGAAATTCTTTGAACTTTTCAAATGTTTCAGACTTATGCTTAATTAAGTAGATATAACCATATCTACTTAAATCATCTGTGAAGGTAAGAAAATAACGATACCCGCCACGAGCTTCAATACTCATTGGACCACATACATCAGTATGTATTATTTCCAACAAGTCAGTAGCTCATTCCATTGTTCCGGAGAACGGAGTTTTAGTCATCTTGCCCATAAGGCATGGTTCGCAAGCACCAATTGATTCATAATCAAGTGATTCCAAAAGTCCATCAGCATGGATTTCTTCATGCGCTTTACACCGATATGACCCAGTAGCAGTGCCACAAATAAGTTGCACTATCATTATTAAAGTTATATCTTTTGGCTTCAACAGTATGAATATGTGTATCACTACTATCGAGATTCGACAAAAATAGAACACTCAACAGGGGTGCATGACCATAAAAGATATTACTCATATAAATAGAACAACCATTATTCTCTGATTTAAATGAATAATCGTCTTGCATTAAACAAGATCCAGATATAATGTTCATGCTTAACACTGGCACCAAATAACAATTATTCAGGTGTAAAACTAATCCCGATGGTAAATTTAGAGGTAGCGTGCCGACCGCGATCACATCAACTTTGGAACCATTTCCCACGCGCATCATCACCTCGTCCTTAGCCAATCTTCGCTTAATCCATAGCCCCTATTTCGAGTTGCAAATATGAGCAACAGAACCAGTATAAAATACCCAAGCACTACTGCGAGCATTACTTGAGTACACATCAATACCATGTATATCAAATATACCTTTCGCTTTGCCATCCTTCTTATCCGCCAAATACTTGGGGCAGTTCCGCTTCCAGTGACCAGTCCCTTTGCAGTAGAAGCACTCAGTTTCAGGCTTAGGTCTAGACTTGGGTTTCTTCTCTTGAGCAGCAACCTTTTTGCCGTTCTTCTTGAAGTTCCGCTTCTTCCCTTTTCCATTTTTCTTGAAACTAGTGGTCTTATTGACCATCAACACTTGATTCTCCTTTTCGACTTCTACCTCCGCAGCCTTTAGCATCGCGAAGAGCTCGGGAATAGTCTTGTTCATCCCTTGCATATTATAGTTCATCACAAAGCCTTTATAGCTTGGTGGCAGTGATTGAAGAACTCTGTCAATGACACAATCAACTGGAAGATCAACTCCCAGCTGAGTCAAGTGGTTATGGTACCCAGACATTCTGAGTATGTGTTCACTGACAGAACTATTCTCCTCCATTTTGCAGCTGTAGAATTTGTTGGAGACTTCATATCTCTCAACTCGGGCATTTTCTTGAAATATTAACTTCAACTCTTGGAACATCTCATATGCTCCATGACGTTTAAAATGTCTTTGAAGTCCCTATTCTAAGCCGTAAAGCATGGCACACTGAACTATCTAGTAGTCATCAGCTTTGCTCTGCCAGACGTTCTTAACGTCATCAGTAGCATTTGCAGCAGGCCTGGCACCCAATGGTGCTTCCAGGACGTTCTTTTGTGCAGCAATGAGGATAATCCTGAAGTTACGGACCCAATCCATGTAGTTGCTGCCATCATCTTTCAAGTTAGCTTTCTCTACGAATGTATTAAAATTCAAAGGAACTGTAGCACAGGCCATTGATCTACAACAACATAGACATGCAAAATACTATCAGGTACTAAGTTCATGATAAATTAAAGTTCAATTAATCATATTACTTAAGAAATCCCACTTAGATAGACATCCCTCTAATCATCTAAGTGATCACATGATCGAAATCAACTAAACCATGTTTGATCATCATGTGAGATGGAGTACTTTTCAATGGTGAACATCACTATGTTGATCATATCTACTATATGATTCATGCTCGACCTTCCGGTCTCAGTGTTCCGAGGCCATATCTGCATATGCTAGGCTCGTCATGTTTAACCCAAGTATTCTGCGTGTGCAAAACTGGCTTGCACCAGTTGTATGTGGACGTAGAGCTTATCACACCCGATCATCATGTGGTGTCTCAACACGACGAACTGTAGCAATGGTGCATACTCAGGGAGAACATTTGTACCTTGAAATTTAGTAAGGGATCATCTTATAATGCTACCGACGTTCTAAGCAAAATAAGATGCATAAAAGGATAAACATCACATGCCATCAAAATATGTGACATGATATGGCCATCATCATCTTGTGCTCATGATCTCCATTACTGAAGCATCATCACGGTCTCCATCATAGCATCGTTGTCGTCTCGCCAACTATTGTTACTACGTCTATCGCTACCACTTAGTGATAAAGTAAAACAATTACATGGCGGTTGCATTGCATACAATAAAGCGACAACCATATGGCTCCTACTACTTGCTGATAGTTTTGTTACAAAACATGATCATCTCATACAACAATTTATATCACATCATGCCTGGACCATATCACATCACAACAAGCCCTGCAAAAACAAGTTAGACGTCCTCTACTTTGTTGTTGCAAGTTTTACATGGCTGCTACGGGGTTCTAGCAAGAACCGTTCTTACCTACGCATCAAAACCACAATGATTTTTCGTCAAGTGTGCTGTTTTTACCTTCAACAAGGACCGGGGGTAGACACACTTGATTCAACTAAAGTTGGAGAATCATACAATCACCAGCCACCTATGTGTGAAGCACGTCGGTAGAACCAGTCTCGCGTAAGCGTATGCGTAATGTCGGTCTGAGCTGCTTCATCCAATCATACCACCGAATAAAAGTATGACATGCTGGTAAGCAGTATGACTATTACCGACCACAACTCTTTGTGTTCTACTCGTGCATATAACATATACGCGGCTCGGATGCCACTGTTGGGGAACATGATAATTTCAAAAAAAATCCTACGATCACGTAAGATCTATCTAGGAGATGCATAGCAACGAGAGGGGGGAGTGTGTCCACGTACCCTCGTAGACCGAAAGCGGAAGCGTTATGACAACGCGGTTGATGTAGTCGTACGTCTTCACGATACGACCGATACTAGCACCGAAGGTACATCACCTCCACGATCAGCACATGTTCAGCTCGATGAAGTCCCATGAACTCTAGATCCAGCTGAGGTCGAGGGAGAGTTTTGTTAGTATGATGGTGTGGTGACGGTGATGATGAAGTTACCGGCACAGGGCTTCGCCTAAGCACTATGACGATATGACCGAGGTGGAAATCTGTGGAGGGGGGCACCGCACACGGCTAAAACAATTGTCAACTTGTGTGTCTATGGGATGTCCCCCTCCCCGTATATAAAGGAGGAGAGTGGAGGACGGCCAACCCTCCTTGGCGCGCCCCCAAGAGGGGAATCCTACCAGGACTCCAAGTCCTAGTAGGTTTCCACCTAAAGGGAGAGGGGGGAAGGAAGGAGAGGGAGAGGGGGGCGCCGCCGCCCTTCCTTGTCCTATTCGGACTCAAGGGGGAGGGGGCACGTGGCCTGCCCTGGCCGCCCCTCTCTTTCTCCACTAAGGCCTATTGAGGCCCATTAGTTCCCGCGGGGGTTCCGATAACCCTCCGGCACTCCTGTTTTATCCGAAACTTCTCCGGAACACTCGCGGTGTCTGAATATAGTCGTCCAATATATCAATCTTTATGTCTCGACCATTTCGAGACTTCTCGGCATGTCTGTGATCACATCCGGGACTCCGAACAACCTTCAGTACATCATATCACATAAACTCATAATACCAATCATCATCGAACGTTAAGCATGCAGACTCTACGGGTTCGATAACTATGTAGACATGACCGAGAAACGTCTCCGGTCAATAACCAACAACAGAACCTAGATGCTCATATTGGTTCCTACATATTCTATGAAGATCTTTATCGGTCAACCCGCATAATAACATACGTTGTTCCCTTTGATATCGGGTATGTTACTTGCCCGAGATTCGATCATCGGTATCTCAATACCTAGTTCAATCTCGTTACCGGCAAGTCTCTTTACTCGTTTCGTAATACTTCATCCCAGAACTAACTCATTAGTCACAATGCTTGCAAGGCTTATAGTGATGAGTATTACCGAGAGGGCCCAGAGATACCTCTCCCAAACACGGAGTGACAAATCCTAATCTCGATATATGCCAACCCAACAAACACCTTCGAAGACACCTGTAGAGCACCTTTATAATCACCCATTTACATTGTGACGTTTGGTAGCACACAAAGTGTTCCTCTGGTATCCGGGAGTTGCATAATATCATAGTCTGAGGAACTTGTATAAGTCATGAAGAAAGCAGTAGCAATGAAACTAACACGATCATAATGCTAAGCTAACGGATGGGTCATGTCCATCACATCATTCTCCTAATGATGTGATCCCATTCATCAAATGACAACACATGTCTATCATTAGGAAACATAACCATCTTTGATTAACGAGCTAGGCAAGTAGAGGCATACTAGGGACTATAACTTTTGTCTATGTATTCACACATGTACTAAGTTTCCGGTTAATACAATTCTAGCATGAATAATAAACATTTATCATGAATTAATGAAATAAAGAATAACTTTATTATTACCTCTAGGGGATATTTCCTTCAATTTTTTGCCATGGAAAAGTTGGAATACAGTAGATATAATGCAAAAATAAAATATGAATATGTTTGAAACAATACTGATAGTAGTAGTTTGCTTTCTTATAATAACGGATCTCATGATGGTTTTGTTGAGTTTTGGGTGATCTTATGATGGATGAAGGAATAAGGACTAGCAAAAGGCTAAGCTTGGGGATGCCCGAGGCACCCCAAGATAATATTCAAGAAGTAGCAAGCAACTAAGCTTGGGGATGCCCCCGAGTGGCATCCCCTCTTTCTTCTAACAACCATCGGTATTTTACTTGGAACTATATTTTTATTCGTCACATATTATGAGTTTTGCTTGGAGCGTCTTGTATGATATGAGTCTTTGCTTGTTTTGCTTTGTGTTTTAAGTCTTGAATCCTTGCTGGACACACCTTTTTGAGAGATCCAAAAATTATGCTATGCTTGCTCCTATGCTTCACTAAAAAAATTAGAGCCATGGATTTGCTCTAGTGCTTCACTTATATATTTTTGAGCATAGTGTGCTTTGTTATTTTTGAAGAAATGATCTCATGCTTCACTTAGATTTATTTGGGAGTTAGTAAAATTTTAAGAAATTCTCTCTTGCTTCACTTAGATTATTTTGAGAGAAAGAAATATTATGCTCATGTTCTTCACTTAAATTTGTTTGAGCTTATCAAAAGAAACACATAAAATAGTCCCAAGGTGATAGATATCCAAGGAGGATATAATAAAAACTTTCACGAAGATCATTGGACAAAACAAACTTGATTCTTAGTAATAGTTTTGAGATATGACGATATGATATGTGAGTCATGTTGAGATGTTAAGGTTTGTGATTCCCTATGCAAGCACGAAGTCAATAGTTATGCAATGAAATTTATATCCTACTTGTGGTGCATTATTCGGTGTTACTTATGCTTAATGCTTGGGTACGGGATTTTTCATTTCTTGGTTGGTCGCTTCTCAATCTTTTTGCTAGCCTTCATCTTGCACTAAGTATGATCACTACTTGTGCATCCAAAACCCTTTTAACCAGTTTTGCCATATGAGTCCACTATACCTACCTATATGCGGTATTTCCATGCCGTTCTAATCAAATTTGCATGTGCCATCTCTAGTTTTCAAAATAAATTTCTCTTTTGTGTGCTCTACAGCTCGCGAGGCAGTGAGGGGTGGCCAATATTTTCCATGCTAGATGTGTTATTCTCACGATGAGTGTTTATTCACTTGTAATTGCACGAGAGTACGACAAAGGTATTACGGATGCCCAGTCCTTAAATGAAAAATGAATTTACTTTATGTTGTCAAAGAATAAATTCCTTGGAAAGTGTTGGTATGGAGGGCACCCGTGGATACGGACAAGCCATGGAAAGTGAAAGTAATGGTGGAAAGAGGAATAAACTTTATTTTCTATTTGGGAACCGCCTATGATGTATCTAGCATGGAAAGTGTTGGGAGCTCTAAGTCGTTTTCATTGGTGGGAAAAGTATGCCTCACAAAATGTTTTTATCTCTTAATTTAAGCTTTGAGCTCTGGCACCTCTACAAATCCCTACTTCCCTCCGCGAAGGGCCTTTCTTTTACTTATGCAATTTTTATTTTGAATTTGAGTCTCCACCTTCTCTTATAAAGCACCAACTAAATGGCACTATGATCGTATTTGAGCATTGGGTGTCCCTAATATTTGAGTGTGTTTCATGAATGGATCAATGGTTGAGCATAATGGGCTAGGGATAACTTGCTTTAGTGTTGATATTTTGAAAGACATGGTTGCTTGTTGGTATGCTTGAGTATTAAAGTCTTCATGTCAAAACTAGACTATTGCTTTGAATCATATAAAAGTCCAAATGTCCATGATATAAAGAAAATAAATGTGATGAACATGTTAGGCAGCATTCCACATCAAAAATTCTTTTTTTATCATTTACCTACTCGAGGACGAGCATGAATTAAGCTTGGGGATGCTAATATGTCTCCAACATATCCATAATTTGTGATTTTTCCATGTTGTTATATTATCATTATTGGATGTTTTACAATCATTTTATATCATTTTTGGTACTAACGTATTGACATAGTGCCCAGTGCTAGTTGCTGTTTTCTGCATGTTTTTTACATCGCAGGAAATCAATACCAAACTGAGTCCAAATGCAGTGAAACTTTTTGTGGATTTTTTGGGCCAGAAGACATCCAGTGGGCCAAGAACGCACCTGAGGGGAGCTCCGAGGGGAGCACAACCCACCAGATCGCGCTTGGCGGCCCAGGCGCGCCTCGTTGTGTTGTGCCCTCCTCATTGGCCTCCCGCACCGCCTCTTTGCTCTATAAATACCCCAATATTCTGGAAACCCTTGGGCAGTCGACGGAAATCAATTCCAGCCGCCACAGAGTCCAAAAACACCAGATCGAATTTAGACACCATCACGGAGGGGCGCATCACGTCCATTGGTGCCTCTCCGATGATGCGTGAGTAGTTCTTGGTAGACCTCGGGTCCATAGTTAGTAGCTAGATGGCTTCCTCTCTCTCTCTCTCTTGATTATCAATACAATGGTCTCCCGGAGATCCATATGATGTAAGTATTTTTGAAGTGTGTTTGTAGGGATCTGATGAATTTTGCGCTTATGATCATATCTATGTTTTTATCCATGAAAGTTATTTGAATCTTCTTTGATCTCTTATATGCATGATTGATTATAGCCTCGTATTTCTTCTCCGATAATTGGGTTTTGTTTGGCCAACTTGATGTATTTATCTTGCAATGGGAAGAGGTGCTTTGTGATGGGTTCGATCTTACGGTGTTTGATCCTAGTGACAGAAAGGGAAATGACTTATGTATCATTGCTATTAAGGAACAAGACGGGGCCTATTTCTACATAAATAGATCTTGTCTACATCATGTCATCGTTCTCATTGCATTACTTCGTTTTCCATGAACTTAATACACTAGATGCATGCTGGATAGCGGTTGATGTGTGGAGTAATAGTAGTAGATGCAAACATGAGTCGGTCTACTAATCTTGTAGGTGATGCCTATACATTGATCATTGCCTGGATATCATCATGAGTATTTGAAGTTTTATCAATTTCCCAATAGTAATTGTTTTCCCACCGTTTGCTTTTTTTGAGAGAAGCCACTAGTGAATCCTACGGCCCCCGGGTCTCTTTTCATCATATTTGCCTTTGCGCTTTCCTTTGCTTTTATTTTCAGATCTATTAAACCAAAAATTCAAAAATACGTTGCTGCCATTTATTTGTTCCGCGATCTATTTTTCCTATCTACCACTTTTACCTCACGTTATTTGCCTATCTTGAGGCGTCGTACCCGAAAGGGATTGACAACCCCTTTTACACGTCGGGTTGCGAGTATTTGTTATTTGTGTGCAGGTGATGTTTACGTGGTGTGAGGAGGGTCTCCTACTGGTTCGATAACCTTGATCTCATTACTGAGAGAAATACCTACCGTCGCTATACTGCATCATCCCTTCCTCTTTGGGGAAATACCGACGTAGTTCTAGCAGACATCATTGCCCGAGGATGAAGTCAAGAAGAAGGTCTTCCCTTTATATTTGAAGGAGAAGGCATTGACAGGGTATAGGCTATGCGATGATATTGGGACTTGGGATTACAACCGATTGACATTGGAATTTCATCAGAAGTTTTATCCTATGCATCTAGTTCATTGTGATCGGAATTATATTTATAATTTTTCGCCTCGTGATGGAGAAAGTATCGCTCAAGCTTGGGGGAGGCTTAAGTCAATGTTATATTCATGCCCCAATCATGATCTCTCAAGAGGAATTACTATTCAGAGTTTTTATGCTCGGCTTTTTCGTAATGATCAATCCATGTTCGATACTTCTTGTACTGGTTATTTTATGAAGAAGACTATTGAATTAAAATGGGATTTATTGGAAATAATTAAACACAACTCTGAAGATTGGGAACTCGACGAAGGTAAGGAGTCAGGTATAAACCTTAAGTTTGATTATGTTAAATCTTTTATGGATACCCATGCTTTTCGTGAATTTAGCACTAAATATGGACTTGACTCTGAGATAGTAGCCTCCTTTTGTGAATCATTTGCTACTCATGTTGATCTCCCTAAGGAGAAGTGGTTTAAATATCATCCTCCCATTGAAGTGAAAATAGTAGAACCTATTAAAGCTGAAGAGGAAACTATTACTTATAATGTTGATCCTATTGTTCCTACTACTTATATTGAGAAGCCATCTTTCCCTGTTAGAATAAAGGAACATGATAAAGCTTCAGTTGTGGTTTGTAAGAGTTATACTAGAAAAACTACACCTCCTGAACAGATTAAAGTTGAATCTAGTAATGCTATGGTTAAAGATCTCTTGGTCGATAATATTGATGGGCATGTTATTTATTTCTGTGATGAAGTTGCTATAATTGCTAGACCCGATGATAAAGATAAACATAGACCTATTGTTGGCATGCCTGTTGTTTCTTTTAAAATAGGAAATCATTGTTATCATGGATTATGTCATTTGGGTGCTAGTGTGAGTGCAATTCCCTTTACTTTATATCAAGAAATTATGAATGATATTGCACCTGCTGAAATAGAAGATATTGATGCTACTTTTATGCTTGCCAATAGACATACTATATCATAAATTGGGATTGTTAGAGATGTTGAAGTGTTGTATCGGAAAATAAAATACCCTACTTATTTTCTAGTTCTTGGATCCCCACAAGATGATTTTTTCCCATTATATTTGGTAGAACTTCCTTGAACGCTGTCAATACTAAAATAGATTGTGAGAAAGAAATTATTAATGTAAGTTTTGGGGATGTGTCTCATGAGTTTAATTTCTCGAAATTTTGTAGACAACCCCATGATAAAGAATTTCCTTTTAAAGATGAAATTACTGGTCTTGCTTCTATTGTTGTGCCTCCTACTGATCTTTTAGAACAATATTTGCAAGACCATGAAAATGATATGTTCATGAATGAAAGAAAGGATGGTTATTGATTTTAGAAAGTTGAACAAAGCTACTAGGAAGTTATTGATTTTAGAAAGTTGAACAAAGCTACTTGGAAAGATCATTATCTTGTACCTTTAATTGATCAAATGCTAGGAAGACTATCAAAACATACACACTTTTGCTTTCTAGATGGTTATTCTGGTTTTTTCCAAACACCTGTGTCACAAGAGGATCAAGAAAAAACTAATTTCACTTGCCCTTTTGGTACCTTTGCTTATAGACGTATGCCTTTTGGTTTATGCAATGTACCTCCTACTTTTCAAAGATGTATGACTGCTATATTCTCTGACTTTTGTGAAAAGATTATTGAGGTTTTCATGGATGATTTCTCCGTTTACGGATCTTCTTTTGATGATTGCTAAGTGATAGGTCTCCGTCGTATCTATAATTTTTTATTGTTCCATGCCAATATTCTTCAAATTTCCTATACTTTTGGCAACTTTTTATACTATTTTTGGGACTAACATATTGATCCAGTGCCCAGTGCCAGTTCCTGTTTGTTGCATGTTTTATGTTTCGCAGAAAACCAATATCAAACGGAGTCCAAACGGGATAAAAATGGGAGGAGAATTATTTTGGAATATTTGGGATTTTCCGAAGGAAGAATCAACGCGAAACGGTGTCCGAGGTGGCCACGAGATAGGGGGGCGCGCCCCAGGGAGGCAGGCGCGCCCTGGCCTCTCATGGGCCACCCGTAAGGCGGTTGATGCCCTTCTTTTGCTGCAAGAAAGCTAATTTTATGAGAAAAATCTGGGCGAAATATTCACCCCAATCGGAGTTACGGATCTCCGGATATTTAATAAACGGTGAAGGGGTAGAATCTGAGAACGCAGAAACAGAGAGATAGATCCAATCTCGGAGGGGCTCTCGCCCCTCCCAAGCCATGGGAGCCAAGGACCAGAGGGGAAACCCTTCTCCCATCTAGGGAGGAGGTCAAGGAAGAAGAAGAAGAAGGTGCCCTCTCTCCCCCTTGCTTCCGGTGGCGCCAGAGCGCTGCCGGGGGCCATCATCATCACCGCGATCTTCACCAACACCACCGTCATCTTCACCAACATCTCCATCACCTTCCCCCTTCTATATCCAGCGGTCCACTCTCCCGCAACCCGCTGTACCCTCTACTTGAACATGGTGCTTTATGCTTCATATTATTATCCAATGATGTGTTGCCATCCTATGATGTCTGCGTAGATTTCTATTGTCCTATCGGTGATTGATGAATTGCTATGATTGGTTTGAGTTGCATGTTTTATTATTGGTGCTGTCCTATGATGCTCTCCGTGTCGCGCAAGCGTGAGGGATTCCCGCTGTAGGGTGTTGCAATGCGTTCATGATTCGCTTATAGTGGGTTGCGTGAGTGACTGGAACACAAACCCGAGTAAGGGGATTGTTGCGTATGGGATAAAGGGGACTTGATGCTTTAATGCTATGGTTGGGTTTTACCTTAATGAATCTTTAGTAGTTGCGGATGCTTTCTAGAGTTCCAATCCTAAGTGCATATGATCCAAGAAGAGAAAGTATGTTAGCTTATGCGTCTCCCTCAAATAGAATTGCAATAGTGATTATCGGTCTAGTAACATAGTCAATTGCTTAGGGACAATTTCACAACTCCTACCACCACTTTTCCACACTCTCTATATTTACTTTATTGCTTGTAATCAGCCCCTAGTTTATATTTACGTGCTCTTTATTTTCTTGCAAACCTTTCTTATCACTCCTACAAAGTACTTCTAGTTTCATACTTGTTCTAGGTAAAGCGAACGTCAAGAGTGCGTAGAGTTGTATCGGTGGTCGATAGAACTTGAGGGAATATTTATTCTACCTTTAGCTCCTTGTTGTGTTCGACACTCTTACTTATCGAAAACTGTTGCGATCCCCTACACTTGTGGGTTATCAAGACCTCTTGCTGGCGCCGTTGCCGGGGAGTCATAGCGTGGGGTGAATACTCTCGTGTGTGCTTGTTTTCTTTATCACTAAGTAATTTTTATTTGTTGTTCTAAGTTGTTCTCTATCTTTAGTTATGGATATGGAACGCAAGATACCAAAAAAATTAGTTGTACTTGCTACTCATGAAGATGGGGTAACTCCTAAAACCCTCGATTCTCATTATGCGAAAGATATTATGTACTACTTTGATAATCCTGAGAAAGCCCCATTCAACTTTATAATGGGAGACACGTTGGATCAACGTGAATACTTTAGTAATTATCGCTCGACACAAAAAGGGAAACTATTATGGGATCAATTTATTATGTTGCGCTGGTATGCCTGGAATCTATGCTTGAGATATGATATTACTTGTTGCTCTAGGATGGAGGCTCCACACCTCCCCTTTTCATGCAAATTTAATGATAATGAAACCTTAGCTTCCTATGCTAATGGTATATATGATTACTATGATGTGGAACAAATAGAAGAATTTGTTGCTTTTAAGACTGCCTATGATATTGAAGCTTTGTTTGAAAAGTATGAAGCTTTTGATGATGATGGTTATAGGCCAGAAAATCTTGCTATACTTGGATATTGCTATGAAAATTATGAATACAATTACTATATTAATGCTTTTATGAAGAAAGTCAACGATGTCCAAGAAGAGACTAATATTTTGCAGGAAGCTATGGAAGAAGAAATTGATGAAATAGTGAGCTCATTGGATGAAAAAGATGATGAGGAGAGCGAAGAACAAAAGGAGGAAGAGCGGATTAGCTACCCGTGCCCACCTTCTAATGAGTGTAACCCTCCAACTCATACATTATTTAATTCCCCTTCGTGCTTACTGAAGGATGATTGCTATGATGATTGCTGTGATCCCTTGAATTTGTTTGAAATATCCCTTTTTGACGATGCTTGCTATGCTTGTGGCCAAGATGCCAATATGAATTATGCTTATGGAGATGAACTTGATATAGTTCCTTATGTTAAACATGAAATTGTTGCTATTGCACCCACGCATGATAGTCCTATTATCTTTTTTAATTCTCCAAACTACACTATATCGGAGAAGTTTGCGCTTAGTAAGGATTATATTGATGGGTTGCCTTTTACCATTGCACATGATTATTTTGATGAACATAATATTCATGTGCTTGCTGCTCCTACTTTCAATTATTATGAGAGAGGAACTCTATCTCCGCCTCTTTATGTTTCTAATACGATAAAATTGCAAGAAACACTTTATACTATGCATTGGCCTTTACTTGGTGTGCATGAATTGTTCTTTTATGACATGCCAATGCATAGGAAGAGAGTTAGACTTTGTTGTTGCATGATATATGTTACTTTGTGCTCACTACTAAATTACAAATCATTGTTAATTAAAATTGGTTTTGATATACCTTGGGATCCGGGTGGATTCATTACTTGAGCACTAAATGCCTAGCTTAATGGCTTTAAAGAAAGCGCTGCCAGGGAGACAACCTGGAAGTTTTAGAGAGTCATTTATTTCTGTTGAGTGCTTTCATATAGTTTAAAAAAAATAAAAAAAATAAAGAGGGGAACCTAAAAACTTTTCAATAAGGAAAGTGAAAGTGAGAGAGACAAGCATTGTTGAAGTGGGAACTAGCCTTGAACTTTGTTCATGCTCACGGAAACTTTGTGAATCTTAATTACATAAACTTTTCATCAAAAATAATTATCCCCTTGTACAATTCCATTGTATTATAAAAATAATGTGCCAAGGTTTGCCTTTAGGATGTTTACAATGCTTGTTGGTTTGTACGGTGCTGGACAGAAACTTTGGCTGTAGTGCACGATTTTACATTTTTAACTAGAACATCAATTGGTTCTGATTCCTTTTGTACTGTCTTGCTGTACAAATTTTTTATGTTTCCTAATTTTGGTAGAATTTCTGGGGTACCAGAAGTATGGTGAATGTTCAGATTTCTACAGACTGTTCTGTTTTTGACAGATTCTGTTTTGATGAAAATATCACTTTATATCAGTGGATTAAGCCATGGAAAAGTTATATTACAGTAGACACAAGGCAGAAACAAAATATGAATTTGTTTACTACAGTACTTAGAGTAGTGATTTGCTTTATTATACTAACGGATCTTACCGAGTTTTCTGTTGAAGTTTTGTGTGGATGAAGTGTCTAAACGAGGAGGTTTCGATATGAGGAAAAGGAAGAGAGGCAAGAGCTTAAGCTTGGAGATGCCCGAGGCACCCCAAGTAAATATTCAAGGAGACTCAAGCGTCTAAGCTTGGGGATGCCCCGGAAGGCATCCCCTCTTTCTTCAACAAGTATCGGTATGTTTTCGAATTCGTTTGTTCATGCATTATGTGCAAGTCTTGGAGCGTCTTTTGCATTTAGTTTTCATTTTTCTTTTATGCACCATGCTGGTATGATATAGTCCTTGGTTTATTTATAGAATGCTCATTGCACTTCACTTAAATCTTTTGAGTATGGCTTTATAGAATGCTTCATGTGCTTCACTTATATCATTTGAAGTTTCGATTGCCTGTTTCTCTTTATATAGACAACCACCCATTTTAGAATGCTCTTTTGCTTCACTTATATTTGTTAGAGGGTGGGCATATATTTTTTAGAAAGAATTAAACTCTCTTGCTTCACTTATATCAATTTAGAGAGATGACAGGAATTGGTCATTCACATGGTTAGTCATAAAATCCTACATAAACTTGTAGATCGCTGAATATGATATGTTTGATTCCTTGCAATAGTTTTGCGATATAAAGATGGTGATATTAGAGTCATTGCTAGCGGGTGGTTGTGGATTGTAGAGACACTTGTGTTGAGGTTTGCAAGTCCCGTAGCATGCACGTATGGTAACCGTTGTGTGAAAAATTTGAAGCATGGGGTGTTTCTTTGATTGTCTTCCTTATGAGTGGCAGTCGGGGACGAGCGATGGTCTTTTCCTACCAATCTATCCCCCTAGGGGCATGCGTAGTAGTACTTTGCTTCGAGGGCTAATAAACTTTTGCAATAAGTATATGAGTTCTTTATGATTAATGTGAGTTCATGGATTATACGCACTTTTACCTTTCCGTCATTGCTAGCCTCTTCGGTACCGTGCATTGCCCTTTTTCACCACGAGAGTTGGTGCAAACTTCGCCGGTGCATCGAAACCCCGTGATACGATACACTCTATCACACATAAGCCTCATTATATCTTCCTCAAAACAGCCACCATACCTACCTATCATGGCATTTCCATAGCCATTCCGAGATATATTGCCATGCAACTTCCATCATCATCATATACATGACTTGAGCATTCATTGTCATATTGCTTTGCATGATCGTAAGATAGCTAGCGTGATGTTTTCATGGCTTGTCCGTTTTTTGATGTCATTGCTATGCTAGATCATTGCACATCCCGGTAACCGCCGGAAGCATTCATATAGAGTCGTATCTTTGTTCTAGTATCGAGTTGTAATACCGAGTTGTAAGTAAATAAAAGTGTGATGATCATCATTATAGAGCATTGCCCCATGAAAAAAATGAAAAAAAAGGAAAGGCGAAAGAAGCCTAAATAAAAAAGGGGGCCAAAGAAGCCCACCGAAAAGAAAAAAAAGGGGGCAATGCTACTATCCTTTTTCCACACTTGTGCTTCAAAGTAGCACCATGTTCTTCATATAGAGAGTCTCTTATGTTGTCACTTTCATATACTAGTGGGTATTTTCATTATAGAACTTGGCTTGTATATTCCAACGATGGGCTTCCTCAAATGCCCTAGGTCTTCATGAGCAAGCAAGTTGGATGCACACCCACTTAGTTTTCAGTTTGAGCTTTCATACACTTATAGCTCTTAGTGCATCCGTTGCATGGCAATCCCTACTCCTCGCATTGACATCAATTGATGGGCATCTCCATAGCCCGTTGATTAGCCGCGTCGATGTGAGACTTTCTCCCTTTTTGTCTTCTCCACATAACCTCCATCATTATATTCTATTCCACCTATAGTGCTATATCCATGGCTTACGCTCATGTATTGCGTGAGGGTTGAAAAAGCTGAAGCGCGTTAAAAAGTATGAACCAATTGCTCGGCTCGTCATCGGGGTTGTGCATGATGGGAGCATGTTGTGTGACAAAAATGAAGCATGGCCAAACTGTATGTGTTTGTAGGGATAAGCTAGCTTTGGCCTTGTTGTTTTGAAAATACATGATTGCTTTATTGGTACGCTCGAAGTATTATCGTTTTTATGTCAAATGATAGACTATTTCTTTGAATCACTCGTGTCTTAATATTCATGCCATGATTAGACATATGATCAAGATTATGCTAGGTAGCATTCCACATCAAAAATTATCTTTTTTATCATTTACCTACTCGAGGACGAGCAGGAATTAAGCTTGGGGATGCTGATACGTCTCCATCGTATCTATAATTTTTGATTGTTCCATGCCAATATTCTTCAACTTTCATATACTTTTGGTAACTTTTTATACTATTTTTGGGACTAACATATTGATCCAGTGCCCAGTGCCAGTTTCTATTTGTTGCATATTTTATGTTTCACAGAAAACCAATGTCAAACAGAGTCCAAACGGGATAAAAATGGACGGAGAATTATTTTGGAATATTTGGGATTTTCCGGAGGAAGAATCAACGCGAAACGGTGTCTGAGGTGGCCACGAGATAGGGGGGCACGCCCCAGGGTGGCAGGCACGCCCTGGCCTCTCTTGGGCTACCTGTAAGGCGGTTAATGCCCATCTTTCGCTGCAAGAAAGCTAATTTTATGAGAAAAATCTGGGCGAAAGATTCACCCCAATCGGAGTTACGGATCTCCGGTTATGTAAGAAACGGTGAAGGGGTAGAATCTGAGAACGTAGAAACAGAGAGATAGATCCAATCTCGGAGGGGCTCTCGCCCCTCCCAAGCCATGGGAGCCAAGGACCAGAGGGGGAACCCTTCTCCCATCTAAGGAGGAGGTCAAGGAAGAAGAAGAAGAAGGGGCCCTCTCTCCCCCTTGCTTCCGATGGCCCCGGAGCGCTGCCGGGGGCCATCATCATCACCGCGATCTTCACCAACACCGCCGTCATCTTCACCAACATCTCCATCACCTTCCCCCTTTTATATCCAGCGGTCCACTCTCCCTCAACCCGCTGTACCCTCTACTTGAACATGGTGCTTTATGCTTCATATTATTATCCAATGATGTGTTGCCATCCTATGATGTCTGAGTAGATTTCTATTGTCCTATCGGTGATTGATGAATTGCTATGATTGGTTTGAGTTGCATGTTTTATTATTGGTGTTGTCCTATGGTGCTCTCCGTGTCACGCAAGCGTGAGGGATTCCCGTTGTAGGGTGTTGCAATGCGTTCATGATTCGCTTATAGTGGGTTGCATGAGTGACTGAAACACAAACCCGAGTAAGGGGATTGTTGCATATGGGATAAAGGGGACTTGATGCTTTAATGCTATGGATGGGTTTTACCTTAATGAATCTTTAGTAGTTGCGGATGCTTGCTAGAGTTCCAATCATAAGTGCATATGATCCAAGAAGAGAAAGTATGTTAGCTTATGCCTCTCCCTCAAATAGAATTGCAATAGTGATTATCGGTCTAGTAACATAGTCAATTGCTTAGGGACAATTTCACAACTCCTACCACCACTTTTCCACACTCGCTATATTTACTTTATTGCTTCTAATCAGCCCCTAGTTTATGTTTACGTGCTCTTTATTTTCTTGCAAACCTTTCTTATCACTCCTACAAACTACTTCTAGTTTGATACTTGTTCTAGGTAAAGCGAACGTCAAGCGTGTGTAGAGTTGTATCGGTGGTCGATAGAAGGTTCGACACTCTTACTTATCGAAAACTGTTGCGATCCCCTACACTTGTGGGTTATCACTAAGCAACCTTGATCGAGTTTTGTAGTGATATGAAGAAACTAATCTTGTCTTGAATTGGGAGAAGTGCCACTTTATGGTTAATGAAGGTATTGTGTTGGGGCTTAAAGTTTCTGAAAGAGGTATTGAAGTTTATAAAGCTAAAGTTGATGCTATTGAAAAGATGTCGTGTCCTAAAGATATCAAAGGTATAAGAAGTTTCCTTGGTCTAAAGGCCTCTCTAAAATTTGTAGGCCTCTCACTAATCTCTTGCAAAAAGACATTCCATTTGTTGATGATAATTGTGTAGAAGCATTTGAAATACTTAAGAAAGCCTTGATTTCTACACCTATTGTTCAACCACCTGATTGGAACCTACCCTTTGAAATTTTTTGTGATGATGGTGATTATGATGTTGGTGCTGTTCTAGGACAAAGAGTTGATAAGAAATTAAATGTTATCCATTTTTCTAGTAAAACTCTAGACAATGATCAAAGAAATTATGCTACTATTGAAAAAGATTTTTTAGCAGTTGTCTTTGCTTCTGATAAGTTCATATCTTAAATTGTTGATTCCAAAGTAACCGTTCAAACTGATCATGCTCTATTGAATACCTTAGGGAAAATAAGGATGCTAAACCTAGACTTATTAGACGGGTTCTCTTGCTGCAAGAATTTGATTTGCGTATTATTGATAGAAAGGGAGCTGAGAACCCCGTAGCAGATAACTTGTCTAGGTTAGAAAATATTCTTTATAACCCACTACCTATTGATGATAGCTTCCCTGATGAACAATTAGCTTTCATAAATGCTTCTCGTAGTACTCCATGGTATGTTGATTATGCCAATTATATTGTTGCTAAATTTATACCACCTAGCTTCACATACCAACAAAAGAAAAAAAATTCTATGATTTAAGACATTACTTCAGGGATGACCCACACGTTTATAAAGAAGGAGTAGATGGTGTTATTAGACGTTGTGTACCTGAGCATCAACAAGAACATATCCTACGCAAGTGTCACTCCGAGGCCTACAGAGGACACCATGTTGGAGATAGAACTGCACACAAGGTATTACGGTTTTTATTGGCCTACTCTTTTCAAAGATGCTCGTAAGTTTGTATTGTCTTGTGATGAATGTCAAAGAATTGGTAATATTAGTAGACGTCAGGAAATGCCTATGAATTATTCACTTGTTCTTGAACCATTTGATGTTTGGGGATATGATTACATGGGACCTTTCACTTCGTCTAATGGGTATACACATATTTTGGTTGCTGTTGATTATGTTACTAAGTGGGTAAAAGCTATTCCAACTAGTGGTGTTGATCATAACACCTCCATTAAAATGCTTAAAGAAAATATTTTCCCGAGGTTTGGAGTCCCTAGATATTTATTGACTGATGGTGGTTCACACTTTATTCATGGTGATTTTCGTGAATTGCTTGCTAAGTATGATGTTAACCATATAATTGCATCTCCATATCATCCTCGGTCTAGTGGTCAAGTAGAATTAAGTAATCGAGAAATAAAGTTGATTTTGCAAAAGACTGTTAATAGATCCAGAAAGAATTGGTCTAAGAAACTTGATGATGCATTATGGGCTTATAGAACTGCTTATAAAAAACCCTATGGGTATGTATCCTTATAAAATGGTTTATGGAAAAGCATGCCACTTACCTCTTGAACTAGAACATAAAGTTTTTTTGGGAAATTAAAAAGCTCAACTATGATTTCAAACTTGCCGGTGAGAAGAGGTTATTTGACATTAGCTCACTTGATGAATGGAGAACTCAAGCTTATGAGAATGCCAAATTAAAGAAAAAAGTTAAAAGATGGCATGATAAAAGGTTATAAAAAGCATGAATTTAATGTAGGTAACCATGACTTGCTATACAATTCTCGTTTAAGATTTTTCGCAGGAAAGCTTCTCTCTAAATGGGAGGGCCCTTACATTATCGAGGAAGTCTATTGCTCCGGTACCATCAAAATCAAAAACACCGAAGGCACTAACCTGAAGGTGGTAAATGGGCAAAGAATCAAACATTATATCTCAGGTACTCCCATAAATGTTGGGACCAATATTATTAATACCATAACACCGGAGGAGTACATAAGGGAGACCTACCAGAACGTTTCAGACTCCGAAAAGGAATAGGTATGTGGTACGGTAAGTAAACCGACCCCAAAACTTTTCCAATGGCAATTTTACTCTGTTTTGAAATATTTAAAAAAAATTAGGAACGATCAAAAACTATAGATACGTTGGAGATGTATCATACCTTCAAAAAATAAATGTTCACAACGCACTAGTATAGGAACCCCTTACTAGTTGCGTGCGATATGGGCCACTAGCGGCGCTCAGACGGCACACTTCTAGTAACATGTGGCTAGCAGCGATCAGCCGAAATGCCGCTAATGTGTACTACACCAGTAGTGTGCGTGCCCGAATGTTGTCAATAAGATCACTCCTAGTGGCATGCACTGCGCACGCTGCTAACTAAAAGCATAGTTCTGTACCCAATTTTGTTGTCATGGATGCATTTTGCTATTAGAAGCATGATAAGAAAAGCACCTCTCCCATTGCAAGATAGATAAATCTAGTTGGCCAAACCAAATCAATAGATCAAAGAGAAATACAAAGATATCTTAATCATGCATAAAAGAGTTAAGAGAAGACTCAAATAATATTCGTAGTTAATCTAATGATAAATCCACTATTCATCGGGTGTCAACAAACGCACCGCAATAGAAGATTACATCGAATAGAACTCCAAGAACATTGAGGAGAACATTGTATTGAAGATAAAAGAGAGAGAAGAAGCCATCTAGCTACTACCTATGGACCTGTAGGTCTATGGTAAACTACTCACACATCATCGGAAGGGCAACAAGGTTGGTGTAGAGGCCCTCCGTGATTGAATCCCCCTCCGGCAGAGTACTGGAAAAGGCCCCAAGATGGGATCTCACGAGAACAGAAGGTTGTGGCGGAGGAAAAGTATTTTTGGTGTTCCCTCTGGTATACGAGGAATATTTGGGTATTTATGGAGCTGAGATTAGGGTTGGAGGAGTCTCAGGGGGCCACAAGCTCATAGGGTGCCTCCTAGGGTGCACCTGGTGAGCTTGTGGCTCACTCGTGGCTCTTCTGGACTTCTCCCGAAGCTTCACAAGTGTCTTCTTGTCTAAGAAAAATCGTCAAAAAGTTTTGTTCCGTTTGGTATTGATTTTCTGTAAAAGACAAAAACAAGGAAAAAAATAATTGATTTCCATGGATAGCACTATAGGTGGAATAGAATATGATGGTGGAGGTTGTGTGGAGAATACAAAAAAAGAAAGTCTCGCATTGACGAGGCTAATCAAAGGGCTATGGAGATGCCCACCAATTGGTTTCAATGCAAGGAGTAGGGATTGTCATGCAAGGGATGCACTAGCACTACTAGGGAAAAGGCTAGCAGCAGCGCGGGTTTTAGATGTATCAGTAGCGCGGGGATAGGCGCTACTAATAAGGCGCTACAGCTAACACATAGCAGTAGCGCGTGCTCACCGGCGTTACCTCTACACAAGTGTAGCAGCAGCGCTGTTAGCGGAAGCTCGCTACTGCTAGTATCTCTAGCGCGCTTTGCCTGGACGCGCTACTGCTATCGCGGCGCTGCTGCTAACTTTTATACACCCGCTACTACTAATTTAAGTAGTTTTTTTGGCATATTTGTTTTGTATTTGAACAGGCTTTATAGAAGAATCTTTAGCACATAGGAATGTCATCATGATACACATACAAATGCCTACAAGACCACAAATGTAATCATAGCATGTACATACAAATAGTCTCATCATAATCATCATCCAACACAAAGTGATATCTTGTCATCATCTTGAAAATAATGATACATGCAAGTCTCGAATACTTGCAACTACAACAAGGTCATCCATCTAAACAAAGGTATACGCAAGAAGTGCTATCACTATGAGTGAGAGCGGAACTATGCAGTACATGAGGTGGCGGTTACGAGTCCTCTCTCGCGCTAGCGTGAACCTCAAGTAAATAGCTTCTCCTTCTTGTCTGCTTTTGAAGCCTTTATGGCTGGCGCCCGTGAACCCACTCACTTGCGCCTGACACTCATGCCACTCGTTGTACACCCCCGGAACCTTCCCTTTGTACACGACATAGCAATTCCATCTCGCCATCAAGAAACTAGGTACCTGTTAGAGATGCATGTTCATGAAGAGGATGTATAATCATATATATGCAACAAAATATACTAGAGCAACACCGAAAAAGAAAGGGTTAGCAACTAGATGCAACATACAATACGCAAATTAATTAACTAGAGGTACGCAGGTCATCATACGCAAACTAACAAAGTAGCATTACACAAGTTCGGCAGGGACCATGGACATCACAAAGTTTCATCGCTACAAAAAGTATAAAAGTTCAACCGGCACATATCATCATCATCGGCATCATAAATCACTAGAAGTTCCATCCTTCCATATCATCGAGGATGAACCCTAGCTTCTTGAATGGCGTGAGGTCTAGACGTTGCATGCCTATGCGAGTTCGGACGTCAGCTCGCGATATAGGGCCATGGTGGAACATCCCCTTCTCATCGACGACTTCTTTCATGATGATCGTCGCAATGTCGCTTTGGATGTGAAAGAAGTCATCTCTAAGTTTATAATCCGCTTCTCCATGAGATTCTAGCCACTTGTGGATATGATCATCATTTCTGCTATTAATGCGAAGCTTTTGGTGATCCGTGTTGAACTGAATCATGAGATGGACGATGTAGAATCCATCCTTCTTGCTTGGTTTTGGGACATGGATGCAGGAGAAGTTAGTTTTATGCGCGAAACCCATCTTCTTATTCCTTTGTTTATTGATCTGCACGTGGCCACCTCTAAAGCTGAAGCCTTGGAGAGCATCATCTAGAATATTCATTATGTGGGTGTAGTCTTTTTTCTCGTAGTCTCTGGAAGGGTCAAAATACACAGCGTGGGAGACTTACGGGTAAAGAACGATAAGGACGGCGCGCCCGTTGCTGCAGGGAAAAGACACCTCAAATTATTCCTCATATGAGAGAGAAGGAATGATTGAAATGTACGAAAGGGTTGTTCGGAACTGACTTACTTTGGATGATAAGGCAGGAGGACAATTTCCCGGTCCTTATTCTGTACCATGAAGTTTTGGAGGTACCCCCTAGCAGTTTCACGCTCAAAGTCACTGAGACTCAAGAAAGAGTCGTGCATGTAGTACGGATCCGCCACACAGATTTGCGAGACTTCTTCACTCTTCATGATAGAGCTTATATGTAGCGCAAAAAGGCGGACGGTAGTAAAATCAAGCCGCCTTGTTAGAAACATCTCAAAGATATGGTCAAACAGGAGGAAGAACACCTCCGCGGACCGTGTGTCGACGTAGCACTTCCCCTTAGGCACACGAGCCGCGTATGTCGGATATCATGGATCCTTTGAGGCTAGTAGGATTTTCTCAGTCGACAGCACATGGTCGTGCAGTCTCCTGAGATCCCCTGATAGTGCCTCCAGCAGTTTCAGCAGTAGCATCGGCTCGCCCATGAGATGGAACATGACTGCACCTTTCATGGGTACACACTCTTCAGAATGCATCGTCTGGCTGCTATGTGCTCTGGCTTGTTTGGAGGCAGTTACCTTCCCCGATCTCTTCCTCTCCTTTTTCTTGGGCACACCTTCCAGACCCTTCCTTAACCCCTGCCCCAGTGTTCCCGGGCTAAGTACTGTACGACCCTCGCACCCGGCTAGTTGAGCCTGTGTTGAGGCGGCATCTTCAGGCGTGTCATGTGAGGATTTCATGAAGAGAGACTTTTTGCAATCCATGCTACGACCCTGCCCGGGCATATCATCCATATCCTCATTAGCAAGCTGATAGCCTGATTCGTCATATGGTTGACTCATCATATCTATGTCACAGTCATATGCGTTTGTATTGAGGTAATCCATAGGGTCGACCTCCGTCTCATCATCCATTCTCTGTTCTACAGGAGAAATTACATCAGCCAGTACTATTGCACCCCCTTCATCATGTCGTCCACCGCTCTCACCCGGCACTATAAGAGCTGGTAATTGCGTAGGCGGGGTGGTGGTCTCCGCACATGCTTGTTGATGTGTGGCAGTTATTGGTGTGCTCTCGGCCGGCTCCAGACGAATAAGATTCTTCGGCCATAGCAGCACCCAATTCTTGCAGCTTCCAATCTGTGGCGGGGTCTCGTCGTCCGCTCCTACATGCTGTACTGGAGGAGGCAAATCCTCGTGCCCCGATTTCACACTGGTCAAGCTAACCCTGAAGTGCCCAGCGGGGATCGGCTGGTTGTGGAACATGCGTTGAGAGGGGTCCATTATCATCCCCTTTCCCATGTCCACCTTCTGGCCTTTGATCAAGTAGAGTATGGTGCACGGGGTTTCTTTCGCCTGCAAACACATATGTCTGTGGCGTAAAACAACCGAAAGGCAACAAAAATGGAATATTATATATATATATATATATATATGTTGGTGCGACATGTAATTACCGTGACGGCGTCGAGCTCAGCCAAAGACGAAGGCCCACCTAGCGCGCCTGAGACTGAGGACGGGCTGCTATGAGTGGGAGCGCCTGCTAGAGGAGGCCTGGTTGCATGAGCAAGTGATGGTGCGATGGTGTTGTTGTTCATGGAGTTGCTCCCGACAAAACTGGGCAACGGGAAATCATGTACCATCTTGTCTGGATTTTCCTTCGCCGAGTTGATGATAACTGGAATCAAGTTAGTAGCAAAATCATTTCTGCAGGCAGTTACAGCTGCATTGACTGCATGCTGTAGCAACTCATATTTGTCCTCGGCTGCTTTTTTCGCGTCCTCAGCTACTTTTTTTCTCGACCGCAAGCTTCACCTTCGCGTCGATGTTCGCCTGACTAAACTTCTTTTTCTGCTTCTTGGCCTCCGGGCCCTCGTTGTAAAACACCTTCCACGTGGCGCCATCTCCAGCACCGTGCACACAACCATATTGCGGCCGCTGGTCCAAAGGGAGTCCCTTAAGTTCGTTCAAGGCCCGGTTGAGAGGGGTGTCCCACTTGGGCCTCATCAGAGAAGTAGGGCTTTCGGCTGCAAGCTGGTGTTGCTTCTCCAGTAGTCTAATCAATTTCCTCGTGATCTTGTCCATGTAAAAAACCTTTTTCTCCTTGTCCCACTTGTAGCGGGCCCTGATGAAGTCATGCTCCAAGGGGTTGGTGAACTTCGCGAAGGGGTCTAGGAGACCCGCGGCTTCACGTTCCGCGTCCTCCTTATCCCATATGGGCCTTTTACCGAGGTAGCCATGGCTTCCGAGGCGATGCTTCCCCGTGTTCCTTTGCTGAAGCTCTTGAATTTCGCAGCCTTAGCCTTGGCTGCCTCGGTAGCGCAAGTGTCCTTGAACTTTTCGAACTCCTTTTCGTAAGTGTCGGATTTTCCTCCAGAATCTTGGACAGGGGTTCATTAGCCTCAATAGCTCATTTCACCCTCCCTTTCCAGGAGGCCAAATCATCGCTGAACATGCCCATGGCGTGATTGTTAATCTTTTTCATCTTCGGATCATCCCACGGTTGTTCTATGTTATCATCCCGGTCGGGGAACTTGAATCTCTTATGCAACTTCGTTAGGAGCAACTGCGTCAAATGTTCTTTACTCCTTAAGTCATCGTCGTTGATGCTCGCGCATTCCCGTAGGATGCATCCTACTTGGTTCCCATAGCACTTGCGAGGTTCTTCCGGCTCTAACGGCTCAAACTTGCCAGGTGCCATCTTTGTGATCGCAAGTTGTCCAATCCCTAGTTTGTTAGGTTTTCGTATCCTCTGCTTCTTATGCTTCCTCTTTTCGGTAGCGGCATCGGGGCCGGTACCTTCCCCGCCGGTACCTTCGCCGCCGGTACCTTCCCTGCCGGTACCTTCCCCACCGGTCTTGGTGCCGCCATCGGTGCCTGCGCTGTCGGTGTCGATGTCGGCATCAGTACCATCATCGAGGCTGACCTGCAAACCTTGCTTAGCAGTCAAATAGTCGAGGTACTCTTGTTCACCCTCATAATCCATCTCGTCTGCATCTTGGTCAGAAGGCCCAGTTTCTTCGTTGTTCCACATGTTTCCTATGATTAAGTGTCCTCATTTATTTCTAAAAGTATGAATAAATGAGAAATGACATAAAAAGAAATCTATGTGCCAGCACTCGATATGCCAACTATGTAGCACAAATCATGCCTTTATTCACGGGAAATTTCAGCATGACCTTTGCTAAAAAATGGACATATCGAGCGCCTGAAATTCACCGGAACAGAAATGAATCAACATTCCGGCGTAACATAGGCCACTCGGATCATTCTCCAAACATGACATGTCCAAAACATGACATATGCACATATCACATGTCCAGTTCAAATTTGCATATAAATTCACCTAATTTTGAAACCTAGCTAAATTCATAACTAAATAGATAACCTAATTAACATACTGCCCTAACTAAAACCTAAGTAAATTAACCGAAGAACCCTAGGAGAGAGAGGGGGGTTACAGAGGGTGCAGGGGGGAGGAGGCAGGCCCGACGACAGC
>NC_041391.1:494854482-494928713 GCF_002162155.2 Triticum dicoccoides | reverse complement strand
GAGCGCCGGGGTCGGGGTCGGGGGTGAGGGTCGGGTCGGGGGCGAGCGCCGGGGTCGGGGGCTAGCGCCGGGGCCGGGTCGGGCGCGGCGGTGCGACGGGGGAAGAGAGAGTGGGGATTTGGGGGGGAAAGGCGGGATGAAGCAGGGCGAGTGAGAATTTTGGGTTAAGTGGACGTAGCAGTAGCGCATTTGGACAAAACTCGCTGCTACTACCTTCAGTATCTGTAGCGCTTTATACGAAATTCGCTACTACTAACTTCAGTAGCTGTAGCAGTTTAGGCAAAACGCGTTGCTACTACCTTCGCTACTGCCAGTTTTCTTTTTTCTTTTCCTTTATTTTATCCCACTTTTATTTCCCGAGGGCAGTGAACGAAGGGAGGGCGATATATATTGCATCATTTGACGGTTAAATATGTATGCAAAATAGGAACATGTATATTACACATCATTGGACCCATGCATAATAATGGCTAAGTGTGTATACAAAATAGGAACATATATATATATATATATTACATCATTTGACCGATAACATACGCTTCCTCAGTGCTGACGTTTTCATTTTTGTGTCAGCTTCTTTCCCTTCTTGTTCGTCGTAGAATAATTGAGCCCCTCATTGTGACTTTGCCTTTTCCATGGAGTACGATTTTTCTTAGGTAATGTAGTATTGATTCTTCTTTTGACGTATACTTCATCATCATCGTCATCTTCCCTCATTGGGTTTCCGTACTGATCATAGTCTTCCTCGTTGGCGACTCCATCCATTCCAATGATGTTCCTTTTGCCTCTCCTCACGACAACACGGCTGGGATTGCGCGGGTCAGTTATGAAGAAGCATTGTGTCACGTGCTTAGCTTGTACCCATGGATCGTTTTTTGCTATAGCGTTCACGGTAGCGCTCTTGGCGTCGGGTATAGTCATGGTAGTGAAAATATGGCTTTCTCTTTCGACATTCTTAGCCCATCTGACACGGAACATCGTTGTGTTGTGTAGTCCAGAGTAGTCAAGCTCCCAGATCTCCTCGACCCTTCCATAAAATCGTTCAGTTGTGCTGTTGTTGCTGCCGGTCATGCATTCCATCGTCACCCCTGAGTTCTGATCATCACTGTCCATATCTTTAGCCTCCGTGTAGAACGTGTATCCGTTGATATCATATGCCTGATAGATTACGAGGTTGGGCGAGGGGCCATGTGCTAAGGCGTATATGAGCAATCCGTCCTTAGAGCCCTACTCTGGGGGATTTGCAATAATATGCTCTTTGAACCAATGCAGGAAAGTGGAGTTGTGCTCTCTAGTAACTTCGGCGTCCGTCCTGCATACCCCCCGGTCACGATACTTCTTTGCGATAATTTCTTTGTGCAGTGCCATGAAAGGATCTACCTCATCTAGGTGTTGTAGCACTACCAAGTTCCCTCTGTCAAAGTCGCGGCGTCGATCTGAGTATGCCATGTGCAGTTCCCTGCGACCGTTGCATTGACCATCTCCTTCGAGCCTCCCATCGTGCTTGTTAACGGGCAAACCAAGACTAACACCAGGCGGCTGGTCTGCGCCATATAGAAAATTCTCACAGAAAGAGATGCACTCTTGTGCCAAATAGCCCTGGACGATGCTTCCATCCGGACGGGACATGTTACAAACGAATCCTTTGATGATCCCATTCATCCTCTCAAACGGCATCATGTTGTGCAGGAATGACGGCCCCAGGTCTATTATGGCATCCACAATATGGACACATAGATGCACCATCACGTCAAAGAACGCGAGCGGGAAGTACATCTCAAGCTCATTCAGTATCACAACGATCTCTTCTTGTAGCCTTTGGAGCTGCTTCACACTGATCGACTTTTGAGAGATGACGTCGAAAAAGTTGCAGAGACCAATAAGCGTGTCACGGACGTGCTTGTCCATTATCCCTCTAAGGGCAACAGGTAGTATCTGCGTCATCATCACATGACAGTCATGAGACTTCATCCCGCTGAACCTTTTCTCGTCCGTGTCTAGATATCTTCTTATCTTGGCACAGTAACTGGAACTAATTTTGACTCCGGTAAGGCACTTAAAGAATTGATTGATCTCACCCTGACTTAAGGTGAAGCAAGAAGAGGGGCAATAATCCTCTTTCTTTATTTTCTTGCCCTTCTTCTCCCGTGCCTCTGTCTCCGTCTCTGTGTCTTCTGATATTTTACGTGGCGGCATGTGCAGATCTTCCCTGATTTTCAAATCTTGCAAGTCTTTTCTTACCTTCGGCCCATCCTTGTCTTATCCGGCATGTTCATCAGTGTTGCGAGCAAGCTCTCAAGGACATTCTTACAGATATGCATTTGATCAAGGCAATGAGGTGTATCGAGTTTGTGCCAGTACTCCAAGTCCCAGAACACAGACCTCGTCTTCCATACCTTCAGCAGCGGCTCCGGCGCCTTTCTCATCGTCTTTCCCGGCGTGGGGCACTCCTTCCAGTTTTTCAACAGCTCATCGATTTCGGCACCGCTCCGCTTACGTGGAGGTCCTCGATGCTTAGCGTGACCATTGAATAGATCTCCATGGTTTCTCCACGGGTCGTCCTGTTCAAGCCATCTTCGATGCCCCATGTACACGATTTTCCCAGACCCGCCATCTTTCCTTGACGTTAGCTGCTGAGACATTGTATCATCCATGCACTGCGTGCATCCGCAATATCCATGGCACACCTGGCCTGCCACATATCCGTAACCGAGATAGTCCTGCACTGTCGTGATCAGCGCGGCTCTCATGTTGAAATACTCACCTTTGCAGGCATCCCATGTCTTGGCCAGTGTTTTCCATAACGTGTCTAACTCCTCTTGAAGTAGCCCTAGATACAAATTAATATTATTTCCTGATTGTTTTGGCCCTTGAATAAGCATGCTCATGTGAATGTACTACGATTTCATGCACAACCAGGGGGGAGGTTGTACATCCATACAAACACGAGCCATGTGCTATGGTTGGTGTTCTGGTTGCCAAATGAATTCATGCCATCGGTACATGCGCCGAGCATGATGTTCCTTGCATCACATTCAAAATACCGATAGAAGCTGTTCAACGCTCTCCACTGGCTTCCATCCTTCATGTATCTCAGCTTCGGATAATCTCCATCGTCGGGCTTCTTCCTCTCCATGTGCCAGCGCATTAGCTTTGCTTCCTTGGGATCTACAAAATACCTATGGAGACGGGGAGTGATCGGTAAGTACCGTACAACTTTCTGGGGACATTTCTTCCCAGCCTTCTTGTATCGAGAAGCATTGCACAGACAGTTTGTTTTTTCCGCGTGCTCCTTCCAATAAATTATGCAATCGTTGATGCATGCATGGTATCTAATGTGTGGCAGATCAAGAGGGCACACGATCTTCTTGGACTCATCAACACTAGTAGGACATAGATTACCCGCGGGAAGAACATCCTTTAGGTACTTGAGATGCTCATCGAGGCTAGTGTCGGTCCATTTGTTTTTAGCCTTCGTCTTCAGGAGTTGGAGCGTGAAACTCAAGCGGGTCACCTCAGGATTGCAACCATCATACAATGGAGTGTTCGAGTCTACCACCAGTTGCTCTAGCTTAGCCTCCTCTCTAGAAGCAGCTCTCTCAGTACTCGTCTCCTTGCGAAGCAATGCTTGAACATGAGGGTCCCGCGTGATTGAACTTAGTACCAACGAACTCTGCTGCGTGGAGTCCATGTCGTTCTCTCTGCCGCCATGTCCGGCCCCTTCTCCTCCTCCATGTCCGTCCCCTTCTCCGCCGCCATGTCCGACCTCTTCCCTGCCGCCATTATTGATCATCTCTTCGTCTTGCCCCGTGTCATCATTGCCTGCCCCATCGGCATCCTCAATATCGTCATCCTCATCTTCAATTATCCACCGAGTATAGCCATCCATGAAACCAGTCATGAGCAGGTGCGCTTCGACACGACCATCGTCATGGGAGTCGAGCCAAACTATTCCTTTGCATTTTCGACACAGACATAAAACCTCTGTCCGGTTATTTTCTTTCATGTCCTGCACCGCCGACCACAACCACCTGTCCACCATCGTTCCACTGACCATCGTCAACTCTGCATGGTAATAATAAACGAATTGATTATAAAAATGCATGCATGCATCAAAGTCATACAAAAATTTGGCATGACCATCCCTAAAAATAGGACATATATGGATCTAGAGTTTGCCCGGAATTAGCCGAAACGGAAATAAATCGACATTTCAGCAAAACATAGGCAACTCAAAAGCACAATTTGGCGTCAACTCATGCCACACACACAATTTTCACAAACATATCACACACACATAAACATATTTCCAGTTTGCAAACGCATGAAATTTTCATCACCTCTATCTCGATCGAGATCGAGCACACGGTGGAGATGATGTTGTAGGGAGATCAATAGTGCACAAAGCTCTTCTTGACAAAGATAGATCTAGTTAGGGGGCAAATAGGTCACTTAACTAAATCCTACATCTACCTAGCTACCTAATTTGGGAGGAGACAACTTCAACTAGTGGAGGGGAAAGGAAAAAGAGAAAGGAGATGCATTAATGGAGGTGGTGTAGTTAGGTAGGAGTAATGAAGAGAGAGAAAGGTGGATAGAAGAGAGAGAGTAATGGGGGAGAAGTATTGAGGAAGAAGAAGAGTGAGAGTGGGAGCATGTGGGGGAGGTAGGGGGAAGGGAAGAGAGGAGGGGGAGGGGAGGGACGGGTGGGGAAAAGGTGGTGGGTTGGTCCGGGTTAGCAGTAGCGCGGGAGCTAAAACACGCTATTGCTAAGGAATTAGCAGTAGCGCGCTTTGGGTGACGGCGCTACTGCTAATAGGGACAAAAAAGTGTGCCAATTTGAAATTTAGTAGCAGCGATCTCAGAAAAAGCGCGCTACTACTACATCCGTAGCAGTAGCGCGGTTCGCGCCACCGCGCTACTGCTAAATGGAGTTAGGTGAACACCGCCGATCGATATTTGTAGCAGCACGGTTTACACTGAGCGCGCTACTGCTAAAAACTTATCACCAGCGTGTTTCCCGCACACGCGCTACTACTAATTAGCAGCAGCACTCCTTTTTGTGCCGCGCTGCTGCTAAGATTCTGTGTATAGGCTTTTCCCTAGTAGTGTAGAGCTATAAGTGTATGAAATCTCAAAAGCAAACTAGGTGGGTGTGCATCCAACTTGCTTGCTCGCGAAGACCTAGGGCATTTTGAGGAAGCCCATCATTGCAATATACAAGCCAAGTTCTATAATGAAAAAAAATCCCACTAGTAATATATGAATGTGACAAAATAGGAGACTATCTATATGAAGAACATGGTGCTACTTTGAAGCACAAGTGTGGAAAGGGATAGTAAGATTGTCACTTCTCTCTTTTTCTCTCACTTTTCTTTTCATTCTTTTCTTTTTTTGGGCTCTTTGGCCTCTTTTTTATATTTTTGGGCTCTTTGGCCTCTTTTTATTTTAAGTCTGGAGTCTCATCCCGACTTGTGGTGGAATCATAGTTTCCATCATCCTTTTATCACATGGGACAATGTTCTAATAGTGATGATCATCACACTTTTATTTACTTACAAATCAAGAATTACAACTCGATACTAGAACAAAAATATGACTCTATATGAATGCCTCCGGTGGTGTACCGGGATGTGCAATGATCTAGCGTGACATGTATAAAAATATGAATGGTGGCCAAGCCACAAATACTATGCCAACTATATGATGATGCAAAGCAATATGACAATGATGGTGTGTCATAATAAAATAGAACGGTGGAAGTTGCATGTCAATATATCTCAGAATGGCTGTGGAAATGCCATAATAGGTAGGTATGTGTCGGAAAACGTAGCATGCAATTTCAAATAATTTCCTATGCTCACGCTAGATCTATCTAGGAGATGCATAGCAACGAGAGGGGGAGAGTGTGTCTACGTACCCTCATAGACCGAAAGCGGAAGAATTTGACAACGCGATTGATGTAGTCGAACTTCTTCTCGTTCTGACCGATCTAGTACCGAATGTACGGCACCTCTGAGTTCTGCACACGTTCGGCTCGATGACGTCCCTTGAACTCTTGATCTAGAAAAGTGTCTAGAAAGTAGATGAGTTCCATCAACACGACGGCATGGTGACAGTGATGCTGAAGTGATCCGCGCAGGACCTCGCCTAAGCACCACGAGAATAAGACCGATGGTGTAATCTGTGGAGGGGGCGCCGCACACGGCTAACAGATGTTGATGTGTGTTCTAGGCGTCCCCTCCCCATGTATATAGGTGGGAGGGAGGGAGAATCAGCCCTAGGGGTGCCCCAAGTAGGAGGGATCCTACCTGGGCTCCTTCCCTAGGCCAGTGCCCCCCTTTCCTTCTTTTAGCGATGAGGGGGAGGAAGGAGGAGGTGGCGCCCCCTCCTTTTCTTCCTCTAGGGCCCGCGACCAAGGAAAGGGGCGCACCAGCCCCTTATGAGCTGGTATGTCCCTCCCTCGGCCCATTAAGCCCACATCTTTGCCGGGGTTGCCGAAAACTCCTTTCCGGTGACTCGATATGTACCCGGTACCCTCCGAAACACTTCTGGTGTCCGAATACTATCGTCCTATATCTCAATCTTTACCTCTCGACCATTTTGAGACTCCTCATCATGTCCATGATCTCATCTGGGACTCCGAACAACATTCGGTCACCGAATCACATAACTCACATAATATAATATTGTCATCGAACGTGAAGCATGCAGACTCTACGGGTTTGAGAACTATGTAGACATGACCGAAACACCTCTTCGGTTAATAACCAATAGCGGAACCTGGATGCTCATATTGGTTCCCACAGATTCTACGAAGATCTTTATCGTTCGAACCATTATGACAACATACGTTATTCCTTTTGTCCATCGGTATGTTACTTGCCCGAGATTCGATCGTCGGTATCTTCATACCAAGTTTAATCTCGTTACCGGCAAGTCTCTTTACTCGTTCCGTAATACATCATTTCGCAACTAACTCATTTGTCACTTTGCTTGCAAGGCTTCTTATGATGTGTATTACCTAGAGGGCCCAGAGATACCTCTCCGATACTCAGAGTGACAAATCCTAATCTTGATCTATGCCAACCCAACAAACACCTTCGGAGATACCTGTAGAACATCTTTATAATCACATATTTATGTTGTGACGTTTGATAGCACACAAGGTATTCCTCTGGTATCCGAGAGTTGCATAATCTCATAATCGGAGGAATATGTATTTGACATGAAGAAAGGAATACCAATAAAACTAAACGATCATAATGCTAAGCTAACGAATGGGTCTTGTCCATCACATCATTCTCCTAATGATGTAATCCCGTTCATCAAATGACAACACATGTCTATGGTTAGGAAACTTAACCATCTTTGATTAACGAGCTAGTCTAGTAGAGGCTTACTAGGGACACGGTATTTTGTCTATGTATCCACACATGTATCAAGTTTCCGGTTAATACAATTCTAGGATTAATGATAAAATTTATCATGATATAAGGAAATATAAAACAACAACTTTATTATTGCGTCTAGGGCATATTTCCTTCAGTCTCCCACTTGCACCAGAGTCAATAATCTAGTTTACGTCGCCATGTGATTTAGACCAATAGTTCACATCTTTATGTGATTAACACCCATAGTTCACATCGCCATGTGACCAACACCCAAAGGTTTACTAGAGTCAATAATCCAGTTCACATCGCTATGTGGTTAACACCCAAAAAGTACTAAGGTGTGATCATGTTTTGCTTGTGAGAGAAGTTTAGTCAACGAGTCTGCCACATTCAGATCCATATGTATTTTGAAAATTTCTATGTCTACAATGCTCTCCATGGAGCTACTCTAGCTAATTGCTCCCACGTTCAATACGTATCTAGATTGAGACTAAGAGTCATCTAGATCAGTGTCAAAGCTTGCATTGACGTAACTCTTTAGGACGAACTCTTTATCACCTCCATAATCGAGAAACATTTCCCTAGTCCTCTTTAAGTACCTAAGGATAATTTTGACCGATGTCCAGTGATCCACTCCTGGATCACTATTGTACCCCCTTGCCAAAATCATAGAAAGGCACACAACTGGTCTGGTACACAGCATGGCATACTTTGTAGAACCTATGGTTGAGGCATAGGGAATGACTTTCATTCTCTTTCTATCTTCTGTCGTGGTTGGGCATTGATACTTACTCAACTTTACACCTTGTAATACAGGCAAGAACTCCTTCTTTGACTGATCCATTTTGAACTCCCCCAAAATCTTGTCATGGTATTTACTCATTGGAAATCTTATCAAGCGTCTTGATCTATCTCTATAGATTTTGATGCCCAATATGTAAGCAGCTTCACCGAGGTCTTTCATTGAAAAACTTTTATTCAAGTATCCTTTTATGCTATCCAAAAATTCTATATCATTTCCAATCAACAACATGTCATCCACATATAATGTTAAAAATGCTACATTGCTCCCACTCACTTTCTTGTAAATACAGGCTTCTCCGAAAGTCTGTATAAAACCATATGCTTTGATCATCTCATCAGAGCGTATATTCCAACTCCAAGATGCTTGCACCAGTTTCCTGCCATACCTCACTAGTTTCCCGCCGCCACCCAGTGATATTGTGCATAAACCTAGGCGGTTGCTACTTCTTGAGCTTGGTGTTGGTTTTTCCCTTGAAGAGGAAAGGGTGATGCAGCAAGTAGAGATAAGTATTTCCCTCAGTTTGAGAACAAAGGTATCAATCCAGTAGGAGACAACGCACAAATCACTAAATATCTGCACAAAAAATCGAATAACTTGCTCCCAACGCGATAACGGGGTTGTTAATCCCTTCACAGTTACTTGCAAAAGTGAGATCTAACAGAGATAGATAAACGATAAAGTAAATATTTTTTGTATTTTTGGTTTATAGATCGGAAAGTAAAAGATTGCAAAAATAGTAGATTGGAAACTAATATTGTAGATCGGAAACTTATATGATGGAAAATAGACCTGGGGGCCATAGGTTTCACTAGAGGCTTCTCTCAAGATCGCAAATAATACGGTGGGTGAACAAATTACTGACGAGCAATTGGGAGAAAAGCGCAAAGTTATGACGATATCTAAGGCAATGATCAGGAATATAGGCATCACGTCTATGTCAAGTAGGCCGAAATGATTTTGTATCTACTAATATTACTAAACACATTAACCATTATCAAGCATGCATCTAGAGTATTAAGTTCATAAAGAACGGAGTAACTGATGTTTGCTTGAACTACGTCAGTATTTCCTCAAAGAGGAAGGGATGATGCAGCACAACGACGGTAGGTATTTCCCTCAGTGATGAGACCAAGGTTATCAAACCAGTAGGAGAACCACGCAACACAACGTAAAAAAGCTCATGCACACAAATAATAAATACTCGCAACCCGACGTGTTAAAGGGGTTGTCAATCCCTTTCGAGGAACGGCGCCAGAAAGCTCATTGACGAGAGAAAATTGTAATAGATTAGATAAATAGATCGTAAATAAAATAAAGTGCAGAAAAGTATTTTTGTATTCTTGGTTCAATAGATCTGAAAATAAAAGCAAATAAAATATATCGCAAAGGCAAATATATTAAAGAATAGACCCGGGGGCCATAGATTTCACTAATGGCTTCTCTCGCAAAAAATAGCAAATGGTGGGAAAACAATTACTGTTGGGCAATTGATAGAACTTCAAATAATTATGACAATATCCAGGCAATGATCATTATATAGGCATCACGTCCAAGATTATTAGACTGACTCCTCTCTGCATCTACTACTATTACTCCACACATCGACCGCTATCCAGCATCCATCTAGTGTATTAAGTTCATGGAAAAATGGAGTAATGCAATAAGAACGATGACATGATGTAGACAAGATCTATTTATGTAGAAATAGACCCCATCTTGTTATCCTTAATAGAAATGATACATACGTGTCGTTTCCCCTTCTGTCACTGGGATCAAGCACCGTAAGATCGAACCCATCACAAAGCACTTGTTCCCATTGCAAGATAAATAGATCAAGTTGGCCAAACAAAACCCAAATTTCGGAGAAGAAATACGAGGCTATAATCAATCATGCATATAAGAGATCGAAAGAAGACTCGAATAACTTTCATGGATAAAAACATAGATCTGATCATAAACTTAAATTTCATCGAATCCCAACAAACACACCGCAAAAAGACTTACATCATATGGATCTCCAAGAGACCATTGTATTGAGAATCAAGAGAGAGAGAGAGAGACAGAGAGACAGAGAGAGAGAGAGAGGAAGCCATCTAGCACCTAACTACGGGCCCGTAGGTCTACAATGACCTACTCACGCATCATCAAAGATGCACCAATGGACATGATGAACCCCTCCGTGATGGTGTCTAAATTGGATCTTGTGTTTCTAGAACTTGTGGTGGCTAGAATTGATTTTCGTCGACTCCCCTAGGGTTTCTGGAATATTGGGGTATTTATAAAGCAAAGAGGTGGTGCGGGAGGCCACCGAGGTGGGCATAACCCACCTGGGCGTGCCTGGGCCCCCAGGCGCACCCTGGTGGGTTGTGCCCCTGAAAGGATCAAGATGGACCTAGAGGGGGGGTGAATACGTACAATTACAAATTTTAATTATTACTTAGCAATTTTAGGCAATAATGCAGAATATGAAAGTGAGCCTAACAACTGCAAGTGTAGTACTAAGTGCTAAGCAAGTAACACGAGTATGTAAGTGAGCAAGCACAAAATGATATAAGTAAGTGCTAAGAGACAAGTAACCACAAGTAGAGAGTTAGGGTTAGGAAAAATCGCAACTCCAGGAGACGAGGATGTATGCCAATGTTCACTTCCTTGGAGGGAAGCTACGTCACTATTAGAGAGGTGGATGTTACCACGAAGGCACACCAATGCCACGAAGGCTCAGCCTATTCTCCCTTTGAGACAACACCACGGAGGCGTTTCCCAACCACTAGTGGTAGACCTTGGGGTGGTCTCCAAACCCTCACAAACTTTTCTGGGGGTAACCACAAAGGTCGATTCCTCTCTGAAAGACTCCTACCGCCTAGGAGTCTCCAACCTCCAAGAGTAACAAGAACGATGGGGAAAAGATCAAGACTTGCTCAAATCAGGAATTCCTTTGGTGCAAAGAAGGGGAAGGAGTGGATCTATCACTTTATTGGAGAACTTCTCTCAAATGTTCCCATATCACTTCGGGATCTAGGATTTGGTGTAGAGGATTGAGAGAGAGAGTGAAAAGTGTTCTTGGTAAGCTCAAAGTGAATGGCCAGCCTCATCCCGTGCAAGGGAGAAGCCTATATATAGTGGGTGTGGAAAAAGTAACTGTTTGAGCCACTTAAGTGCAGTGAAGAGATCGGACGTCCGGACAACATCGGACGTCCGGTGGCACAAATATATCCGGATGTCCGACAAACATCGGTCGTCCGGCCGCTGGGAATTCATAAGCCACGAACCAGCACACAGCAACCGGACGTCCAAGACGGGCCGGTCGTCCGGAGACTGGACGTCCGAAGAGGGTCGGAAATCCATAAAAAATGTTCTGTGGAAGAAACACTGGACGTCCGAGACATGCCGGTCGTACGGAGACCGGACATCCGGAGAGGCTCGAAAATCCGTGAATATTGTTCTGTAAGAGAAACATCGGACGACCATAGAGAGCCGGACGTTCGGACAGCTGAGAGGGATCGGACGTCCGTAGAGTACCGGACGTCCGGAGAGAAAAACTATAGTTGGTGGGTTTGAGCAATTCTTTCACTAGATCCAACGATCCCATCTTAATAGTGTGGGATCCCTATACTCAAGAACAAACCGTAAACAAAGCCAAGGCTAATGTCTTGTATCTCCGATCTTGAGTTATATGCATTTGTCCCTTGTCATGATCCACACACACAGCCTTTGAGACATAATCCTGAGATATACTTGAGAAACATGACGAGTCCCATATATGCATGTTGTCATCAACCATCAAAATATGATTAAGGGCATGATTGCACTTACAATGTCCCCCTTTTTGGTTAGTTGATGACAACATACATGCACTTCGCAATAATAATAAAACTTTGAATATCGAAGGAGTTTGTTGTGGAGCTCCCCCTAACCATGTGCATAGTAAAAATAAGCATGAGAGGAGCTACTCTTCAGATTTATACCGAAACCAAAACTCAGCCATAACACTCAAAGAACACAACAAAAAAACATAATACCACTCATATCATAGATCATAGAACATAGTGAACATGGTTCATGGTTCATGGCACGATACGATACATAACATAGTTAACATAGTTCATGGTACGATACAAACTAACAAACTAATATCACCATATTACATAGTACTAAAAGGAAGTGCTACTCCCCCTTGGCATCAAGTACCCAAAAAGGGGGGCCAAGAGGAGCAACCAGAACAACATCATAATCATCAGATCCCTGCCTCATCATCATCATCATGTGCACCACTGCCACCGGCCTCGTCAAAGAAATCAGACCACTCAGGACCCAAGGGAAAGCCAAAGTCAGAAGGGGGCTCATCAGGAAAATGGTCATCATCACTCACATGGAACACTCTAGAGTCTCTCAGACGAGCCTTCAGAGCATTCTTGGAGGTGATAAGGCGTGTGACAATATCGTGATTCTGGGAGCAGTTAAAAGTAACAGCCTTCATCAAGGCAGAGTGGGCCTTCCCCAGAAAACGAGCAATGCGACCAAAGGGTGCAGACCCGGAGGGAGCAGAACGAGGGATGCTAGCAGCAGTGAGGCGCGGATGAGCAGAAGAGGAAGAGTCCTTGGGAACATAGTTATCGGCCATGTTTGGGGGAATGACCCATCGCTCATGCAAATGAGTGCGGACAATAGGAAACTAAGCCACAGTCTCGATGAATGCTTGAATAAAGGGAGCATGAGGAAAGGACCGTTTGTGCTGAAAAGAAGCGAGGCGAATCTCATGCCATAGAAAATGAGGCACATTGATCTTCCCTTTCGGAGACGCGTAGAGACGATGCATGAGATCAATGCAGTAGCTACTGCAGGACCCCTTGTCACCCATCTTAGGATAAATGGTGCGAATGACACATTGATAGATAATGAAGAAAGGAGCACGCCAAATGGAGACTTGGTTAAAACCCTTATGTTTCTCATCATCAGTCAGTTGTGTTATGGGTTTGATAAGATCAGCACATGTATCAGTGCCCTTGGGTCTATGTTCGGGGTCATCATTGTGAATTTTGAACCCAGTGTCAGGAAAACCAAGGGCAGCAACAAATTGACAATAGGAAGCCGACAGCTTCGTGTCAGAGGTCATCCAAGTAACAGTGTTATTTAGACCGAAGAAACATGTGGCATAAAATTGATGAATGGCGGCTTGGTTAAAGTCATGTTGAAATGTAAAGGGGGCAGCAAGATTGGAGGACTCAATGAGCTCAATAGCCCCGGAATACATCTCCAGATGAGTATGAATACGCTCCAAATCAATGCACAGATGTAGAGAAAGACCCTTAGGAATGATGATAGTGGTAAAAATGTCAGCTTGGACATTAGTGCGAAAACAATTGTCCCTAGAGTCACGAGGAATCGTAAATTGATCAACATCATGCTGCAACTTAAGATAGGAAGCAATGGGAACCACGTTGAACCTCTTAACATGACGGCCGTGTGGTAAAGGAGGTTCAAGCGAGATATGACGAGCATCACCGTGAGATTGGACCGGAGGAGGAGCAGGCTGGAAAGTGGGCCGCGGAGTCCCGGGCTTGGGAGCAGCGGTGCAAACAGGGACATGCTCTCCTTGAGGGAGTCCTGGATTAGGGGGGTATCCGGACAGCCGGACTATATGCTTTGGCCGGACTGTTGGACTATGAAGATACAAGATGGAAGACTTCATCCCATGTCCGGATGGGACTCTCCTTTGCATGGAAGGCAAGATCGGCGATTTGGATGTTAGATCTCCTTCTCTGTAACCGACTTTGTGTAACCCTAACCCCCTTCGGTGTCTATATAAACTGGAGGGTTTAGTCTGTAGGACAAGAACAATCAGAATCATAGACTAGCTTCTAGGGTTTAGCCTCTACGATCTCGTGGTAGATCAACTCTTGCAATACTCATATCATCAAGATCAATCAAGCAGGAAGTAGGGTATTACCTCCATCGAGAGGGCCCGAACCTGGGTAAAACATCATGTACCCAGCCTCCTGTTACCATTAGCCTTAGACGCACAGTTCGGGACCCCCTACCCGAGATCCGCCGGTTTTGACACTGACATTGGTGCTTTCATTGAGAGTTCCTCTGTGTCGTCACTGCAAGGTTTGATGGCTCCTTCAATCATCAACAACAATACTGTCCAGGGTGAGGCTTTTCTCCCTGCACAGATCTTCGTGTTCGGTGGCTTCGCACTGCGGGCCAACTCACTTGCCCATCTGGAGCAGATCGACAGCTACGCCCCTGGCCATCAGGTCAGGTTCGGAAACTTGAACTACACGACCGACATCCGTGGAGACTTGATCTTCGATGGATTCGGGCCTGCGTCAGGAGCACCGAACGGTCATGACGAGCACAACTTAGATCCACCGTCAGACAGTATTCGGGATATCGCACCTGCTGTAGCTCCGGACTTCAATCTAGAGCAGATCGCGTCATCTGAGGACGGGTGGATGGACCCCGCCACGGAGGCCGCACACTCATCGGCGTTGGAGCCGAACACAGACTCCACCTCTAACAAAATCTGTGTCACCGGACCCTCAGACTTGTCTCCGGTTTTACATTCCGGACCGCGCGCATCCATACCCATCGAATCTGATTGGGCATCGATCATGGAGTTCACCGCCGTGGACATCTTTCAGCACTCACCCTTCGGTGACGTGGTAAATTCATTAAGGTCTCTCTCTTTGTCAGGAGGCTTTTGGCCGAACTATGTCCGGCTCGAGTGGGCAGCGGATGATGAAGAAATTCGTTACCCACCCACCACCCACTGAATTGCCACTATCGATGATTTAACCGACGTGCTCGACTTTGACTACGAAGACATCGACGGTATGGATGACGATGCAGGAGAAGAACAGGAACCACCGCCCACGGGACGCTGGATAACCACCTCTTCATATGATATATATATATGGTGGACAACCCCAAAGAAAACAATGGTGATGAGGCAACAGAGGATAACCCCTTAGGGAAGCAACCAAAGCATGGGCGTCATCAGTGCCGCTCAAAGCCCCGCCACAGCAATACCGGCACAGGAGACAACAACAATCCGGATGGTGCCGAAGACGAATACAACCCCGACCAGCCTAACTTTGAGCAGGCCGAACAGGAGGACGGGCAAGCTAGTCCATATGAACAGGCGACAGACGGAGACTTGGAGGATGACAACTACATGCCTCTCTCTGAAGACGAGGTGAGCCTCGGCGACGATGAATTTGTCGTGCCTGACGATCCCGTCGAGCAGGAGCGCTTCAAGCGCCGGCTTATAGCCACTGCAAGAAGCCTAAAGAAAAAGCAGCAGCAGCTCCAAGATGATCAAGATCTACTAACAGACAGATGGACTGAGGTCCTGGTAGCCGAGGAATACAGACTCGAGCGCCCAACCAAAGGTTACCCAAACCACAAGTTGCTACCTCAACTCGAGAAGGAGGCCCTAGAGCCTACACTACCAGCACAGGACGAGGCTGACCGGCCACATCGTGGCCGAGACAAAGCGGCGTATCAACCCGAACACCAGCCCGCACCCTGACGCCAATACACTATGGCCCGGGGCAATATGCAGGACCTGCGAGATATACTGGAAAACAAAGCAGGACAGCCAAGATCGATCTACGGATCGCGGGGGCGCGCCAAAACGCATGACGATGACCGTCATGCTGGATATACTAACAACAAGTCTGGCTGGGCCAAACACAGCAGACCAGACTTATTCGAACTGCGTCGTGACATAGCCCGGCATAGAGGCGCCGCACACCCCCTCTGCTTCACTGATGAAGTAATGGATCATGAATTCCTAGAAGGGTTTAAACCCATAAACATCGAATCATATGATGGCACAACAGACCCCGCGATATGGATTGAAGATTTCCTTCTCCACATTCACATGGCCTACAGTGATGATCTACATGCCATCAAGTATCTTCCCCTTAAGCTCAAAGGACCGGCCCGACATTGGTTGAATAGCCTGCCAGCGAATTCCATTGGCAGTTGGGAAAACCTGGAGGACGCATTCCTCAACAACTTCCAGGGCACTTACGTGCGACCACCGGATGCCGATGACTTAAGTCACATAACCCAACAGCCCAGAGAGTCAGCCAGGAAATTCTGGACTCAGTTCCTAACTAAAAGGAACCAAATCATCGACTGTCTGGATGCCGAAGCCCTCGCGGCCTTTAAGCATAACATCCGCGACGGGTGGCTCACCCGACACCTCGGCCAAGAAAAGCCAAAGTCCATGGCAGCCCTCATGACACTCATAACCCGCTTTTGCACGGGCGAGGACAGCTGGCTAGCTCGCAGCAGCACCATGCCAAGAAACTCCGGCACTTCAGATATTTGCGACAGCAACGGCAGGCCACGGCGCAACAGACATAAGCGTCGGAACAATGTCGACAACACCGAAGACACGACAGTCAATGCCGAATTCAGCGGCTCCAAGTCCGGTCAGCAGAAAAAGCCATTCAAAAGAAACAACCCGGGATCGTCCAGTTTTAACCGCATACTCGACCGCTCGTGTCAAATCCACGGCACCCCTGATAAACCAGCCAACCACACTAACAGAGATTGCTGGGTGTTCAAACAGGCCGGTAAGTTGAATGCCGACAACAAGGACAAGGGGCTACATTGCAAGGACGATGAGGAGCACCGGCGGCCAAACACAGGGGGACAGAAGAAATTTCCGCCCCGAGTGAAAACGGTAAATATGATCCATGCCACCCACATTCCCAAGTGGGAACGAAAGCGTGCACTGCGGGACGTCTATGAGGTGGAGCCAGTCGCCCCAAAGTTCAACCCATGGTCATCCTGCCCGATCACTTTTGATCACAGGGATCATCCTACCAGTATCCGTCATGGCGGTTCAGCCGCATTGGTCCTCGACCCAATCATTGACGGATTCCACCTCACGCGAGTCCTCATGGACGGTGGTAGCAGCCTAAACCTGCTCTATCAGGACATAGTGCGCAAAATGGGCATCGATCCCTCAAGGATCAAACCCACCAAAACCACCTTTAAAGGTGTAATCCCAGGTGTAGAGGCCTGTTGTACGGGCTCAATAACACTGGAAGTGGTCTTTGGATCTCCGGATAACTTCCAGAGCGAGGAGTTAATCTTTGATATCGTCCCTTTCCGTAGTGGCTATCATGCACTACTTGGACGAACCACATTTGCTCGATTCAATGGGGTACCACACTATGCATACCTCAAGCTCAAGATGCCAGGACCTCGCAGGGTTATAACAGTCAATGGAAACACATACCGCTCTCTCCGTACGGAGGAGCACACTGCGGCCCTCGCAGTAAAAGTACAAAGCAGCCTTCTTCGACAGACCGTCAACTCAGCGATAAAAACCCCGGACACCGTCAAGAGAGTCTGGAGTACTCTGCAACAGGATCGTCTGGCGCGACTAGAACTCGACTAGCAATTCGGCTTCCGTCCTAGTCCCATCCAGGCGGCATTTGTGCCGAGCGTACACAATTACGCACTCAAAATACCATGGGCATAGGCGGAGGCACGATGATGATGCGGTCCATAGTGCGGCTCAACCGTCACAAGACCCGCATACCTTTATCATCTTCTTTCTTTTTCAGGACCCTACTTCCGGGCAGCCCCTTCAGAGAACCTGATCATCGGACTAATCACAGGAGGGAAAAACCGAGGCAAGAGGCATTGCATACCAGGGAACACCCAGGTGGTCTCTGTTCACGATCGTTATACCTGTTTTACATACCCACATGCAGCCCGCCCTTGGATAGGACATGTCAGATAGTCCTATTTTTTCTTATCGCATTACTTGTGCACATACGTTTGACGTATTATTTAAATAACAACGGAAAACAATATACAACATCAGCTTATTATTACTTTCTTCATATTTTCCCTTGACTATTTATTTAATATTGCACCCGTACACCTTGGTACGTTCAATTCGCCAGGGGCTTTATTACGCCCCATAACACGGCAAGAAAAGGCCAAACACTTTCGACAGTGCGGCACCCCGAACTTATAGCATTATATGCATCAGCTCCGAATCATGTCTTGGGTCAATAGTTGGGTTTGCCCGGCTCCCTTGTTTTGGTACCTTACGTTCCGTTATATCGGCTAAGGTAGCGCAGGGAGAACTACTGCGATTGTGTCCCGGTTCTTCCGGACGAGCACCTCAGTAGAGAAAGCCGAAAACTGACTGTCATGATGCGGCGAGAGCTGGTCACTGTTCGAGAGGTCTTAAGTCCTTAAAGATTTTTTCCGCTTCAGGCGAGGAATCGGCCTTGTCCGATTTAGGCGTGTATAGCGCCCCAAGTTCGGCCTTCCGAATACTAGGGGCTTCACCAAAATTTAAAATTGTAGACTTCTATGGCTAAGTGAGAGTGATAAAGCCGAATAGTCCGATTGCCTTGTTCGCTGCGCTAAACACCTCCTTAAAGGACCAAAAATCTGGATAAAGAGTGTTTGGGTTTTCCACGAACACCCCAGTACTAGTTACACGGGGGCGGAAGCCGACGACTGGCCAACTTTCAGAATTTTATAAACGGCTGCACAGAAGGTAATATTTTAAATCAAAAAGCATTATATAGCACACACGAACTCATTTTCATATTACAAGGCGACATGAGTACATTCACTCAAAAATTACATCCTTGGTACATTCATCGGCCACAAGGCGTGCGCCTTTCATAACACCGTCATAATACTTCTCGACGTAACGATGTGCCTTCCCCTCCGGCGGTCCATCCTTCACCAGTTTCTCTGCATCCATTTTGGCCCAATGCATTTTCGCGCGGGCAAAGGCCGGCGGGCACCCTCAATACAGACGGAGTGCTTAATAACTTCCAGCCGCGGACAGGCATTTATCATCCACTTTATAAGGCCGAAGTAGCTGTCGGGCAGGGGCTCGCCAGGCCACAGCCGGACTATGAAGTCCGTCATGGCCAGTTCGGCCGCCTTGTGGAGTTCGACCAATTGCTTCAGTTGGTCACTCAAGGGCATTGGGTGTTCGGCCCCAGCATACTGGGACCAGAACAAATTTTCCATAGAGCTCCCCTCTTTGCCATGGTAGAACTCCGTGGCATCCGATATGCTGCGTGGCAGATCTGCGAATGCTCTTGGAGAGCTCCGAATTCGGGTAAGTAAAAGAAATGTCTCCTCCACATGCTTGCTTTGCATAACGAATGCCTTACCCGCCGCTATCTTTTTGGCCTCCTGGATCTCTTAGAGGGCCTTTTGGGCTTCGACCTTGGCATCTTTCACACTCTGGAGGGCCTTCACAAGCTCAGACTCTCGCGTCTTGAAGTCACGCTCCAAGGACTCGGATTTCTTGCCGAAGTCCAGGAGCTCTTGTTGTATCTTGCTTACCTGAGCATCCTGTTTTTCACGCTCGGTGTGCTCCTTGGCCGCCTTGTCTTCGGCCTCGGATAGCGCTTTCTTCAGGGCCGCCAGTTCGGTCATGGCCCCTATTAAAAATCATGATGCTTTTGTTAGCATCACCAATTTTTCTTCCTTTATATAACACATGGACGGTGTATCGTTTACCTTTGTTCTCTTCGAGCTGCCTCTTCGTGAGGATGAGCTCTTCTTCGACCTGCTTCAGGCCCTGCTTGAGTCCGGCGACCTCCACAGTATGGGCGGCAGTGACCAACAGCAACACCTGCTTATTCACATAGACATTTACTGTTAGACTCCTGTGGATAAAAGTTGACCCTCCATTTGGCTTTTATTTCCGAACATCAAACAGAATAATAGGGGCTACTGTCTATCGGTTGATAGTTTCTTACGGGTTTGATTACTTACCTCAAAGCCGGTTAGGAGGCTGGTGCAGGCTTCGGTCAATCCGCTTTTGGCGGAACGAACCTTCTCAATCACCGTACTCATAAGAGTATGGTGCTCTTCGTCAATGGAAGCACCGCGAAGCACTTCCAGCAAATTATCCGATGCCTCCCGCTGGACGGAGATCATCGGCACGACCGGCTCACCCTCCTTAGCGAGGGGCTACCCACTTGAATCCGGAACATTTGGAGGTTCCGGCGCAGTATTCGGCTGGGAGCCGGACTTGCTGCGGCTCCCGTCAGCGTAATCCATGGGGGTCTTACCCCCCATGTGCCCGGCGCCTGAGATTTCGCCTTGGGGCATCTCCAGAACCATCGCCCCCTGTTCCGGTGTCCTTTGGGACAACACCTCGGTGTCATCCGCGGGCCATGTGGAGGTGGCCGTCAGGAGTGAATCGCTATTCATCTTCGATTCACTCAAGGACCCATCCGAAGAGGATACCTCGAGGTGGGACCCGGCCGGACTGCATATGCGTGTTCGGTGTTATAGCAAACAATGAAGCTAAAACGCATTAAACGTACTATAGAGTACAGATACTTATGATTTTGCCAGGGGCTTGCACCTAGGCAACCACTCCTCCTTGCTGTAGGCGGCCGTGGTGGAGTAGTCCGGAAGGGACGTCTTTCCCTTCTTAGGCGTCCTAGCCTCCCCCTGCGGGGCGGCTTTTCTCTTCTTCTCCTCCCAGTCTCCGTGGGAGGAATCTACTTCGGCGTCCTCGGACGATGAGTCTATTACGGTCCTGCGCAGGAGACCTTCCTGGTCCCTGTGGCCGCCTTCTTGGACCCTTCAGCCTCCCCAGATGGGGCGGTCTTCCTTTTCTTCTCCTCCCTGGTCAGGGGAGGAACTTCCTCTCCCTCCCCCTCATCTTTGGACGAGGCGTCCAGTGTGGCCTTGCACCAGATACCTTTCTTGGTCCCAGTAGCCTTCTTTTCGGCCTTCTTATCCGACACCTTGTAAGGCGCCAGAACCAGCATCTCCGTCAGGAGTGCGGTGGCTGGATCTTCGGGCAGTGGAGCCGGACAGTCGATCCGCTCCACCGTTGCCACATATTCCTATTTTGTCGGCATGGTGGCTTAAGATCCTTCCACAAATATACTGGGAAAGGCATGTTTGTGATATTCAGAGATCTTACCGGATTGGCAGGGCACTTTGCGCTGAGTCCGCGGTCCTCGGAAGTGGGAGCAGGTACTTCAGCGGCCTTGAACGGCACCTTCCAGACGTCTTTATGCATCGTGTCGAAGAGCTCTCGCAGCGTCTGGTGTTCGGCGGGATCGAACTCCCACATATTGAATGCCCGTCTTTGACACGGGAGGATCCGGCGGAAGAGCATGACATGGACCATGTTGACAAGCTTGATCTTCTTGTCTATCATATTTTTTATGTAGTTCTAGAGTCCGGTCAGCTCCGTAGGTATGCCCCAGGCCAGGCCCTTCTTTTCCCAGGAGGTGAGCCGCATGGGGATGCCGGATCGGAATACAGGGGCCGCCACCCAGTTGGCGTCGCGCGGCTCGGTGATGTAGAACCACCCCGATTGCCACCCCTTCATGGTATCCATGAAGGAGCCTTCAAGCCAGGTAACGTTGGGCATCTTGCCCACCATGGCACCTCCGCACTCCGCTTGCTGGCCGCTCACTATATTCGGTTTCATGTTGAAGATTTGTAGCCATAGGCCGAAGTGGGGCTTGATGTGATGGGACTCTCCTTTGCGTGGAAGACAAGCTTGGTGATTCGTATGTCAGATTTCCTTCTCTTTAACCGACTCTTTGTAACCCTAACCCCCTCCAGTGTCTATATAAACCGGAGGGTCTAGTCCGTAGGGCAAGAACAATCAGAATCATAGGCTAGCTTCTAGGGTTTAGCCTCTACAATCTCATGGTAGATCAACTCTTGTAATACTCATATCATCAAGATCAATCAAGCAGGAAGTAGGGTATTACCTCCATCGAGAGGGCCCGAACCTGGGTAAAACATCGTGTCCCCAGCCTCCTGTTACCATTAGCCTTAGACGCACAGTTCGGGACCCCCTACCCGAGATCCGCTGGTTTTGACACCGACACTCCTCTCTTCATATGATCCAGCTCATCTTCATAGTCAAAGCCCTCCGACGAGTCTTCGCTTAGAGACCGGCGAGGAGGAGGAACACACTTCCTAGGATGAGCCCATTCTTGGGAATCGTCGGAATCACCGTGATGGGAGGGACGAGAGGACCCAGATGGGGGGGTCCTTGCGAGCAGTGTGCTTGGTCTTCACCATTCCGACCAAGAAGAGGAGGGAAACCCAAATCAACAACCCACCACCATAGATCAATGAATCTATGGATGAGAGAAGAAGAGATGGGTGTTACCTCGGAGTGAAGAACGGGGAGGAGGACGACGACAGGAGATAATCCGGCAATGGGCCGCGCCGGAAATGGGGGTGACCCGAGCGGTGGCGTCGATGAGGGGCACGAGCAGCGAGCGGCCGCAGCGAGGAGCCACGAGACAGGGGCGGCAGCGTTGGGGAAAAGGAGGAGAGGGGGTGAGTGAATTAGGGTAAACTGACCCAACCCGCACCCCGCGCTATATATATGCGCCTGAGAAAACTCCAGACGACCGAAGAACTGTGGACGTCTGGTGCCTGGGCAGGGGAAAGAATTACCGGAAGACCGGATAGACCAGATGACCTTCCAGAGGACAATAAAGGGCTTTTTACGGACGACCGACGTTCTACAGACGTCCGGTGCCTGGAAAAAGTCTGGACGACCGGGGATCTACGGACGTCCGGTGCCTGGGCCAGGGGAAAAATTAGCAGACGTCCAGAAGAACTTATGGATTTGTGAGACTAGGGGGTCATAGTTGGTGCTAATGACAATGATGGGAAGATGATGACTTCAATATATAGCAGGATGTAAAGGCACAATATATGAGCAATGAGCATCTGTTTTAATGACAAGAGCGGTGGCCAAGGCCACCATGTACGAGTGTACATGACATGACTTCCCAAAGATTTGAAATTTTGGTGCATAATCACTACTCCATCATGGAAAGCACAATAGTTAGAATAACATGGTAGCTTTTAGAGTGGTTGTTCTTTTTACGCATTACGTAGGGTGAGAGTACTCATGAGTTGAGTGTCTCCCCCTAAATATATGCCTACATTAAGACAAGACATTAATTTCATGCATGAATGGGTACTAGATTTCACATAATATTGTCAAGCTCCAAGATACCAAGTTCACGCCTAAGTCAACAGAACCTTCCTTCATCCAATGGTTTTGTGAAAATATCCGCAAGTTGCAAATCAGTGCCAACATGATCTATGTGAATATCACCCTTTCCCACATGATCTCTCAAAAAGTGATACCTAATAGCAATGTGCTTGGTGCGGGTATGACCTTTGGGGTTCTCAGCAATATTGATGGCACTTTCATTATCACATAGAAGAGGCACATGTCTGTAGGTGATACCGTAATCCTTCAAAGTTTGCCTCATCCATAGTAATTGAGTTGCACAACTGGCAGTTGCAATGTATTCAGCTTCTGTGGTAGAGAGGGCAATACAATTTTGTTTCTTTGAGGACCAACTTACCAAGGAGCGTCCAAGAAACTGACATGCGCCGGAGGTGGTCTTACGATCCACTTTTTCTCCAGCCCAATCCGCATCCGTGTACCCAATGAGATCGAACTTAGCATCCTTGGGGTACCATAAACCCAACTTTGGGGTGTGAACAAGGTATCTAAGAATATGCTTAACCACCTTATGATGACTTTCCCTAGGGGAAGCTTAAAATCTAGCACACATGCATACACTGAACATGTTGTCTGGTCTAGATGCACAAAGGTAAAGCAATGAACCAACCATAGAGCGGTAAATAGATGGGTCGAAAGGAATACCATTTGTATCTTCAGTGAGTGCAATTTTGGTTAGCATGGGTGTCTTGCATGGACTAGCATCAGACATGCCAAACTTCTCTAGGATATCCTTGAGGTATTTTGCTTGAGACAAGAAAATTCCTTATTGAAATTGTTGAATTTGAAATCTGAGAAAGAACTTCAAATCTGCATTGAGTGACATTTCAAAATTCTTGGTCATTGAAGCCGCAAACTTCTTGCACAAATGAATGTTAGGAGAACCAAAAATGATATCATCTACATAGATTTGGCATAAGATCAAATCACCCTTGTCCCTCTCAGTAAAAAGAGTGGGATCGATCACCCCTCTCAGAAAACCATCAACAAGTAAAAACTTCTTAAAATGATCATACCAAGCACGAGGTGCTTGTTTGAGGCCATACAAAGCCTTATGAAGTGTATACACATAGTCTTTCTGATCGGGATCAACCAAACCAGGTGGTTGTGACACATATACTTCTTCTTGTAGAGGACCGTTAAGGAAAGAACTCTTCACATCCATTTGACGTAAAGTAAAACCATTGAAAGCGGCATAAGCAAGTAAGATGCGAATGGATTCAAGACGGGTAACGGGGGCAAAGGTCTCACTAAAGTCCAAACCTTCAACTTGTGAGTACCCTTGTGCCACTAACCTTGCCTTGTTATGGATGATTACACCATTCTCATCTTGCTTGTTCTTGAAAATCCATTTTGTTCCAATGATGTTGTGCTTGGTAGGTGGCCTCTTGACTAATGACCACACTTGGTTGCGTTCAAAACTGTTCAACTCTCTTGCATAGCAATGAGCCAATCGTTGCCCATCAATGCATCTTGTACCTTGAGGGGCTCAACACTAGACACAAATGAGAAGTGAGCACAAAATTTTGTCAAATGTTTACGAGTGACTCTACCTTCCGATATGCCGGTGAGAATTTTGTCAACATCAACATGACCGGTGACTTGAGGCATGTGGAGGTTAGGGTTTCTCGAGGTTCAACTTCATGTCCATCATCCACGTCCTCAACATATGGATCATTAATGTGTGGTGGAAGATCTTCTGGTTCATATTGCATTTGTTGAGGTTCATAATCAATGATTGGACTTTCTTGTTCTTGCCCTTGATGATGATCTTGTTCTTGAAGATTATCATGAGAGGAACTTGATCATCTTCTTGTACTTGGACTAAGGGCATCGGTTGAAAAATAGGAGTTTGTGGTGATTTGGGTGTTGAAGTTGTTTGATGATGTGTGAAACTTCCATCTTCTTCTTCATCATCATGAGGTTCTTATTCCATTGGAAGAAGTGCACCAACACCCATGGTCAAAATATCTTGAGATGAATCTTCTTCACCTACATCACTTAGATCAACTTGATCCCCATGGGAGCCATTAAATTCATCAAACACCACGTCACAAGTTTCTACAACACATCCATTGGATTTGTTGTAGACCCTATAGGTGTGAGAGTTTGATCCATAGCCAACAAATATGCCCTCAATTGTTTTGGATTGAAATTTTCCTAACCGTTCTCTTTTGTTGAGGATGAAACATTTGCACCCAAATACACAAAAGTACTTGACATTTGGCTTGTTCCCAGTTAGGAGCTCATATGGAGTCTTTTACAATATAGTATGGAGGAAGAGCCGGTTGGATGCATGGCATGCAGTGTTGACAGCTTCGGCCCAAAAACTATGTGGTGACTTATATTCATCCAACATGGACCTTGCCATCTCCACAAGTGTACGGTTCTTCCTTTCGGCTACACCATTTTGCTGAGGAGTGTATGGAGCTGAATATTGATTCTCAATCCCTTCATCACTAAGGAATTCTTCCAAGGTATTGTTCTTGAACTCAGAGCCATTGTCACTTCTTATTGCCAAGATTTCTTCGTCAAACTTGCGTTGTGCTTTCCTGGCAAAATCAATGAAGGTGATCTTCGTCTCGTCCTTGGACTTGAGGAAAAACACCCATGTATATCTTGAGTAATCATAAACAATGACAAATCCATACTTTTTCCCACCAAGACTATCACATGAAGGAGGCCCAAAAAGATCCACATGAAGGAGCTCCAGGGGTCTTGAGGTAGACACAATGTTCTTGGGTGGGTGATTTGATTGATGTTGCTTCCCGGCTATGCATGCAGTACACACACGATCTTTCTCAAAAGAGACATTGGTTAGTCCAAGGATGTGATTCCCCTTCAAGAGATCTTGAAGATTTCTCATGCCGACATGGGCTAGCTGGCGATTCCATAGGCACCCCTTGTCGGCCTTGGCCATTAGACAAGTTGCATGGAATGTGCTCTCTTTCGAGAAATCAACCGTGTAAAGGTTGCCATCCAACTATCCAACAAAGGCCACTTCGAGAGTATCTCTCTTAAAGACTTTCACATCTGTTAGTCCAAAGAGTGTATCATAACCAACAGAAAGCAATTGGCGAACAGAAAGCAAATGGTATTTAAGGGATTGGACAAGCATGACATTTGCAAGAGACGTGTCTTTTGTGATAGCTACCTTGCCCAACCCGAGTACTTGTCCTTTTGAACCTCCACCAAACATGTTGCTCATGAATGGTTGAATAGCTTCCATGAAATCGTAGAGCAATTTTCTATCTCCGGTCATATGATTGGTACATCCACTATCACACCCATTTTACTCCACTGGAGAAGGCAACCTACACACAATTATGACTTGGTTAGAGGCACCCATTTTGCAATAGGACCTCTCAAGTTAGTCACAAGGGTCTTAGGGACCCAAATAGCATAGAATCGGAATTCATTTCGAGGACCAACAAATTTTGCATAAACTTCTCCATCCTTAGTCTTACGAAGAACATAGGATGGAGGCATGAACTCTTTTGGCTTGTTGAGGGTGGGCATGCCCCTTGTGGCCTTCCCACTGACAACCTTACCTTTCTCCTTGTGCCCTTCTCGTACAAATGTTTCTTTTAGAGTGATTGTGCACTTTTGAGAGGAAATCTTCTTCTTGCTTGTGCTTGGATCAAACCCGAGTCCCTCTTTGGCAAACACCTCATTGTGTTGGCTCAATACCTCATTAAGGTTCTTTTGCCCTTGAGCACATGTCATGAGAACTTTCTCGATTTGAGCCTTGAGGAAGATATTTTCCTCAAGAATAGATGCTAGATCACTACTAGAGTTAGTAGTACAAGCATCAACATTGATAATAGGAGAAGAGTAAGCCTTGGCTAGAGTTTCAATATAAGTAAGTTTGAGCGTCTCAAAACTCTTTCTAAGAAGGGTGAGCTCTTCTTCCTTAGTCTTGAGGGGCCTGGATAGAAACTCACAATCCTTAGAGAGAGAAGCATGAGACTTCACAAGCTTACTTTTATCATTCATCAACTCTTCACAAGAGTCAATAGCCTTTTTCAAGGAGGCAAGATCTTTAGTATGAACATCAATGTTTGCACCAATTTTTAAGCATAGTTCATCATTTCGTGCTTCCTCATATTGGACTTTCCGCTCAAGGATTTCACATTTTTCCTTTTCCTCGGTGACGAGGGTTTCGAGTTCCTTAATGGTGATGGTGTGCTTACTCACCATCTCCATAAGCATACGAAACATAGTGAGCTTCTTTCCTTTGAGGGAGCACATGAACTTATTAAGTTTAGCAAGCATAGGATCATCTAGATCATCATCCTCATAACTATCCTCCGCATCAAGATACTCATCACTAGGAGTAGAAGGAGTGAAATGAGGAGGATTTGATCGTGGGGTTACCTTGACCTTGTTAGGAGAGCTTTGGTCCTCTCCATCTTCTACCACGGCCTTTGCCATTAGACACTTGTGAGCGTTACCCTTGTAGTCTTTCATGTAGTTGTAGGTGACCACATCACCACTCTTGTTCACTAAACTCAAAGTGTTTTGAGAGTCTTGAGCAACTCCGGCAACACCACTAACATCATGAGAATCGGATTCTTCTTGAGCAACCATTTCTTTCCCATCTCTCTTCTCGATCTTGGAGTTCAAAGGATTTGGCAACTTCTTCTTGGGAAAGGTCTTGGGAAACCTTGGTTTATCCTCTCTCTTCTCATAAGGGCACTCATTCGAAAAGTGGTTGGTTTCTTCTTTTGAAATCTTCCCTTGAATTTTCCCGCGCTAAACTTCTTGACAAATAGAGCCATATCTTCATATGGAGGGCCCTCATCAGATTCAATCTCATCACCATCTTCATCATCATCATCTTCTTCTTCTTCTTGACTTTGCTCATCTTCACATACATTCTTGGCCTTCAATGCAAGATTCATCTTTGATGTTGGAGTACCATGCATGGCAAGATGTTTTGTGGCATTTTCCTTTGACTCTTCAAATAGTTGGAAGGTGGATATGTTGTCATATGTAGTCATTTCCTTGAAGGCATGGTGTTGTCTTATGTCCCACACCATTTGATGGTGATACAGGGCAAGAGCATGAAGCAACTTATCCACAAGGAATCGCTTAGTCATATTGAATCCATCTTGTGTCTTGTCACACTCACATGACTCAATGTCAGTGGTGAGAGTCATGAGACGCTCATGGAGTTGATTGGGAGTTTCACCTTTATCCATACAAAAGTTTTGCAATTGCCCCTTGGCAATTTCATATTGAGCACTCCGGAGGGTGGAGGTACCGGTCTTGGATCTTATAATGCTTTCCCATAGTTCCTTGGCACTTGTGATGTGTATGAACGGTCTCCTTTGCTTTTCAACCATACCTCTCCTTATACACATGGTTGCAGTCTCATTGAGATTCTTGTCATAAATTTCTCTTGGTGTAGGATTATTTGGATCAACCACATGGTACCCATACTCCAAGATCTCCAGCATCTCATCGTTTCCATATCGAAGATGATCCTGCATAGCAACTCTCCACAAGGCAAAATCGGAAGTGGCATCAAGTAAAGGAGGTTTGCCTTGAGGATTATATTTCAGTTTCTCAACTTGGGGTCTTGCATAAAGCCAGGGAACACCAGAGTGATCATTGCTAGGAGGTTGTCGACCAAGTGACGGACCGGTCAAAGTTGGCCTCGAAGCCGCACCACCCGAAAGTGGTGCAAGCACCATGGACAACGTGGCTAATCTAATTTGGACCAAGGCCTCAAGAGAAGCATCATGCTCCTCTTTTTGCTTAGCAAGGGCCCATTCCAGATTCTCAGAAGTAAAGGACTTGACTTCAGAAGAAGCCTCACATTTATCCTTCGGATCTGCAACAAGGGGAGTCCCATCGGGGTTCATCTCGCTCTAGGGCGGTTACGCCACAAGAATAGAGCACGAGGCTCTGATACCAATTAAAAGGATCGAGATGTACCTAGAAGGGGTGAATAGGTACAATTACAAATTTTAATTATTACTTAGCAATTTTAAGCAATAATGCAGAATATGAAAGTGAGCCTAACAATTGCAAGTGTAGTACTAAGTGCTAAGCAAATAACACGAGTATGTAAGTGAGAAAGCACAAAATGATATAAGTAAGTGCTAAGAGACAAGTAACCACAAGTAGAGAGTTAGGGTTAGGAAAAACCGCAACTCCAGGAGACAAGGATGTATGCCGATGTTCACTTCCTTGGAGGGAAGCTATGTCACCGTTAGAGAGGTGGATGTTACCACGAAGGCACACCAACGCCACGAAGGCTCACCCTATTCTCCCTTTGAGACAACACCACGGAGGCGTTTCTCAGCCACTAGTGGTAGACCTTGGGGTGGTCTCCAAACCCTCACAAACTTTTCCAGGGGTAATCACCAAGGTCGATTCCTCTCCGAAAGACTCCTACTGCCTAGGAGTCTCCAACCTCCAAGAGTAACAAGAACGATGGGGAAAAGCTCAAGACTTGCTCAAATCACGAATTCCTTTGGTGCAAAGAAGGGTAAGGAGTGGATCTATCACTTGATTGGAGAACTTCTCTCAAATGTTCCCAAATCACTTGGGGATCTAGGATTTGGTGTAGAGGATTGAGAGAGAGTGAAAAGTGTTCTTGGTAAGCTCAAATTGAATGGTCAGCATCATCCCGTGGAAGGGAGAAGCCTATATATAGTGGGTGTGGAAAAAGTAACGGTTTGAGCCACTTAAGTGCACTGAAGAGGTCAGACGTCCGGACAGCACCGGACGTCCGGTGGCACAAATATGTCTAGACGTCCAACAGACATCGGTCATCCGGCCGCTGGGAATTCATAAGCCACGAACCAGCACACAGCAACCGGACGTCCGAGACGGGACAGTCGTCCGGAGACCGGACATCCGGAGAGGCTCAGAAATTCGTAAAAAATGTTCTGTGGAAGAAACACCGGATGTCCGAGACGTGCCGGTCGTCTGGAGACCGGACATTCGGGGAGGCTCGGAAATCCGTGAATATTGTTCTGTAAGAGAAACACAGAACGATCGTAGAGAGCTGGACGTGTGGACAGCTGAGAGGGATCGGAAGTCCGTAGAGTACCGGACGTCCGGCGAGGAAAACTGGAGTTGGTGGGTTTGAGCAATTCTTTCACTAGATCCAATGATCCCCTCTTAATAGTGTGTGATCCCTATACTCAAGAACAAACCGTAAACAAAGCTAAGGCTAATGTCTTGTATCTCCGATCTTGAGTTATATGCATTTGTCCCTTGTCATGATCCACACACACGGCCTTTGAGACATAATCCTGAGATATACTTGATAAACATGATGAGTCCCATATATGCATGTTGTCATCAACCATCAAAATATGATTTAGGGCATGATTGCACTTTCAGCCCCCCTCGGGGCACCCCTCTGGTACTTCTTTGGCCCAACTTGTGTCTTCTTGTCCAGAAAAATCCAGAAAAACTTTCGGTGCATTTGGACTCCGTTTGGTATTGATTTCCCGCGATGTAAAAAACAAGCAAAAAACCACAACTGGCACTGGGCACTATGTCAATAGGTTAGTACCAAAAAATGATATAAAATGATGATAAAATGATTGTAAAACATCCAATAATGATAATATAACATGGAACAATCAAAATTATAGATACGTTGGAGATGTATCAGCATCCCCAAGCTTAATTCCTGCTCATCCTCGAGTAGGTAAATGATAAAAACAGAATTTTTGATGTGGAATGCTACCTAACATATTTATCCACGTAATTTTCTTTATTGTGGCATGAATGTTCAGATCCATAAGATTCAAAACAAAAGTTTAATATTGACATAAAAACAATAATACTTCAAGCATACTAACAAGGCAATTATGTATTCTCAAAATAACATGGCCAAAGAAAGCTTATCCCTACAAAATCATATAGTCTGGCTACGCTCCATCTTCATCACACAAAATATTCAAATCATGCACAACCCCGGTTTCAGTCAAGCAATTGTTCCATACTTTAGTATTATCAAACTTTTTCAACTTTCACGCAATGCATGAGCGTGAGCCATGGACATAGCACTATAGGTGGAATAGAATATGGTGGTTGTGGAGAAGACAAAAAGAGGGAGATAGTCTCACATCAACAAGGCATATCAACGGGCTATGGAGATGCCCATCAATAGATATCAATGTGAGTGAGTAGGGATTGCCATGCAATGAATGCACTAGAGCTATAAGTTTGCGAAAGCTCAAAAAGAAAAACCATGTGGGTGTGTGAGGGAGTCCTGGATAAGGGGGTATCCGGACAGCCTGACTATATTCATCGTCCAGACTATAGAAGCGTCAAGATACAAGACTCAGGACTTCGGCTCGTGTCCGGATGGGACTCTCCTTTGCGTGGAAGACAAGCTTGGCGATCCGGATATTATATTTCCTTCCTTGTAACCGACTCCATGTAAACCCTAGCTCCCCGGTGTCTATATAAACCGGAGAGCATGGTCCTTAGAAGGCCGATCACAATTAGAATCATACCATCATAGGCTAGCTCTTAGGGTTTAGCCTCTACGATCTCGTGGTAGATCTACTCTTGTATTCCACATATCTTCAATATTAATCAAGCAGGAAGTAGGGTTTTACCTCCATCGAGAGGGCCCGAACCTGGGTAAACATTGTGTCCCTTGCTTCCTGTTACCATCAGCCTAAGACGCACAGATCGGGACCCCCTACCCGAGATCCGCCGGTTTTGACACCGACATTGGTGCTTTCATTGAGAGTTCCTCTGTGTCGTTGCTTTGAGGCTTGATGGCATCTTCAATCATCAACAACACGGTCCAGGGTAACACCTTTCTCCCCGGACAGATCTTTGTGTTCGGCGGCTTCATGCTGCGGGCCAATTCGCTTGGCCGGTTTGAGCAGATCGATAGCTTTGCCCCTGGCCACCAGATCGGGTTCGTAAACTTGAACTACACGGCAGATATTCGCGGGGACTTGATCTTCGATGGGTTCGAGCCTACGCCAGGGACGCCGGACAGTCACGACGAGCACGGCCTAGACCTGTTGTCAGACAATGCTCGGGACATCATCCCCGCAGCAGCCCCAGATCTAAATCCAGGGCAGGTTGCGTTGCCTATGGACGGAGGGCTGGACCCCACCCCACAGGCCGCACACTCATCGGCGGTGGAGCCAAACACAGGTCTCACCTCTGTGGAGGCCTGTAACCCCGGGCCCCCGGACTCGTATCCGGCTGTCGGTCCTGGTCCGCACACTCTCGAGCCGGCCGAGCTAGGTTGGGCTCCGGTAATGGAGTTTACCGCTACGGAAATCTTTCAGCATTCGCCTCTTGGCGACATGCTGAACTCATTAAAGTCTCTCTCTTTGTCAGGAGGCTCTGAGCCGAACTATGTTCGGCTTGAGTGGGAAGCAGGCGACGAAGGAATTCGCTGCCCACCCACCACCCACTTCATTGCCACGATCGATGATTTAACCGACATGCTCGACTTCGACTTCGAAGACATCGACGGTATGGACAACGATGCCAGAGACGTACAGGAGCCACCGCTCACAGGGCAGTGGACAACCACCTCTCCAAACGATATATACATGGTGGACACTCCGAAAGAAACCAATGGCAACGAGGCAGCGGAGGACAACCCCTCGGGAGGAAAAACAAAACATGGGCGACTTCGGCGCCACTCCAAACCCTGCCACATCAATACCGGTCCCGGAGATGATCCGGATAGTACCGAAGAGGAATATTGTCCTGACCAATGGACCATCAAGCAGGCTGTACAGGCCACGGTGGGATACTTGGAGAGGGACAACTATACACCCCCCTCCGAAGACGAGGTAAGCCTCGACAATGACGAATTCGGCGTGCCTGAAGACCCAGTGGAACAAGTTTGCTTTAGGCGACGACTCATAGCCACTGCAAAGAGTGTGCAAAGGAAGCAGGAGCAGCTTAAGGCCGAACATGATTTGCTAATAGATAGGTGGACCAAGATCCTGGCCACCGAGAAGTACGGACTGGACTGCCCTAACAAAGGGCACACGCGGCACAACTGGCTACCTCAACCTAAGCAGGAAAACCAAAGGCACACAACCCGACGTCCGCACACCACTACGGTCCAAACCAGCAAGAAGGATACACGAAGAAGCAGCCTCAAGCCCTGGCACAAAGGTCATAAACACCAAATCAAGGAAGCTGGTATCAAGTTCAGCAAATCCCAGTCCGTTCAACGGACAAAGAACAGCCCAAGCCTATTCGGCCCAAGCCACGAACTCGATCAGCCGTGCGAAATTCACGGTACTCCCAAAAGAACGGCAAAACATACTAGTAGAGAACGCCGGATCTCCAAAGTAAAGCAACCGGGCATGTGCCGGAAACATTGACGGGAGGCGCTTAGTCAAAGCCCCCCCCCCCCAAAGCACAACAGTACGGCCGATCGCCCCCTACCATACAAACCACAGCAATTCAATTGCACACCCCCAGACCTAACAGTCCAGGGGCTCCTTAAACAATAAAGCCCAAGCGGGCATGCAAATAGCACCTTCTACAAGGTGTCAGGCACAAAGTCCAGGTTCATTGGCCCGCCGCCCTAACGGTTGTTTTCAGATAACCAAATAAGGGCGCGCCATCGGCGCATTCCCCCTATACGGTATCACACCGTATGCTAACAGGATGAACCACGTTGGCTAGATTCCACATGGTAAATCATCAGGCCAGCACCGGTAATACACTCACGCATGCGTGCAGAGCCAAACCCCGCCCTTAGAAGCGGAGATCATACAGCTGCCAGAGTAGCAAGTTGCGCATGCCTGTCAATATTTTGATATGATAGCCAACTATCCAGACACCAACTGAGAAGTCTGGGCTACTTCTCGAATAGCGGCTGGGGTCACCAGGGTCCGATCAGGAACCTTTGGACCAACCACAGGAGGACGTTCGGCAGCCTCCATGCACTTACCTTCACAAACTAAATTTTATGCAGAACAGGTTTGGCGGCGTGAAGTCGGCCAAGACACACAAGGACAGGACCATGCAGGTAGACGGCAGTTCGGATTCACCTTCATTCCATTCACAGCCCCCTCCAGTCCGGCCACCACAGGTTCCGCCAGAAAACCATCTCTTTTTCATAATCATAAATCGCATTCATATGCATAGTCATATCATCCTACTGCAATACGTAGACTTAAATAAACTTGCACCGGCCGTCGTTTATCATCGACCCTTCTTTGCCATAAAAACGACAACCATGTTGCGTGTTGCGCCTGGTTATGCCAAGGGCTTCACAGTACGGCAATAAAAGTCTGACCACCTTCTCGGTCGCTCGGCACCCCGAACTTATAGCACTATATGCATCAGCTCCGAATCATGTCTTGGGTCATTGGTTGGGTTTGCCCGGCTCCCATGTTTTGGTACCTTACATTCCTTTCTGTCGGCTAAGGTAGCGCTGGGAGAACTACTACGATTGTGTCCCGGTTTTGCCGGACGAGCACCTCAGTAGAGAAAGCCAAAAACCGACTGTCATGATGCGGCAGAGCTGGTCAGCTGTTCGAGAGGTTGCACAATCCTTAAAGATTTATTCCGCATAACACCACTATAAAATGCAGATTGCGACGGATCGGTCTTCCGATCAGGTGCCAATAGAGCCCCTAGTCAGGTCTTCCGAACACTAGGGGCTGCGTCGACCATACTCGAATTCCTATGGCTAAGTGAGAGTAATAAAGCCCTATAGTCTGATTGCCTGGTTCGCGGTGAGAAACACCTCCTTATAAGGACCCAACCATGGGATAAAGAGTGTTCAGAAATACCCCGAACACCCCCGTACTTCTCACGTGGGCGCTGAAGCCGACGACTGGCCAACTCTCAGAATTTACATACAATAAGCAGCCGCAAAGGAAGAACATATGTTCAAACAAAACAGGCAACATATAATAAAAGTGCCATTATCTCATATTACAAACATTGGCAAGAATGCCCTCAAGGAAATATAATGTCTTTGGTGCACCTATCCGCCGCCAGGCGGGCACCCTTCATTACACCTTCATAGTATAGTTCTGGCTTGCGATGCTCCTTACCCTCCGGTGGCCCCTCAGTTATCAGCTTTTCCGCGTCAAGCCTCCCCCAATGCACTTTTGCATGGGCAAGCACCATTCACGCACCTTCTATACAGACTGATCGCTTGATAATATCAAGCCGAGGACAGACGCCCACAATCCGCCAGGCGAGTCCGAAGAAACTGCTGGGAATTGGCTCTGTAGGCCACAGCCGGATGACCAAGTCCTTCATGGCTAGTTCGGCCGCCTGGTGCAGTTCGACCAGCTGCTTCAGCTGATCGATAAAAGGAACCGGATAGTTCGGCGCTAGATAATACGACCAGAAGTTCCTCCCCGCAGACTCCCTCTCCTTGGTCCGGTAAAATTGGGCAACATCTGATATGCTGCGAGGCAGATCCGCAAACACCCCTATAAAATCAATAATTCAGCTTGCCGCTTAGAGTTCTCCACATTATAACATAGTAACGGCCACAGATACAACAGGCCTTACTAGCCACAACTTTCCGGGCCTCCTGAATGTCCCGTACAGCACCTCAGGCTTCTTCCCAAGCATCTTCCGTGGCTTGGAGAGCTTGGGCGAGTTCGGATTCTTTCCCTACTAGACTCTGCTCCAAGCTCTCGCTTTTCGTCATAGCATCCTGAAGCTCCCGCTCAGCTATGATGACCCTGGCCTCGTGTTTTTCATGCAGCGCCTGTTCGGCGGCAGCCTTCTCTTGGGCATCAGCTGCTGCCTTCTTCAGCGCCTCATATTCGACATTCGCTCCTAGGGCGTATAACATAAATACTTTTCAATAGGCACACTTATTGATTTGTGCCCAATGCAAGACAATGTTCAAACATACCTTGCTTCTCCTCCAATTGCTTCTTCACACGGCCAAGTTCTTCTTCGGCCCGTTTCAGGCTCTCTTTCAGTTCGGACACTTCCGCATCATGAGCGGCCGTCCTCTCCGCAGACGCCTGTTTTCAAATACATGGGTATACATCATTAAATAAAGGTTCCCATTGCAATTGAGGATTTGATCCCCTGCCCGGCTCTATTTTTCCGGACAGTGTATCAGGGGCTACTCATCATATCATACTAATTCTTTAAAGGTTCCTTAGAAACCATACCTCAAAGGCCTTTATAAGGCCAAGACAGGACTCATTCAGCCCGCTTTCGGCAGCCTGAATCTTTCCAACCATCATACTCATAAGGGTCCGATGTTCATCGGCGACGGACGCGTTCTTTAACGTTGTCAACAGGCCACCCGACAGCTCTGCGTACACAGAGGTTGCCAGTGGAGTGGTCAAACTTCCCTTCATGGAAGGTGGCCGCTCGCCCGATCCTGGAGCCTTAGAGGCCCCCGGAACCTTATCCGGCTCTGAGCCCCTTTGAGACGACACCTCAGTGTCGCGCCCAGACTTCGGAAGAGGAGTCCCCGGAGGCGTTTCGCTCGCCACAGCATTCGAGCTCAATGAATCCTCCGATCTGGACTGTCCGGCAGGAGACCCCGCCAGGCTGTATGAAATGTGGCGTCAGTTAAAAATACTATGTCGAGACGACCCTGGATACATAGGCGTATTCGGATTTCGGTTACTTACGGTTTTCCCAGGGGCTGGGCCTCGAGATCCCACTCCGGTCTGTTATCGGCAGCCGGGGTGGATGCCTCTGAAGGGGAACCTCGCCCTCTCTTGGGCGATTCGGCCTCCAGGGACGGGGAAGCTGCACGCTTCTTCCCGCCTATAGAGTGAGGCTCATCCTCCTCTGCCCGCTCCTCTTAGTGATCGGAAGGAGCGTCGCTGGAGCCTTCGGATCTGGCGTTCGAAGCTTCACGACAGCGGAGGCCACTCCGGGTCTTCTTGACCTTCTCGGAGGCCTCCTTCTTGGGCGCCTTGTAAGGCGCAGGGACCAGCATCTTCGTTAGAAGAGGTCCGGCCGGTTCCTCCGACAGTGGGGCCGGACATTGAATCCGCTCCACCTTCTTTATCCATCCCTAAGGTTACGATGAGACATGATTAGAATTGTCCCCCAGGACATGCCAACCAAAGCATGGATGGACAGGGCGTGGTTGCAACTTACCGGGTTTGGAGAATGGGATAATTGATACCCCCAATCCTCGGCGGAATCCGGCCATTTACCTGACCTAAAGAGCACCTTCTAGATATCCTCATGGGAGGAATCATAGATCTCCTGGAGGGTCTGGTGCTCGGTTGGGTCGAATTCCCATAAAGTACAGGCTCGACGCTGGCAAGGGAGAACCAGGCGAACTAGCATCACCTGGACCACATCAACGAGCTTGACATCCTTATCAACCATACTCCGAACACGCGTCTGGAGCAGTGACAGCTTGTCAGATGAGCACCAGTTTGGGCCCTTCTTGGGCCAGGATGTAAGCCGCAGTGGAGCTCTGGATCTGAACTCAGGAGCTGCTGCCCACTTTTTGCCACGTGGTTCGGTAATATAAAACCACTGCTGCTGCCACTCCTTGACGGAGTCGTTAAAAGTGCCCTTCGGCCAAACTACATTGGGCATCTTGCTCACCATGGCGCCACCGCACTCGGCGTGTTCGCCACTCACCACCTTGGGCTTCACATTGAAAATCTTCAGCCACAGGCCGAAGTGAGGCGGAATCCGGAGGAAGGCCTCGCATGCAACGATGAACGTCGAGATATTGAGAAAAGAGTTGGGGGAAAGATCATGAAAATCAACCCCATAGTAATACATGACTCCACGTACAAATGGGTGGAGGGGAAACCTGAGCCCGCGGACAAAATGGGGAAGGAAGACGACTCTCTCGTGGGACTCCGGAGTAGGGACAACCTATCCCGCTGGTGGGAGACGGTGGCCAATCTTCTTGGCCAGATACCCGGCTTCCCAGATCTTCTTAATATCCTTCTCCCGGATGGTAGAGGTCATCCATTTGCCTCCTGCTCCGGATCCGAACATCTTTGGAAACCCTCTCTTCGATGGAGAAGAAAAGCGCTTGGGCGTTAGGGCTCGAGCAGAGGGGAATGAGTTAGCGGAAGGAGAAGGCGTGGGTGAAAGAGGAAGATGCCCTATCTCTTTATTAGAGAGGGTAAGAGCTTTTTGCGCATCCCCACTTGCCTGGCGGAACCCGCTCGCCTCCCGCTCGCCGCGATTGGCGGTGTGGTTGGATTACCCACACCCGTGTTGATGAGAATCCTGTGATAAGGGGACACGATCTTCGCTTCGACAAGACGTGTTAAGGAAACCGCCTCGCAGTATACGTTGTGGCTGGTTGTGGAAAAATGGTTCGAATAATAACCTGATCCTGATGGCATATCACGTCGTCTAAAAAGTTGTCAGCTGAAGTATCACTCTCTCTACGGTGGTATGTGAAGATCATTTTGCAGATCCGGACACGGTCTATGTGTTCAATAATAACCTTGGAGTATTCGGAAGGAGGATCCTGCCTTGCAATGCCGAAGACAAGACTGCGCGCCGGACTCATCGTCATTGAAGCCTGGTTCAGGGGCTATTGAGGGAGTCCTGGATAAGGGGGTATCTGGACAGTCGGACTATATTCATCGTCCGGACTATAGAAGCGTCAAGATACAAGACTCAAGAGTTTGGCTCGTGTCCGGATGGGACTCTCCTTTGCGTGGAAGACAAGCTTGGCGATCTGGATATTATATTTCCTTCCTTGTAACCGACTCCATGTAAACCCTAGCTCTCCGGCGTCTATATAAACCGGAGAGCATGGTCCTTAGAAGGCCGATCACAATTACAATCATACCATCATAGGCTAGCTCTTAGGGTTTAGCCTCTATGATCTCGTGGTAGATCTACTCTTGTATTCCACATATCTTCAATATTAATCAAGCAGGAAGTAGGGTTTTACCTCCATCGAGAGGGCCCGAACCTGGGTAAACACTGTGTCCCTTGCTTCCTGTTACCATCAGCCTAAGACGCACAGATAGGGACCCCCTACCCGAGATCCGCCGGTTTTGACACCGACAGTGTGCATCCAACTTGCTTGCTCATGAAGACCTAGGGCGATTTGGGGAAGTCCATCATTGGAATATACAAGCCAATTTCTATAATGAAAAATTCCCACTAGTATATGAAAGTGACAAAATAGGAGACTCTCTATCATGAAGACCATGGTGCTACTTTGAAGCACAAGTGGGGGAAAAGGATAGTAAAATTGCCCCTTCTCTCTTTTTCTCTCATTTTTTGTTTGGATTCTTTGGCCTCTCTTTTTTCCTCACATGGGACAATGCTCTAATAATGATGATCATCACACTTCTATTTACTTACAACTCAAAAAATTACAACTCGATACTTAGAACAAAAATATGACTCTATATATGAATGCCTCCGGTGGTGTATTGGGATGTGCAATGAATCAAGAGTGACATGTATGAAAGAATTATGAAAGGTGGCTTTGCCACAAATACGATGTCAACTACATGATCAAGCAAAGAAATATGACAATGATGAAGCGTGTCATAATAAACAGAACAGTGGAAAGTTGCATGGCAATATATCTTGGAATGGCTATGGAAATGCCATAATAAGTAGGTATGGTGGCCGTTTTGAGGAAGGTATATGGTGGATGTATGGTACCGGCGAAAGCTGCGTGACACAAGAGAGGCTAGCAATGGTGGAAGGATGAGAGTGTGTATAATCCATGGACTCATTAGTCATAAAGAACTCACATACTTATTGCAAAAAATCTATTAGTCATCGATACCAAGCACTATGCTCATGCTTCTATGGGAAGGGTTGGTAGGAGTTAACCATTGCGCGATCCCGACCTCCACACAAATGATGACAATCAAAAAATACCTTATGCTCCAACTTCGTTACATAATGGTTCACCATACGTGCATGCTACGGGAATCGCAAACCTCAACACAAGTATTTCTCAAATTCACAATTACTCCACTAGCATGACTCTAATATCATCATCTTAATATCTCAAAACAATCATAAGGAATCAAACTTCTCATAGTATTCAATGCACTTTATATGAAAGTTTTTTATTATATCCCTCTTGAATGCATATCATATTAGGACTAAATTTATAACCAAAGCAAATTACCATGTTGTTTAACAGCTCTCAAAATAATATAAGTGAAGCATGAGAGTTCATCAATTTCTATAAAATAAAACCACCACCGTGCTCTAAAAACATATAAGTGAAGCACTAGAGCAATATTGCCTAGCTCAAAAGATATAAGTGAAGCACATAGAGTATTATGATAAATCAAGATTCATGTGTGTCCCTCACACAACAAGGATGTTTGTGGCAAACTAAAAAGCAAAGACTCAAATCATACAAGACGCTCCAAGCAAAACACATATCATGTGGTGAACAAAAATATAGCCTCAAGTAAAGTCAACGATAGACGAAGACAAAAGAGGGGATGCCTTCTGGGGCATCCCCAAGCTTAGGCTCTTGGTTTTCCTTGAATATTACCTTGGGGTGCCTTGGGCATCCCCAAGCTTAGGCTCTTGCCACTCCTTATTCCATAGTCCATCAAATCCTTACCCAAAACTTGAAAACTTCACAACACAAAATTCAACAGAAAATCTCATAAGCTCCGATAGTATAAGAAAGTAAATCACCACTTTATGGTTGTCTGCATTCTGGGAACCAGGGTACCCAAACTTGCCTACCTGTAGCCCATGGGGTGGCTCCATCAACAGCTTGGTACGGCCCATCTTCAACATCGACAAGTCAAGACCCTCGCGAGGGGCCAAGCCTCGCGACGCGGGCGACGCCAAGACCTCCTGAAGGAGCGGCCTCCCCAGGCGGCCTCTTGAGGATCCGAGATTTCTACGCAAACACTCACCTCATGAGGCTGAGGTGACGCAAGCCATGACGACCAAGGCCAGGCGCGCGCCAGTGGGCGCAAAGCGACATGTTTCCTCTTTGGTGCTAAGGAGGAAAGCGCAGGCGCAGAGTCCCAAGGAATCAACCAAAGGTTACCATTTACGTGCAACAAGACCAAGACCGCCAGGACGGCAGGACGAATGTCATCACTGAGCCCACCACGACGTTATGACTAGAAGCTTTGCAAGCGAAGACCACCTTTCGCTAGGTTAAGATGTACTACTTGTCCCCCATCAAAGTTGACCACTGGGGGATCCCTTCCCGCCTAAGTTTTGGGGGAAGAGGACCGATGCCACTATAAGTATAGCCTAGCCACCACCATAGCAAGGATCAAAGTCCCGAAGGATGAATCCTTGAGCTCATATCCACCCCCAGAGCAGACCCCTATGGATGTTCTTCACTGTACTAGTTCATCCTCAGCCCTCGCGAGGCTAATCCACCGCAAAGCAGGAGTAGGGTTTTACACTGCAAGGTGGTCCGGACCTGGGTAAACTACCATGCCCATTTTCCTTTCTCGTTCATCGAGCTAGGCCATGAGATCAGCGAGTTGGCTGGCTGAAGGGGTTGAGTTCTTCGCACACGCCCCAGAGTTTGAACCTTTCTTGGGTCTGCGGAGCACTGAATCCGACATTTGGCGCACCAGGTAGGGGTGTGTCGAAAGATCTCTCCCTCACCTGTTGCGCCTTCCACTTCTCTCGCCCTCTTGCTTCCATGGAGGTCGTCGTCCCACTCGAAGGGCAGATGGGCGCGTTAGAGGGTGCCACGGGTCACCGGGCCTTCTCCCCAGCCTTGCAGCGATGCGATGGCCGTCGAAGTTCAGGCCAGGGTTGCCGTCGTGGTACGATGGCGCGACGGACCCCGTGGAGTTCATCAAGATGTACGCGGAGGCCATCAGGGAGGCTGGCAGCGACGACAAGGTCATGGCAAATTGGCTCCCTATGGCTCTCGCAGATATGCCACATGCTTGGTTCCTCAATATGCCAGAGTCCTCGGTAGCTTCCTCGGAAGAGCTGTGTCGCCTGTTCATCGAGCGCTTGGAGTTGCCTCGATGTCGGCCGCGTGAACCGTACCGGAGCCGATTCACCCCCGCCGTTGTTCACAGTGTCGGAGCGGCTCCAACTTCAGATCCGTCTAGAGTCCCAGCGCTGCTTCCCCGTAGTCGTCCACTGTCGCGACATTGCTGCTTCCCTGCCGCCGGCCTCACCGACTCAGCAGCTGGAGCTGCCTACGTCACCTGCCGCCAGATAGGTCGCACCCTCATCTCAAATCACTTTATTTAGGCGTCAGTTGTCTGAATTTTTATTCTGGGACAATCGATTCCCAATGGGAAGCAACACCCCTCGAGGCGGCGGAGCTCCTAGGCTATCAGTTGGCTGGTGTCTAACATAAGGGTGCGGGGCCGCAAGTTCTCCACGGAAGCAGCGCTTAGATGGCTATCTTAGAGTTGCGTGGGTTGAAGGTACTGCCGCCGCCGGATCTGGATGACAGGGAGTCTTTATGGATTGGCCCGGGGCGGCGCAACCACGGCAGTGCGGTGGGGCGGGGAGCGGGGTTTTGGCCGGGGCCACAGACGGTGGAGGTAGGCGGCTCTGCTATTGGTCGTTGGCTCTTCGGGGAAGATTCTGAACAGTGTCAGCCGGGAGGCACAAGTCGGCCATCAAGCCATCCAGCGTAGATCGGGCAGTACGAAAATAAAATAAAATCGTGTGACCCCAGTTTAGTCTTCAGTCAACAGACGTGTGACCACTCTCATACCTTGCCGTTGATCTCTTAGTGCATTTCTTCAAATCAAAGAGATGTGTCGTTCTTAACATTATGCGTTATCTGCATCTTCAGCCACACCGTCTTCCGACTCACCGCAGCTGCTCCAACAAGGGAAGCATACACCAGAAGGGAGCTATAGTCCCCACTCAACAGTTCCCTACATCGAATGTGCGTGCCCGACATGGACAGCCACAACAACTGCAGGGCCATCGACAAGTCAGCACATGATGCTCACTCCTATGGATGGCGGCCAGATAGGTTGTACCCTCATCTTACTTGTGTGCAACATTTATGGCTTTGTTATTCATCTAAGCATGGAAAATAGATTATCACATTTCACTGTATATTCATGCTGATCTCTTACGGGTCTTGTTCAGGAGTTAACGCTGTTCCATAGTTCAACTAAGATACTTGTTCTTTAGGTAACGTTGTTCCATAGTTATCATCCATCAGCCAATGCTATCCCACAGGCTGGTGATCATAGTATTATACCACTTCTAGTATTACCTATATTGTTCTTTAATACTTTTGTGTGCCATCTAGTTAATCTCGAGTACAAACGATACATGTTCTTTAGCTTTCATCTATGTTCTCCCTTTAGTTTTTGAGACCTGTTGCTGCTAGTTAACCCCAGTCCTACTATTTATGTCGTCTCCTACAAGCACTCATTACATAAATCTAACTACTAGTTGTCTTCCATGCATGTCAGATATAATTGCACACACTGATATATCCACAAAAACCTCATGGAGCAATGTAAAGGCCAATAAACTTGATGTTAATGATACCCAATATGATGGAACATGTAAAGGCAGTTCTTCAGAAGACTTGCAGAAAGATGATGAATCCTCTTCACCCCACAAGGTCCTTGCTCTAACTTGGCCCGTGATATGGGTACAACATGCATATAATGTCCTCGAGTGTATCTACTTTGTTGCGATGCCATGTGCTTAACATGTTGATCATGCATCTAAATATGTCATGCATTCCTGTTTTTCAGTACCTATTCCTTTCATGATAACATGTTTTCAAATTAAAGTATTGTCATTCTACTCTATCGCAATGCCATCTGCTTAATTTGGACATCATGCTTCTGAATATCTTATGCATTGTTATTCATCAGTATGTACTTCATCTGTCTACCATACCATGTTTTGTTACATTGAAGTGTTGTTCTAGTGCTCTGTTGCAATGCCATCTTAGTTTCCCAATCATACACGTGTATGTTGCCTTAGTTTTTTCTGTACGTATTCCGCTAGCATATAGTTTTAAATTCAACTAGTATTTTTTTACTGTGTTGTCCTGTCGTATCCCTAGCTCTTACACCATACTCCCTCCGTCCGGATTACATGTTGCCGAAATGGATAAAAAAGAATGTATCTAGAACTGAAATACGCCTAGACCCATCCATTTTTTCTAGATGGAGGGAGTACATGTCAATATGTCATGCCTTTCTATTCTTCAGTACATATTCCATCTCTCTGATGTAGCATGTTTTATAATTGAACCACCATTCTTCTATACAAGGCACGCAAGGGGAAGACGACTATCTTAGAATCTGAAGGGTTACAAACAAGGTCTTTGCAAAAGATACAAACGCCAGGAGATAATAAACCAACTCCAGTTTTTATAGATATTGCTCCATCACAGAGAAATCCAACTCCTACTGATAATAAGCAGATTCTAGTGGCCAAAGAACTAGTTCGCTCCAGTCCAGCAAAAATATGTCAATTCCATTCTTAGAAGCATGTGTGTATCCTTGCATCATGAAACTTTATAGCATGCTGATCATATTTTCTACATGTTTCTTACTCATCTCTCTTTTAGAAAATAAGCTTAACAGATAGAAGAATTTTTGCACTGGTATCGTCTGTGAGGAAAGATTCTTGCAGGAATTCTCTGTGCTCCAATGCAGATGTAAGTACCTGTTGTATATCACTATATTTTTACATCAGCATGTATTTTGTTAATCCGTGTGAATCCAACCTTTATCTGATCTAAATTTAATTGTAGCAAAATGTATGATTAAAGGCCACAATATTGATTTTTTTAAGGAAAACTGCCTGGTAGTTTTGCATCCTGAGCTGCATGAGTGTACTATCTCATATTAGTGGGTTTGAATACTTTGGTTCTGCAGTGGGTTTTCAGTATTTTTTTACTATGTTGTCCTGTCATATCCCTAGCTCTTACATCATACTCCCTCTGTCCGGATTACATGTCACAGAAATATATAAAACTGGATGTATCTAGAACTGAAATACGCGTAGACCCATCCATTTATTTCTGGATGGAGGGAATACATGTCAATATGTCATGCCTTTCTATTCTTCAGTACCTATTCCATCTCTGATGTAGCATGTTTTATAATTGAAGCACCATTCTTCTATATAAGGCATGCAAGGGGAAGACGGCTATGTTAGAATTCGAAGGGTTACAAACCAGGTCTTTGCAAAAGATCCAAACGCCAGGAGATAATAAACCAACTCCATTTTTCATAGTTACTGCTCCAGCACAGAGAAACCCAACTCCCACTGATAATAAGCAAATTCCAGTGGCCAAAGAACTAGTCCGCTCCAGTCCAACAAAAGAATGTCAACTCCATTCTAAGAAGCGTGTGCGTATCCTCGCATCATGAAATTTTATAGCATTCTGATCATATTTTCTACATGTTTCTTACCCATCTCTCTTTTAGAAAATAAGCTTAAATGATAGAAGACTTCCTTCATTGGGATTGTATTCGAGGAAAATATCTTGCAGGAGTTCTCTGTGCTCCAATGCTTATGTAAGTACCTGTTGTATATCACTATATTTTTACATCAGCATGCATTTTGTTAATCGGCGTGAATCCAACCTTTATCTGATCTAAAATTAGTTGTAGCAAAATATTAAAGGCGCCAATGTTGATTTTTATAAAGAAAACTGCCTGGTAGTTTTGCATACTTAGCTCCATGAGTGTACTATCTCATATCATGCACATTACTAAATTGTAGTGCTGCTCTGGTTGCCCATTCATTCATTGTGTCAATGTTGGTTTTGTATTACCTTACCTGGCTGATGATAGCTGTGCCATATTGTGTTAATTTGGTGTAGGCTAGTTGCCCAAACATTCGTTGTGTCAATGTTGCTTTCCTATTATCTGACTTGGCCAACGATAGCAATGCTAGTGTGTTAATTTGGTGCAGGCTGCTGAAGATAAGAAGACAAACTCTAAAAATAGCAAGGCAACCCCATTGTTTCTTTCCAATAAATCTAGGCCAGGTAATGTGACAATAACTCATGATTAATCTGTTTGGTTCCTCTCCTAATTTATGTTATGATGCAGTGGTCGAGACACTCTCCACTATCAATAATACAAGCCTGCCAAAATTGCCATCTGAATCTGTTCAATATCCTCTGTCTCGAATGCAACAAAAAAAATGTGTGTTTGTGAACCAATTAATGCTGAAGCAATGATGGAAATGGTGGAGGAATTAGAGGTGCACATTCGTGCGCAACAATAACTGATCAATGCTTATAGAGATAGTGTAGCAAAGCAGCAAGAACTTGCCCACATGCTTATGCGCATCATCCTTGCTGAGGTTGCGGATTGTGACTTTGTAGATTGTTAGGTTCTGTTCATTTATTTGCACTAGCATCAATCTTTGATTGCCCAGCGGATGTAATTTCCTGTAATATATGCTGGATGTGCAACGTTTTCCCCTATATGCCGTACCTTTGCTTGACCAGTTTTGGTCCTGTGCATAATTGCTCCTCGTAATGGGCTCAAATTATCTAATTTGGCCTAAAGACATGTACGAACTTTAGTGGGCCCATTAAGTTAATGAGCCATTACTAGGCCAAAAGTTAATGGTCAGCCCTCTTACCTCCCGGGTCGTTAACAGGCCGACTTCAAAGCGGGCAACAGGTGGGCCCATTTGATTCACGGGCCGTTAACAGGCCGTTACTAAGTTCGGGCCCAACTATAATGTGGGCCTTTAGCAGTTCGAAAGAGATAGCGGGCTTGTACTGGACCATGAAGAGCATGGGCACCTAAGAGGCCGAAAGTTGGGTCGTATTGTAAATGGCCCCAAATGTGTTGTGAGCCTTTAGCAGGCCGAAAGAGAAACCGGGCTGGTATTGGACCATGAAGGGCATGGGCCGTTAAAATGCCAAAACTTAGGTCCGACTACAAATGGCCCAACTCATTTATGGTCCGTTGACAGGCTGAAAGGCACACATGGCCGGGAATTGGCCCAACACTTAAATGGGTGGCTAAAAGGTCAAAACTCAGGTCCGACTACAAATGGCCCAACTGATTTATGGGCCGTCAACAGGCTGAAACACACACCGGGCCAGAAATTGGCCTAACACTTAAATGGGTCGCTAAAAGGCCAAAACTCAGGTCGGACTACAAATGGCCCAACTGATTTATGGGCCGTCAACGGGCTCATAGACACACCGGGCCAGAAATTAGCCCAACATTAAATGGGTCGCTAAAAGGCCGAAAGATATACATCATGAAAATTGGCCCATCCATTGAATGGGCCGTTAACAGGCCGAAATCTCATCGGGCCGAAATTGAGCCCAAATATATAGCAGGCTGTTAACGGGCTCGAACTGATGATGGGCTGCAATGCTGTCAAATCTTTAACGGGCCGTTGACGGGCCGAATTGGCACATCTCATATGGGTCGTGTGCTTAAATGGACCTGACACAAGTAGGCCTTATATGGGCCGGCCTGCTAATTTTTACTGGGCTGACCTTTTTCACCGGAATGGGCCACTGTTGGGTCATGCCACGTGTTGACCTATCATAGGCGCCTCATGTCCAATGAGTGGATGACATCTGTTCCAACGGTGAGGCAACACGTGTTTCCTCCGGCCAATGATGATTTTACACGTGGAAAATCCCCATTGGTCAGGGCTGTTAACGGGTTATCGGATCCAAAACCGGACCTAATAGCTTAACGGCGTTCCATTACGGTGGATGCCATGTGTTAGTCACCCTTGATGAAAGCACTTCTGTGACACACGATTTATTGTCATGGAAGTGGACACTTCCATGATGATAATTTTGGTAATGTCATGGAACACTTCTACGACATCACAGGTAGGACTATCTTGATTCTGTCATAAAATCATCATGGATGTACATGCATGATAGAAAACGCAACCTACTGTGACAAACATGTATCATCACGAAAGTGTATTTTTTGTAGTGCAACATGCTCATGATTATAGGGGTATTAAATAGCATAATGGATCTGAACATATAATCTTCCACCAAATAAACCATATAGTAATTAACTACAAGATGTAATCAACACTACTAGTCACCCCCTAGCACCAATCTATAGATTCGGTAACAAGATTGAATACAAGAGATGAACTAGGGTTTGAGATGATATGGTGTTGGTGAATATGTTGATGGAGATTGCCCTTCCCAATATGGGAGAGTTGTTGGTGATGATGATAAAGATGATTTCCCCCTCCGGGAGGGAAGTTCCCCTGCTAGAATCGCTTCACCGGAGGGTAAAAGTGCTCCTGCCAAAGTTCTGCCTCGAGGCGGCGGTGCTTCGTCCCGAATGTCTCTTGTTTCTTTTTTTCTAGGTCAAAATGACTTATATACCAGAAGATGGGCACCGGAGGTGGGCCGAGGAGGGCACAACGCACCAGGGTGCGTCTGGGCTCCCTGGCGCGCCCAGGTGGGTTGTGCCCACCTAGTGGGCCCCCTATAGTAGTTATTTGCTCCAATATTCCTTAAATATTCCATAAAAATTCTCCGTGAAGGCTCAGCTTGTTTGGAGTTGTGCAGAATAGGTAGCCCGACGTAGCTTTTTTAGGTCCAGAATTCTCCCTCTCCGTGTGTACCTTGCAAATTATGAGAGAAAAGATATTAGAATTACTCCAAAAAGCATTATTATGGATAAAACCATTATAAATAACAGTAAGAAAACATGATGCAAAATGGACGTATCAACTCCCCCAAGCTCACCTCGCTTGTCCTCAAGCGAAAACCGAAATCAAAAAACATGTCCACATGCTTTGAGAGAGAGAGGTGTCGATATAAACAAAAATATAGACATAGAAGCATCATGTTGATTATTATAACAGCAACAAAATTGAACATAGGACTTTTATCATTGAACTTGCATCATATGCTTCCCATGAATAAGTAACAGTCCATCACATAATCGAAGTATAAAGCAAAAACTCTATTAGAAACCAACAAACTATGTTCTCAGTCAACTTCGCAACTACAATTCATCATCTTTTCAGGAAGAGTCACGTGTCGGAGCCTTTTAGCAAGTCCACATACTCAACCATCATATAGTCTTCTTGCTAACAGTGACCTCGTACCCATGAGAAAAATGTTTCAATCGAAGGGGCTTATAGTTTCGCCTCCCAACATACTCACCTCAAGGGTGATGTCAACAATAACTCATGTTATCCATATTCAACTGGACATATGTGCCTAGATCTTTCCTCACCACATGATGCTTGGCAAAAGATAAAAATAAAAAGGAATAGAAGGAAAACTTTGACTCTTTGCATAGAAGTAAATACATAAAAGTAAAAGATAGGCCCTTCACAGAGGGAAGCAGAGGTTGCCATGCGCTTATTTGTTTGAATGCTCAATCCCTTAGTGCAAGCGAACGTCACGTTGTATTGCCCCTTAAGATGACAACCTTTATTATGCAGTCTGTCACTTTTATTCCTTGTCATCCAAGTTCCTACAACGCTCAATTTTCTCTTACACTAAATGATCTCACATATTTCGAAGCAATTTTTATTTCCTTTTTGCCCTGATAACAACTTACTTGAGGGATCTTGCTCAATCCATAGGTAGGTATGGTGGACACTTGAAAAAGATTTGGGTTTAAGGGTTTTGGATGCACAAGTAGTATCTCTACTTGGTGCAAATTTTTTGGCTAGCAAAGATAGGGGGCAAGCATCACATGTTAAAGGATCTATGACAATATGACTTCTATGTGAATATAAATATACATAAATCATTAAGTTGTCTTCCTTGTCCAACGTAAACAATTTTGGCATATAATATTTTGAGGAGGGCTCACAATCACAAAAGATTTCTAGGATAGTATATTTATATGTGAATCTTTTCTTCCCTTATTAATTCTTTCGTGAGTTGCATCATTGACTAATGCTCTGTTTGTCCATCTCTAATAAAATTTCCTACTTATACTTTTCCTTTTTGTGGTGCTATCACCTACCATAGGATGAATATATGATCTTATTGATTTATTTCCTTTCTTTTATTTATTTATTTTCTTTCTTCATTTCTTATTTCTTTTCTTTACTTGCAACATGAAAGTAAAGAAAGCAAAACTCAGACTAACTTTATTATATAACTTGCACACGATTACAAGGATAGATCACTAAGCAGACTCTCAAATAAGAAAGGATCGAACTAACTTTATTTCATCTAAAGCAAAAAGATCGACTAAGATAAGTAAAAGTAAAAAGATAGTGGGATGATACGATACCGGGGCACCTCCCCCAATCTTGAGGAAGCCAAGGGGAGTGCCCATACCTGATACTCAGTTCTCCTTTGGTGGTGAAGAAGCTTCTTACTCCTCCTCGGCTAGCAGTGCTTGTGCTATCACCGGGGATGGGTTTGCGGTAGCTTCCTTGCCCTTGCCTTCGTCTTGATCTTTGTTAGCCAAGCATCTTCCTCCATGTTGTTGGAGGAGCAGGAAGACGTGATGCCTGGCTTGATAAATCTGACTAGGAACAGCAAGAAAACAGAGGATTTCTTTGCGATATGGTGGTTAACATGTTCGGGAAGTATATATAGAATTTTTATCTTGCAGGACAAGTATACAGAAGAAAAACAAAGTCCGGTAGGTGCCCCAGGTGGGCACAACCCACCTGGGCGTGCTAGGCATGCCTGATGCGCCCTGGTGTCTTATGCCCACCAGGGTACGTCTCCTAGGAGTTTCTTTATTTCCAAAATTCTAGAATATTCCAAAACAAACAAAAAATATTTTTGTGGATTTTTCGGAGACTGTTTACTTACTGTATTATGTACCTCTTTATTTTGATGATTCTGGGGTGTTTCGGAAGGACTCTTTTATGTGTTCTTCCGGTGTCAAAGTTTGGATAATATTACTTTCAACATTCATAGGCGTACCTGAGATATAATGCTTTATTTGTTGCCTGTTGACAACCTTCGGGTTAGTGCCTTCGAAATTATTTATTTTGATGGCTCCAGACCGGTAAACCTCCTCGATGACATATGTGCCTTCCCATTTCGAGAGGAGCTTTCCTGCAAAAAATCTAAAATGAGAGTTGTACAAAAGAACATATTCTCCGGCTTTGAACTCACGCTATTGGATTCTTTTGTCATGCCATCTTTTAACTTTCTCTTTGAATAATTTTGCATTTTCATAAGCATGGGTTCTCCATTCATCTAAAGAGCTAATATCAAATAACCTCTTTTCACCGGCAAGTTTGAAATCATAGTTGAGTTATTTAACTGCCCCGTATGCTTTATGTTCTAACTCAAGAGGCAAATGACAAGCTTTTCCATAAACCATTTTATAAGGAGACATACCCATAGGATTTTTATATGCGGTTCTATAAGCCCAAAGTGCATCATCTAATTTCTTAGACCAATTCTTCCTGGACCTATTTATAGTCTTTTGCAAAATTAATTTTATTTCCCTATTGCTAAGTTCAACTTGACCACGAGACTGAGGATGATAAGGTGATGCAATTCTATGGTTAACATCATACTTGGCAAGCATTTTACTAAAAGCACCATGAATAAAGTGTGAACCACTATCAGTCATTAAATATCTAGGGACTCTAAACCTTGGGAAAATAACTTCCTTAAGCATTTTAATAGAGGTGTTGTGATCAGCACTACTAGTTGGAATAGCTTCTACCCATTTAGTAACATAATCAACAGCAACCAAAATATGTGTATACCCATTAGAGGAAGGAAAAGGTCTTATGTAATCAAATCCCCAAACATCAAATGGTTCGTTGGCAAGTGAATAATTCATAGGCATTTCTTGACGCTTACCAATATTACATATTCTTTGCCATTCATCACAAGATGAGACAAACTTATGGGCATCCTTGAAGAGAGTAGGCCAATAAAATCCAGATTGCAATACCTTGTGAGCAGTTCTATCTCCAGCATGATGCCCTCCATAAGCCTTTGAGTGAAATTTCCATAGGATTTGTCACTGTTCATGCTCAGGTACACAACGTCTAATAATACCATCTACTCCTTCTTTATAAAGAAGTGGGTCATCCCAAAAGTAATGTCTTAAATCATAGAAGATTTTTTTTTCTTTTGTTGGTAGGTAAAGCTAGAGGTAAATATTTAGCAACAATGTAATTAGCATAATCAGCATATCAAGGAGTACTATTAGCAACATTTATTGCAGCTAACTGCTCATCAGGAAAACTATCATCAATAAGTAGTGGGTCATCAAGCACATTTTCAAGCCTAGACAAGTTATCTGCTACGGGGTTCTCAGCTCCTTTTCTATCAATAATATGTAAATCAAATTCTTGTAAAAAGAGAACCCAACGAATAAGTCTAGGTTTAGCATCTTTCTTTTCCATAAGATATTTAATAGCAGCATGGTTTGTGTGAACAGTTACTTTGGAATCAACAATATAAGGTCTAAATTTATCACAAGCAAACACCACTGCTAAAAATTCTTTTTCAGTAGTAGCATAATTTCTTTGAGCATTGTCTAGAGTTTTACTAGCGTAATGAATAACATTCAATTTATTATCAACTCTTTTTCCTAGAACAGCACCAACAACATAATCACTAGCATCACACATAATTTCAGAAGGCAAGTTCCAATCATGTGGTTGAACAATAGGTGCAGAAATTAAGGCTTTCTTGAGTGTTTCAAAGGCTTCCATGCAATTATCATCAAACACAAAGGGAGTATCCTTTTCCAAAAGCTTATTAAGAGGCCTAGAAATTTTAGACCTAGGAAACTATGAATACCTTTGATGTCCTTAGGACATGTCATTTTCTCGATTGCATCAACCTTAGCTTGGTCCACTTCACTACCTCTTTCTGAAATTTTATGAACCAAGACAATGCCCTCATTAACCATAAAGTGGCACTTCTCCCAATTCAAGACAAGATTTGTTTGTTCACATCTCTGCAAAACTCACTCAAGATTGCTTAAACAATCATCAAAGGACTTCCCATACACAGAAATGTCATCCATGACAACCTCAACAATCTTTTCACAAAAGTCAGAGAATATAGCAGTCATACATCTTTGAAAGGTAGTAGGTGCATTACATAAACCGAAAGGCATATGTATATAAGCAAATGTTCCAAAAGGACAAGTAAAAGTGGTCTTTTCTTGATCAGATTATAAAACAGGTATTTGTGAAAAGCCAGAGTATCCATCAAGGAATCAAAATGTGTGTGCTTAGATAGTCTTTCTAACATTTGATCAATAAAAGGCAGAGGGCAATGATCTTTTCAAGTAGCTTTATTTAATTTCTATAATCAATTACCATTCTATAGGCCGTGACAATTCTTTGTGGAATAAGCTCATTCCTATCATTGGGAACAACAATAATACCTCCCTTCTTAGGGACACAATGAACAGGACTTACCCATCTACTATCAGCTATAGGATAGATTATACCTACTTCCAGAAGTTTTAATATTTCCATTCTTACCACTTCTTTCATTTTTGGATTTAACCAACGTTGGTGATCAACAACTGGTTTAGCATCAGGTTCCATATTAATTTTGTGCTGACATAGAGTGGTACTAATGCCCTTTAAATCATCAAGAGTATGTCCAATAGCAGCTTGGTGCTTCCTTAGAACTTCCAATAATCTTTCTTCTTCATGTTATGAAAGGTTAGCACTGATAATAATAGGATATATCTTCTTTTCATCAAGATAAGCATATTTCAAAGTGTCTGGCAATTGTTTTAATTCAAACACAGGGTCACTCTTAGGTGGAGTAGGACCTCCAAGAGTTTCTATAGGAAAATTGTGTTCAAGCAGAGGACGTTGTTCAAAGAAGATCTTATCTATTTGATTTCTTTCATGCATATGTAAATCATTCTCATGGTCTATCAAGTATTGCTCTAAAGGATCAGTAGGTGGCACAACAATAGAAGCAAGACCAATTACTTCATCCTTACTAGGCAATTCTTTTTCATGATGATTTCTACTAAACTTGGAAAAATTAAACTCATGAGACTCATCACCAAAGCTAACACCCACAATTTGTTTCTTGCAATCTATCTTAGCGTTGACTGTGTTCAAGAAAGGTCTACCGAATATAATGGGACAAAATTTATCTTGTGGGGTGGTAAGAACAAGAAAATCAGTAGGGTATTTTGTCTTCCCACACAAGACTTCAACTTCTCTAAGATTCCCAATTGGTGATATAGTATCTCTATTAGCAAGTTTAATAGTAACATATATGTCTTCCATTTTAGCTGGTGCTATTTCATCCTAATTTCGTCATATAAGGAGTGGGGAATAGCACTCACACTAGCACCCATGTCACATAAACCATGATAACAATGATATCCTATTTTAACTGAAATAACAGGCATGCCAACAACAGTTCTATGTTTATCGTTTCCATCAGGTTTAGCAATTCTAGCAGCTTCTTCACAGAAGTAAATAACATGCCCATCCATATCTTCTTCCAAGAGATCTATAACCATAGTAATGCTAGGTTCTACTTTAATTTGTTCATCAGGTTTAGGTGTTCTAACATAGCTTTTGTTAACCACAGTTGAAACTTTAGCATGTTCTTTTATCCTCACAGGGACAGGTGGTTTCTTAATATAAGCAGAAGGAACAACTGGATCAACATTATAAAGTATAGTTTCTTATTTGACTGATACTGGTTCTTTAATTTCATCTTTAATAGGTGGGTGATATTTAACCACTTCTCTTTAGGGATTTCAACATGAGTAGCAAATGATTCACAAAAGGAGGCTACTATCTCAGAGTCAAGTCCATATTTAGTGCTAAACTTTTGAAAAGCATCAGTATCCATAAAATATTAGACACAATCATACTTAAGCTTTATACCCTACTCTTTACCTTCGTCAAGTTCCCAATCTTCAGAGTTGCGTTTAATTCTTTCCAAAAGATCCCACCAGAATTCAATAGTTTTCTTCATAAAAGAATAAACACAAGAAGTATCCAGCATGGTTTGATCATTACAAGAAAGCCGAGCATAAAATTTTTGAATAATATTTTCTCTTAGGAGCTCATGATTGGGGCATGAATATAACATCGACTTAAGCCTCCCCCAAGCTAGAGCGATACTTTCTCCTACACGAGTCCAAAAATTATATATATAATTCCGATCACGATGAACTAGATGCATAGGATAATTTTTTTGATGGAACTCTAATTTCAAACGATTCCAATTCCATGATACAATATCATCGCATAGCCTATACCATGCCAATGCTTTTCCCTTCAAAGATAAAGGGGAAACCTTTTTCATCACTTCATCCTTGGGTAAACCTGCAAGCTTAAACAACCAACAAATTTGTTCCACATGTATTAAATGCTCATGAGGATGTTCAGTTCCATCTCCTGGGTAAGGATTAGCTAGCAGTTGTTCTATCATACATGACGGGATTTCATATTCAATATTTTCAGTAGGTGAAGTAGGTTGAGGGGTAACTAATTGTGGTTCCGTACGAGGTGAAGATGATGATGCCATAGACCTAGAGTAGGGTCATAGGCCTGACCTATACACCCTACCCAAGGTCACTACCCTAGAAGCAAAGACATTCAAAGGACAACAAAGAGTACCAATTGAAGTCATCGAGTGCAATCCACTCGACCAGTCATCCCACTCGGGTACTCCTCCCTCCTGGTATCACTCAACCAAGACGAAGCCATTCGACTCTACGAGAAACCACTTGACCAACAGAAGACCAGGAGTCACTCAGGACAGCAATAGTCAGGCGTTCACTCCGTAGTATTAAAGGTCATTAAATACACTTTATAGCTAGTGTTACCAGTAATGACCTATCTTATGTACATTGAACCCCTGTAACGGAGGTGGGCTGGGTCCTGGTGCACTCTATATAAGCCACCCCCTCCTCTGCGACAAGGGTTCGCACCCCCTGTAACACACACTCCCATATTCCATTCGACCGCCTCAGGGCACCGAGACGTAGGGCTTTTACCTCCTCCGAGAGAGGCCTGAACTCGTAAACTCTTGCGTACAATCTCACTGTAGCTAGGACCTTGCCTCCTCATACATACCCCCTATACTTACTGTCAAACTTAGTACCACGACAGTTGGCGCTCACCGTGGGGCAAAGCATCTTAGCGACTTCCGGCGAGGTTGCATTTTCTTCGATCTTCGTCAACATGGTTTTCGGCGGCGCTTTGGTCATGGGTTGCAAGTTCCGACTTGGCGCGCTCAGTTTTGTCACCGACGACTCCGCCTGGCTCCAGGAGGCCCCCCTCGATTTCAAGGCTCTCCCGATCCATGGTTCATCGCACTTCCGAGCGAGTGCATGTGGAGTCCTCCTTCGGCAACCGTCGACCCCGTATCAGTCGGTCCTCGCGTCGTCGTCTCACTCTGCTGGACGCTGCTGCAAGTGGTCTGATTGATCGTGGCTCTAGCAGTGGGTGAACCATGCGGTAGCTCGTCAGGCGTTCACCCCCCAAGTCATGGCGATCGAGCCCGATGTATTTCACTGCGGTTTAGTCGAGCTGTCGATTGAATTCGTAGACACCTTTTCGGAGAGCGGGAGTTATGACCCCGCGGCGGAAGTCCTCATGGTCGACTCCCAATGCAGCCCACCTGGTTTTCATCACAGCGGCGGCAATGGTGGCGGTGACGGCCCGTCATTCGGCCATGAAGAGTATCAGCCCCAACCTCTCAGCTCGCAGGAGAGGGAGGAGCTGCACCGCCGCAACATGGGGGCTCTCTAGACCCCCATCATAGGGGAAACCGCCGAGGCTCGTGCCTCGAAGGCAGTGCGCCTGGCCATGCTGGCTGAGCGCACTCGTTTGGAGAATCTCTAACATTCTCTCGATGAGCGTGCCTGTCGATTGATCCCTGAGTCCAGTCGACGTCCACCGCAGTTGTTTCCACCGGAAACTCGGGTATTCCGCACACTGATTCAGAATCTTGCAACTGCTGCGCGTATCGCAGAGTCCATTCAGCCATCCCATTCAGAGGCGGGAAGAGGCTTGGAACAGATCAGGGCGCTGCTCCAAGCAGCGGGACAACAGAACTCCGCCGTGTCCCAGTCGTGGAACAGAATCCACAACAGATCAGTAAGGGTAGACAATGTTCAGTCGACACATGGTCCTAGGTCGTCTTTGCAGCGTGGAGGTCGTGATCACCGCCAAGATCGGCACCTGGGAAGAGCTCATGGAGAGTATGATCGTGAGTACGCCTGTGACAACCACCATCGAGCGCCTTCGCCCCTTCCGAGGGACGGGTCATACGTGCCCCGGCGGTATGATGATAGGCGTCCGTATGGAAATGACCGTAGAGTTCCAGTCGACCCCATAGAGCCTGGCTTCGATGCAAGGTCAGTCCTTGTGTAGGGTTTGGTCGATCAGAATAGAGCATACAGAGAAGGGCTGGATAGAGATAGGCCCAATGGAAGCAGGGTCCACGTTTCCAGCCTAGAGTGTTTCAAAAGAGCCATCAGAGCCGCTGAGATCCCTCATAACTTCATATTGGCGACTGGCGTCAGTAAGTTCACAAGAGAGTCAAAGCCCGACACTTGGCTTGAAGAGTACCGAGTGGCTGTGCACATTGGCGGCGGCAGCAATGAGGTGGCCATGAAGCACCTCCCTCTGATGCTTGAAGGTTCTGCCAGGGCCTGGCTGAATCAGTTGGCCCCTGGGAGCATTTTGAGTTGGGATGAGTTGTCCCGAGTGTTTACGAGAACATTTGAGGGAACCTGCAAGACACCTGCTAGTCTACCAGAGTTGCAGCATTGCGTGCAGAAACTAAATGAAACCTTGAGAGATTATATCCAGAGATGGATCACTCTGCACCATACAGTGGAGAATGTGTCAGATCACCATGCAGTCTCTGCCTTTAAGGAAGGCGTTCATTACAGAGAGCTCAATCTGAAGTTCGGTCGGACCGGAGATATGTCCCTGACTTGGATGATGGAGATTGCCACCAAGTATGCTAATGGCAAATAGGAAGACCGACTCCAGAGTGGTAAGAATAGACCAGTTGCCCAGGACATCGGAGGAGGAAATTCCAGTCGGAAGCATAAGCCAAAGGCTGAGGCAACAGTGTTGAATCAAGGAAAGTTCAAGGGGAAGCCCAAAGGGCCTTGGATCCCTAAGAAAGTGAAAGACCAAGCAGGAAATGATGTGATGGATTTGCTGTGTCATATTCACACCAAGAAGGATGAGGAGGGGAACCTGATTCTCCCCAAGCATACGACTCGACAATGTCGACTCCTAATCCAGAGCTTCCGAGAAAGCCAACCCAGTGAAAAGGACAAAGAGTCTGATAAGGAGGGAGACAAATATGATGATTGTGGTTACCCCAGTATCAATGCCACCTTGGTGATTTTTTCTGATCTCGAGAGCAAAAGTCGATTGAAGGTCATTAATAGAGAGGTGAACATGGTTGCTCCGGCAACACCAAAGTATTTGAAGTAGTAAAAAAACCATTACATTTGACCAGTCCGACAACCCGCCACGCGGTTCTACCCCTGGGCGGCAAGCGCTGGTGGTCGACCCAGTCGTTGGGGGCACCCGACTGACCAAGGTTTTGATGGATGGTGGCAGTGGTCTGAATATCCTATACGCTAAGGCCCTCAAAGGAATGGGCATTCCGATGTCCAAGCTCAGCGAGAGCAACATGCGATTCCACAGAGTCATCCCAGGAAAGAAAGCCGACTCACTTGGTCAGATCACTCTTGACATGGTTTTCGGTGATGAGAAGAATTACCGCAAGGAAAAGTTGACGTTTGAGGTTGTGGATTTCCAAAGTGCCTATCATGCCATTCTGGGCAGACCTGACTATGCTAGCTTCATGGCTCGACTGTGTTATGTTTACCTCAAAATGAAAATGACTGGCCCCAGAGGCGTGATAACGGTCTCCGGGAACCATCAAAGAGCAGAAGACTGTCTTCAGGACGGTGCAAAGATAGCAGATGAGCAGATGGTAGCAGTAGAGTTTCAAGAGTACCAGAAAACTACAGATCCGAGTGATTTGCTGCGTGCCAAGAGGCCTGCCTCGGAGTCCGCATTTCAGTCGGCCGGTGAGACCAAGCCAGTCCATGTTCACCTGACCGACCCCAATGCTGCTCTGACCCATATCTCAACGACGTTCGACAACAAATAGGAAGAAGCGCTCATCCAGTTCGTCCATGAGAACTGGGACATCTTTGCATGGAAGCCATCTGACATGCCAGGTGTACCCAGAGGACTGGCTGAGCACCGTTTGCGAGTCGACCTAAAGGCAAAACCCGTTAAGGAGCATCTCCGTCGGTTCGCCGTGGAGAATAGTAAGGCAATTGGCGAGGAGGTGGCTTGGCTTCTGGCCACTGAGTTCATCCGCGAGATATACCACTCCAAGTGGCTTGCCAATGTCGTTATGGTTCCCAAGAAAGATAAATCACTTCGAATGTGTATTGACTTAAAGCACATCAATCGGGGCTGCCCGAAAGGTCATTTTCCTCTGCCCCGCATCGACCAGATAGTCGAGTCAACTACGGGATGTGAACGACTGTCCTTCCTGGACGCTTATTCCGGGTACCATCAAATCCGACTGTATGGACCTGAAGATAAAGATAGCTTTCATCACCCCGTTTGGGTGTTTTTGCTGTGTTACTATGCCCTTTGGCCTCAAGAATGCTGGTGCCACATTCATGTGCATGATTCAAAAGTGTCTGCTCACTCAAATCAGTCGAATTGTTGAAGCATACATGGATGACATAGTGGTTAAGTCACGCAAAGGTTCCGACCTGCTGACTGACCTCGCTAAAACCGTTGCCAATTTAAGAAAGTATGATATCAAGCTCAATCCATCAAAATGCACATTTGGAGTCCCCGGTGGAAAGTTACTCGGTTTTCTCATTTCCGAACGAGGGATCGACGCGAATCTAGAGAAGATTGGTACAATCCTCTAACTGAAGCGTCTAGTGCGTGTGCATGATGTTCAGAAGCTTACTGGTTGTTTGGCTGCTTTGAGCCGATTCATCTTATGTCTTGGTTAAAAGGCACTGCCTCTTTACCTACTGATGAAGAAGTCTAACAAGTTCGAGTGGAATGACGAAGCTGAAATAGCGTTTGAAAAGCTCAAAGCCCTACTTTCCACCCAGTCGTTGCTTGCTGCTCCAGTTAGCAAGGAGCCTTTACTGCTTTACATCGCAGCGACGGGACAAGTTGTTAGCACAGTGCTCACATTCGAGCGGGAAGAAGAAGGCAAAGCCTTCAAAGTTCAGCGCCCTGTATATTACATTTCAGAAGTCTTAACCCCGTCCAAGCAGAGATACCCTCACTATCAGAAGCTTGTTTATGGTATTTACCTGACCACGAAGAAGGTTTCACACTATTTCTCTGACCACTCAGTTTCAGTCGTCAGCAATGCTCCATTGTCAGAAATTCTGAATAACAGAGATGCAACTAGTGGAGTGGCAAAATGGGCGATTGAACTTCTTCCTTTAGATATCAAGTTTGAGGCAAAGAAGGCCATCAAGTCTCAAGCAATTGCAGATTTCCTCGCAGAATGGATAGAACAACAGCAGCCGACTCAGATTTAGTCGGAACATTGGACCATGTTCTTTGATGGATCCAATGTTGAATGGCTCTGGTGCAGGAGTGGTTTTAGTGTCCCCACGAGGAGACAAGCTCAGTTATGTCCTCCAGATTCACTTTGATTCTTCAAACAATGAAGCTGGGTATGAGGCACTATTGTATGGTTTGTGTATGGCCATTTCACTCGGCGTCCGACGCTTGATGGTCTATGGTGACTCGGACTTAGTGGTTAATCAAGTAATGAAGGAATGGGATGTCAGGAGTCCCGCAATGACCGGTTATTGCAATGCACTGAGAAAGCTAGAGAAGAAGTTTGAGGGGTTAGAGCTCCACCACATACCACGAATCAAGAATCAAGCTGCTGATGATCTGGCGAAGATAGGTTCCACTCGGAAGCCTATCCCCAGCAACGTGTTCTTGGAGCATCTCCATACCCCGTCAGTACAAGAAGATCCCTTCAAGGAAGAGCCCCCGCAACCAATAAGTTCAACCGATCCGACTGAGATTGAGGTTCCAGCCGTGGTCGACTTGATCATGGTAGTCTTTGTGATCATGCCCGGTTGGATGGTACCATACATCGCGTACATTCTCAGGCAGGAGCTCCCAGAAGATGAGGATGAAACTCACCAGATAGTCCGTCGATCAAAAGCCTTCACAGTGATAAAAGGACAGCTTTACAGAGAAAGTGTCACAGGAGTGGCTCAGCGCTGCATCACATCGGAAGAAGGTCGAATGATCCTAAATGATATCCACTCGGAGACCTGTGGTCACCATGCGTCCTCTCGAACAATCGTGGCCAAAGCATACCGAGCGGGATTCTACTAGTGTACTGACCAGACCTCAAACAGTCTAGTCTCTGTGCATCAGTGTCATCCCTGGATCGGTAATGCTGACATGCACAGTACTTGAGCATTTATAACAGAGTTTCAATCACACACTTATTACATCAAATGTCTCAAAAGAGAACTTATTACAATAATATGGCTTAAGGCCATCTAAATAAGATAACAGCGGAAGGCTTGGAAGATAAAGTGAGTCCATCAACTCCAACTGCATAGCTGAGTGAACGACAATGACCTATGTCACCTTACTCGTTGTCTGAAAAGTCTGCAACATGATATGTTCCAGCCCGAAATGGGTCAGCCATGGAATATGCTCGCAATGTAACACATAGAGTAATGAACAGAATAAATTCTATCACTACATGCATATATGGCTGGTGGAAAGCTCTATGGTTAAAGTTTTGCATATAGCCAATTTTCCCTACATCAAAGGAATAATTTTTATTTAACTATCATGGTGGTTGTTAAACATTCAGAAGGTTCCTCCGACTCAAGAAATATCAATTAACCCAACAAATTAATTTAGAGTGATGAGATCAACATGATAATCCAAGAACCAGATACTCAAAATGTCCATAACCGGGGACACGGCTAATCATGATTAGTTTTTACACTCTGCAGAGGTTTGCGCACTTTTCCCCACAAGACTTGATCTCCTCCATTGAATTTCTCACACTACAGGGTGTTTGAGAAGCGGATGACCGAGACACAGTCTTTCAGAAACAATAACTCTTTACTTTGGGTGGACAGTTACACCTTCTTTCCCCTACATCTGCTAGTCCACCTCTTCAAGAGCTCACGCAACTTACTCAACTATGCCAGAGCCCATAATGGCTTGTGGCTGCACACAAAAGTTTCTACCATGAATAATCTTATGATCCCTTTGAGCCTGGGTGGCGAACCATAGGATGATCACACGGGTATTCCGGGATATCCTAGGACAACACTGGATTCTCCAGGTGCCTTGACAACCACTAGGTACTCCAGGGTGCCTCAACCAATCCACCCAGATGTGTATTTAAGTAGCCACCTTAAGTTAACCATTAATTAACAATACTCACATCTGTCATGGATACACTCACCCCAACCACGTCTACGAGCATAGCATAGCAATCCTGAGCATAACGTAGAAGTAACTCCAAAGGTTTGATAATAAAAGGGCAATAGGTTCTACCTCATCATCTACTTCCCAAACCCACATGTTATTCAGATCCTAACCATGCAATATTTGAGGATTGTAACTAATGCATAAAAACTGGGTAATAAAGGGATATGATCAAAGTGTTACTTGCCTTGCTGATGATCCGTAAAACCTAGAGACTCGTAGTAGCATGCTTCGCACTCCAGGTATTCTATCACAAACAAACAATAACATACATAAGCACTCAACTAGAAGCATGGGTCAAACTCAAATAAGAAGACTAACAAGAAAGTTCAACTGAAGAACTCCGGTTTGTAAAAAGAATCAAATCAAACGGAGCAACGAAACTCAAACTATGAAAGAAACAAGAATCGTTTACTAATCTGGACTAAAGTCAAATTTTACAGTACCAAAATCTTGTTCAAGTTGGTTAAATAGAAATAGGGCTTTGAGATGAAGATCTAGGCGCTTGTTTCATCTGATTCGGATAAACGAGCGAAAAGATAAACTAGATCGAAGATCAAGGCAGAAATCGCGATTGAAAATAATCGCGGAAAAACCCTGGAAAATAAAACGAGACGAACAGGCTAACAAATGAACATTCGTTGTCTGTGGCTAACTTTCGTTAAAACGAACGTATGGACGAATGTCCGCTAAATAACTAAACCAAAAAAACTGAACCGATCTAATAAAAAAACTAGATCTAGGTTTCTAAAAACCCGATCGATTTCTACCTCCAGTGAGTGGTTGCGGTCGGCGGAGGTGGGATCGGGTGGCGGCGGCGGCGACTCCAGCGGCGGGCGGGGCGACGGGGAGGCGGCGGCGGCAGGGGGCGGCGGCAGCACGACGCGAAGTGGCGGGGGCGGCGACGCGACTTTCGAGGCGGCGACACTAGGGTTTGGTGAGGCGGCTTGGGCTGGCGGCGGGGTCGTGCCTCGCCCTATAAAGGCTGGCCGGGCGGTGTCCGGGTCGGGCGACCCGTTAGTAGGGCTGGACTAAGGAGCATCTTGGCTCGTTATGCTCGTACACATTAAGCTCGTGCTCGTTAAGGCTTGGCTCGTTAAGCTCGTTAAGATTAGCGAGCAGAAAGCCCTGCTCGGCTCGGCTCGTTTGAAGCTCGTTAAGCTCGTGAGTGCTCACGAGCGCTCGTTAATAGATTATAATGTGTTATCATATACATGATGAATGTGTAGGTATGGTTTTCAAGATGAAATGTGGTGACTACAAAAAGAAATAAAGTAGTTTGTTGCCTCATATGTCGATTAGATTAAATAGATGGGCTGAGATGCTACAAAAAGTTTGTCACATAATATGAAAATATGTGTTGTGTTGTTACTAAGGAGCTTAACGAGCTACCCGTGAAACTCGTTAGCTCGCTCGTTAAGCTTGTTAAGCTTAACGAGCTAAAATCAATGATTGGCTCTGTTCATCAAGAAGCGAGCTACGAGCTTAACGAGCCGAACTATCGAGCGCTCATTAAGCTCGCGAGCTACGAGCTTTTGGTCCAGCCCTACCCGTTAGGTCCCTGCACTTTTTTTAATAAACTGACGTAGAAAAACAAACAAAAGAAATACTAAACGGAATCCAAAAATCCTAGAATAAATTTTCACGGTCCTCTAATAATGTCGCGGACAAAGTGAACATTTATTTGGGCTACTAATGCAATTTTGAAAAACGCATTTTTTCCTAATTCAAATAAAGTAGCAATAAAAGTCCAAATAAAATTCTTATTTGATTTTAACATTTTTACTCCAATATTTCTTTTATTTTGGAGAAGTCATTTTATCCCCTCTCTTTTATTCTAATATTGGAAATACTCGGTGAGAAAAATGATTAAAACCAAAGTGATCCTCTTTTCAATATTTGGGAAATTTCAAATATGAAAATAAACGATATCCCCAACTCTCTCCGTGGGTCCTTGAGTTGCTTAGAATTTCTAGGATCAACCAAAAATGCAATAAAAACATGATATGCAATGATGACCTATGTATAACATTCCAAATTGAAAATTTGGGATGTTACAAACCTACCCCCCCCCCTTAAGATGAATCTCGCCCTTGAGATTCGGGTTGGCTAGAAAATAGGTGTGGGTGGTCCTTCCATAGGTCTTCCTCTCGTTCCCAAATGGCTTCATCATCAGTATGGTGGCTCCACTGAACTTTGCAGAACTTGATAACCTTGTTGCGTGTGACTCAGCTGGCGAACTCGAGAATCTTCACTAGTTTCTCCTCGTAGGTCAAATCACTATCCAGCTGAATCGCTTCCAGCGGCATTGTATCTCTCAAAGGAATATCGGCCATCTCTGTGTGGCACTTTTTCAACTGGGAAACGTGAAACACATCGTGAACTCCTGACAGTCCTTCTGGCAGTTTCAGCTTGTAAGCAACTTCTCTCATACGTTCCAAAACTTTGTATGGTCCCACAAAATGTGGTGCTAACTTTCCTTTAACTCCAAAATGCTTAACTCCTCAAAGTGGGGACACACGAAACTATAGTCTGTCTCCAACTTTGTAAACTATCTCCTTGCGTTTAGAATCTGCATAACTCTTCTGCCTGGACTGGGCTACCTTCAGTCTGTCGTGAATTAGTTTAACCTTCTCTTCTGACTCCTTAATCAAATCTGGTCCAAACATTTGATGGCCTCCAACTTCATCCGACAACAATGGTGTCCTGCACCTCCTTCCATACAAAGCTTCAAAAGGGGCCATCATCAAACTGGCTTGATAACTGTTGTTATAAGAGAACTCTGCATATGGCAAACTGTCGTCCTAACTAGATCCATAATCTAGCGCACAAGCTCTCAACATGTCCTCCAGAATCTGATTGACTCTCTCGGTCTATCGATCTGTCTGTGGATGAAAGGTTGTACTGAACTCTAGCCTAGTACCCAAAGTTTCATGCAACTGATTCCAGAGCTTTGAGGTAAACTGGGTTCCTCTATCTGATACAATGGTCCTCGGAACTCCATGCAGACATACGATCCTGGTCATGTATATCTTTCCCAACTTAGCACTTGTATAGGTGGTCTTCACTGGGATGAAATGAGCTAATTTCGTCAATCGGTCGACTACAACCCATATCGAGTCATAGCCTGAACAAGCCCTGGCAATCCAGTGATAAAATCCATGCCTAGCTTGTCCCACTTCCATTCGGGTATAGGCAATGGTTGTAGCAATCCTGCTGGCTTCTGATGCTCTGCCTTTACTCTCTGACATACATCGCATACTGCTACATACTCCGCAATATCCTTCTTCATAACGGTCCACCAGAAAATTTCCTTCAAATCCAGATACATCTTGGTATTTCCTGGGTGAATCGAATACAGCGAATCATGGGCCTCTTGTAGAATCAACTTCCTGATCTCGGGGTCATTAGGCACATATACGCGATCCTCAAACCATAAAGTATCGTGCTCATCCTCACAAAATCATGTAGGCTTCCCTTTGCTCATCCTTTCCTTTATCTTGACAATCTCCTTGTCGGTCTTCTGAGCTTCTCTGATCTTATCTATTAAAGTGGAATGAATTTCCAATGCTGCTACATAACCTCTCGGAACTATTTCCAAACATAGCTCGCGAAGATCCTCGGCTAACTCCTTGGGTAAATCTCTGGTCATGAGCGTATTAACATAACTCTTGCGACTCAACGCATCTGCTACTACATTAGCCTTTCTGGGATGATAGTGCAACTTCATATCATAATCCTTGATGAGCTCCAACCATCTCCTTTGCTAAGATTCAACTCCTTTTGTGTGAAGATATATTTCAAACTCTTGTGATCCGTGTATACCTCATAGTGGTTTCCGATGAGAACATGTCTCCATGTCTTCAATGCATGCACTACGGCTACTAACTCCAAATCATGAGTAGCATAATTTTGCTCATGAGGTTTAAGATATCGTGAGGCATATGAAACAACTCTTCCCTCCTGCATAAGCACTGCTCCAAGTCCTCGACGTGAAGCATAGCAATACACTTGATAATCCTTTCGTTGATCTGGAAGAATCAACACTGGGGCTATAACCAAACGTTTCTTCAACTCCTGGAAACTAGCCTCACACTCCTCAGTCCATTTGAACTTGGCGTCCTTTTTCAACAACTTTGTCATGGGTTTTGCAATCTTGGAGAAATTCTCTATGAACCTCCGGTGATATCCTGCGAGTCCAAGAAAACTCCTGATCTCCTCAACTGATGTGGGTGCTACCCATTTAGTCACAGAAACAACCTTGGTGGGGTCTACTGCTATTCCTTCTCCGAATATAACATGTCCAAGGAATCCAACTTCCTTCAACCAAAACTCACACTTGCTGAACTTGGCATATAATTGATGTTCCCTGAGCTTCTCGAGAACCAAATGCAAATGCTCCTTATGCTCATCTTCATTCTTCGAGTAGACCAATATATCATCAATGAACACTATGATGAACTTATCCAAAAACTCATTAAACACCTTGTTCATCATGTTTATGAAATAGGCAGGCGCGTTAGTCAGACCAAATGACATGACGGTATACTCATATAGCTTGTACCTTGTGGTAAAAGCTGTCTTAGGTATATCCTGCTCTCGAATCTTCAGCTGGTGGTATCCTGATCGCAGATCAATCTTGGAAAATACTTTAGCTCCTTGCATCTGGTCAAACAAATCATTGGTCATCGGCAGTGGGTACTTATTCTTGATCGTCACTTGATTCAATGCACGATAATCAACAACCATCCTCAATGATCCATCCTTCTTACCCACTAGAAGTACTGGGGATCCCCAAGGTGATGTTGAATGTAACCTTTCTCCAGTAACTCCTTAATCTGATTCTTAATTTCCTCCAAATCCTTTGCGGGCATCCGATACGGTCACTTTGATATTGGCCCGATGCCTGGCAAAAGCTCGATCAAAAACTCAATGTCTCTATCTAGTGGCATGTGTGGCAACTCCTTTGGAAATACATCAGGGAAATCCTTCACCACTGGTACTTCCTCCTATACAACTCCTGATAAGGAATTCACTTGAGTCTCTTCGGCATATGCCAGGATACATACTTGATCCTTCTCCCTTCGGGAGTGGTGAGCATAATCGACTTACTGGCGCAATCGATGTTTCCTCCATACATCGATAGCCAATCCATACCCAAAATCACATCCAACCCTTGTGACTCCAGAATTATCAGATCTGAGGGGAAAACATGCCTACTAATGGTCAATGGCATCTGAAAACATCCTTGGCTTGCCATATGCTCCGCTCCTGGCGAGCTTACTAACATAGGTGTCCTAAGAACTTTGGTGGGCAACTTATAATTATCCACAAATCCCCTTGATATGTATGAATGTGATGCACCAGTATCAAAAAGAACGATTGCAGTAAATGACTTAACCAAAAACTTACCTATAACTGCATCTGGCTACTCTTCAACCTCCTCCACGCTAACGTGGTTCACTTCCCAGAGCTTCCGTTGCCATTTCCATTCTTTGTTTCGGAACACTCCGTGGCGTAATGTCCATTCTTCCCGCACTTGAAACAAGTAATTCTTCCCGCACTTGAAACAAGTAGTGTGACTTAGATCCTTCTTGGCAGGCATTGCTGGGTTGGAACGGTTCTGGCCATTACTTCATTCCCATTCCCATCCTTGAGGCCACTATGGTTATGCAAACGTCCTCCATTGGAATTATGGCCTCCATGGTTATGGTGAATGTGTCCTCCCGAGTTCGGCGTAAAACGGGGTCTCTGCTGAGCTCCTGAATTGTACTTCCCTTGTCCATACTTCCTCTTGTAGCTGTCTATATACTGCTATTTACCTTCAATCATAAGAGCTCTATCTACCAACTCCTGGTAGTTTTTGAAGGTTGCCACCATCAACTGCATGCTCAGCTCATCATTCAGTCCTTCTAGAAACTTCTCCTGCTTAGCAGCATCTGTAGCGACATCATCCGGGGCATAACGTGCTAACTTATTAAACTCATCCACATACTGGCCCACTGTGCGTCCTCCTTGGCACAAGTTGCTAAACTCGCACTACTTCATGTTCATAGCTCCTGCCGAAACATGGCATTGCGAAAAGCGTGCTAAAATTGGTCCCATGTAACAATGTCAATGGGGTAAGTGCCTGTGATATTCTCCCACCATGATGTTGTGGGTCCATCAAGTTGATGTGCGGCAAAACGCACTCTCACTCTCTCTGCATCTGTGTATCCTGCAGTGGTCAGCTCCCTTCCAATCTTGCGGAGCCAATCATCTGCAACAATCGTCTCGGTGCTACTATAGAACATCGGCAGATTCAGCCTTAGAAAACGGGCTAAGTGATCAACAGTTGGTGGTGGTGGTGGGTTGTTGTTGTTGCCTTGGTTCTGATTCTGAACTAGTAGCTGCATCAAGGTATTCTGCTGCTGTATCAACTGAGTGAGCTCCGGTAGGAAAGCAAATCCATTGTCACATCTCCGAGGCATCTGATGGGTTTAGAAAAGGTGAGAAAATAGAATAGAATGAGGTATAGAGGGAAAACACTACCCATATGCACATGAGACAAACACAATCATATCACTTCAATCAATTCACACAAGGGCTTACAATCGGTCTAACTATCATTACAAAAGTGCTCGGACTATACTATATACATGGGGGAATACTACTACTGGTATGGTGGTCGACTAGAAGTTTTAATCGATAGAAGACTCCATGATATCTTCTCCAACTTCATCAACATAGTCATCATCGCTGTCGTCAGGGTCTGAGTTGGTGTCGTCGATGATGATGTAGTCCTCCGAATGAATGTCCTTGGAATCGTCGTCATCTCCTCCTGGCGCGGGGTCTCCCATGAATACTCCTACCTTCCTCGTCAGGTCGTCATTCTTCTCCACTAGTATCGTCATTTCCTCCTCATATTCATCGCGTGTAGACTTGAGTTCTTCCTGCAGCTTTGAAATCCTGGTCATTGCTTTCTTCAGATCTATCATACATGCGCACATCTGGTTATCATGGCGACGAATGTGCTGGTTTAACTCCTGGATGAAAGTTGCAATGGACCTGTCTCTCCTGGTGCCGATCATCTCCAATTTCTCATCTCGGTGCACACATATCTAGTAAATAGTATCCTTAAGATCCTTGTGGTAAACTTCTCCAATGCGTCCCATGGCGATGTGGGCTGCCATGCTCTTTCCTAGACTCCAGGTTGGTGCATCAAAGGAAAACTCTATGGGCTCAGTGACTACCATGAAGGTCCTTCCCGGAACTTCAACTCGAATCATCCAACTCTCCTCTTCTGGTAAAGTGGCAATGTAGGTCCAAGTGAAACATGGTATTCCGATGTTTAGGTACCTAGTAACTTCCTTCAAGTGTCGTCCAAAAGGTGTGTCTTCATCCAGTTGTGTAAACTTGTTCCTTGAGTCCACCATCCTATGGAGTAGAAAAGGGAGAGGAGTCAGAAATGAGTAGAGAAGAGTGACCTATGGTTTTAGCTTACTGGTCGTGTCCTACAGTCAGTGTGTGCTCTGATACCATCTTGTAGCGACCAGACCTCAAACACTCTAGTCTCTGTGCATCAGTGTCATCCCTGGATCGGTAATGTTGACACGCATAGTACTTGTGGATTTATAACAGAGTTTCAATCACACACTTATTACATCAAATGTCTCAAAAGAGAACTTGTTACAATAATATGGCTTGAGGCCATCTAAATAAGATAACAGCGGAAGGCTTGGAAGATAAAGTGAGTCCATCAACTCCAACGGCATAGCTGAGTGAACAACAATGACCTATGGCACCTTACTCGTCGTTTGAAAAGTCTGCAACATGATATGTTGCAGCCCGAAATGGGCCAGCACATGGAATATGCTGGCAATGTAACACATAGAGTAATGAACAGAATAAATGCTATCACCACATGCATATATGGCTGGTGGAAAGCTCTATGGTTAAAGTTTTGCCTATAGCCAATTTTTTCCTACATCAAAGGAATAAATTTTATTTAACTATCAAGGTGTTTGTTAAACATTGAGAAGGATCCTCTGACTCAATCCCAATTAAGCAATATCAATTAACCTAACAAATTAATTTAGAGTGATGAGATCAACATGATAATCCAAGAACCAGATACTCAAAATGTCCATAACCGGGGACACGCCTAATCATGATTAGTTTATACACTCTGCAGAGGTTTCGCACTTTTCCCCACAAGACTCAATCTACTCCGTTGAATTTCTTTCACTACAGGGTGTTTGAGAAACGGATGACCGAGACACAGTCTTTCAGAAACAATAACTCTTTACTTTGGGTGGACAGTTACACCTACATCCCCCTACATCCGCTAGTCCACCTCTTCAAGAGCTCACGCAACTTACTCAACTATGCCAGAGCCCATAATGGCTTGTGGCTGCACATGGAAGTTTCTAGCATGAATAATCTTATGATCCCTTTGAGCCTGGGTGGAGAACCGTAGGATGATCACATGGGTACTCCGGGATATCCTAGGACAACACTGGATTCTCCAGGTGCCTTGACAACCACTGGGTACTCCAGGGTGCCTCAACCAATCCACCCAGATCAGTATTTAAGTAGCCACCTTAAGTTAACCATTAATTAACAATACTCACATTTGTCATGGATACACTCACCCCAACCACGTCTACGAGCATAGCATAGCAATCCTGAGCATAACGTAGAAGTAACTACAAAGGTTTGATCATAAAAGGGCAATAGGTTCTACCTCATCATCTACTTCCCAAACCCACATGTTATTCAGATCCTAACCATGCAATATTTGAGGATTGTAACTAACGCATAAAAACTGGGTAATAAAGGGATATGATCAAAGTGTTACTCGCCTTGCTGATGATCCGCAAAACCTAGAGACTCGTAGTAGCACGCTTCGCACTCCGGGTATTCAATCGCAAACAAACAATAACATACATAAGCACTCAACTAGAAGCATGGGTAAAACTCAAATAAGAGTATCTAACCAGAAAGTTCAACTGAAGAACTCCGGTTTGCAAAAAGAATCAAATCAAACGGAGCAACGAAACTCAAACTACGAAAGAAACAAGAACCGTTTACTAATCTAGACTAAAGTCAAATTTTACATTACCACAATCTTGTTCAAGTTGGTTAAACATAAAGAGGTCTTTGAGACGAAGATCTAGGCGCTTGTTTCATGTGATTCGGATAAACAAAAGAAAAGATAAACTAGATCAAAGATCAGGGCAGAAATCACGATTGAAAATAATCGTGGAAAAACCCTGGAAAATAAAATGAGACAAACAGGCTAACGAACGAACGTTCGCTGTCTGCGGCTAACTAACGAACAACGTTCGTTAAAACGAATGTACGGACGAACATCCGCTAAATAACTAAACCGAAAAAAAACGAACCAATCCAATAATAAAACTAGATCTAGGTTTCTGAAAAAAATGATCGGTTTTCTAAGAAAAACCGAAACGGCGGCGGCAGCGGTTTCTACCTCCGGCGAGTGGCGGCGGTTGGCGGGATCAGGTGGCGGCAGCGGCAACTCCGACGACGGGCTATCGGCGACGGCGGGAGGGGCGGTCGGCGGTAGCGGGCGGGGCGACGGGGAGGCGGCGGCGCAACGGGGAGGCGACGGCGTCGGTACGGAGCGAAGTGGCGGCGGCGGCGGCACGGCTTTCGAGGCGGCGGCGCTAGGGTTTGGCGAGGCGGCTTGGGCTGGCGGCGAGGTCGGGCCTCGCCCTATAAAGGCCGGCCGGGCGGTGTCCGGGTCGGGCACGGCCCGTTAGGTCGGTGCACTTTTTTTTCTTTTTTTAAATAAACTAACGTGAAAAAAAACAAAAGAAATACTAAACAGAGTCCAAAAATCCTGAAATAAATTTTTGCGGTCCTCTAATAATATCGCGGACAAAGTAAACATTTATTTGGGCTACTAGTGCAATTTTGAAAAACGCATTTTTCCTAATTCAAATAAAATAGGAATAAAAGTACAAATAAAATTCTTATTTGATTTTAACATTTTTCCTCCAATATTTCTTTTATTTTGGAGAAGTCATTTTATCCCCTCTCTTTTATTTTAATATTGGAAATACTCGGAGAGAAAAATGATTAAAACCAAAGTGATCCTCTTTTCAATATTTGAGAAAATTCAAATATGAAAATAAACAAAATCCCCAACTCTCTCCGTGGCTCCTTGAGTTTCTTAGAATTTCTAGGATCAACCAAAAATGCAATAAAACCATGATATACAATGATGACCTATGTATAACATTCCAAATTAAAAATTTGGGATGTTACAACTGGTCTCGAGCAAATGAGATGGCAAAGGATATAGTTGACAAGTGCGCAGGTTGCCAATTCTACTCCAACATGTCCCACAAGCCTGCGTCTGCCTTGAAGACTATCCCACTCATCTGGCTATTTGCAGTCTAGGGATTGGATATGGTTGGACCCTTCAAGACCGGCAGAAGTGGTTACGCCCATTTGCTTGTAGCAGTCGACAAGTTCACCAATTGGATCGAAGCCAAGCCCATCCAAAACCTTGACGTAGGCACTCCCGTCAGTTTCATCAAGGAGTTGATATTCAGATATGGAGTTCCTCACAGAATTATCATAGATAACGGCTCCAACTTTGATTCTGATGAGTTCAAGGCATTCTGTGTGTCCCAAGGCACTCGGGTCAACTATGCGTCTGTTGCACACCCGCAGTCGAATGGGCAAGCAGAAAGGGAGAATGGTTTGATCCTTCAAGGGTTAAAACCCTGACTGATGCACAACCTCAAGCACGCTGCTGGAGCTTGGGTGACTGAATTACCATCCGTCCTATGGGGGCTGAGAACGACACTGAACCGGTCGACTGACCGAACCCCTTTCTTCCTGGTGTACGACACCGAAGTTGTGCTTCCTAGTGATTTGCTGCACAATGCCCCCCGAGTGGAACTCTTCTTAGAAGCTGAAGCAAAGCAAGCACGCGAAGATGCAGTTGATCTCCTGGAAGAGGAACGCGAGATAGCTTTGATTCGGTCAACCATATATCAGCAAGATCTACGTCGATTCCATGCTCGCAATGTGACAAGTCGAGCATTTCAGGAAGGAGACCTTGTGCTCCGAGTGGATCAGAAACGGCCTCACAAGCTTGCTCCGTCCTGGGAAGGTCCCTTCATCATCACCAAGGTGCTTCACAATGGAGCGTACCACATCTACAACGTAGCCAAGAACATGGACCAACCACACGCATGGAACGCAGAGCTGCTTCGTCCTTTCTATACCTAAAATCACTCGACCCGACGAGTTGTAATAAGAGTACTTCAGTTTTCTTTCCAAAGACAAGATTTTTACAGTATCTTAGTGATTGATTCCCTATAATCATTTGTGTCTAAATCCTCGAGTGGGTGGCTTAGCCATGAACCTTATTCTTCTAAGTTAAAAAACATTCCGAGTGGAGAGCAATCCACCCACTCAGAGGCTTAGCTGCGACCCCGTACTCGCCTAAGTTAAAAAAACATTCTGAGTGGAGAGCAATCCTCCCACTCGGGGGCTTAGCTGCGACCGCCTAAGTTAAAAAACATTCTGAGTGGAGAGTAATCCTCCCACTCAGAGGCTTAGCAGCGACCCCATACTTGCCTAAGTTAAAGAACATTCCGAGTGGAGAGCAATCCTCCCACTCAGAGGCTTAGCAACGACCCCGTAC
>NC_041391.1:494851248-494853578 GCF_002162155.2 Triticum dicoccoides | reverse complement strand
GTTGGTCACCTCATAACCACTCGGTCGCCCCGTGCGTCGCCATAGGTTGGTCACCTCGTAACCACTCGACCGCCCCGCGTGTTGCCACTCGGTTGGTCACCTCATAACCACTCGGCCGCCCCGCGCGTCGCCATCGGTTGGTCACCTCATCACCACTCATCCGCCCCGCGCGTCGCTATTCGGTTGGTCGCCTCATCACCACTCGGCCACTCGCGCACCTTCAGACAGCTAAGTCATTTTACATGCACTACATTCTGTTATTTCCGAGTTCCCGAGTATCCTGTTATTCACACATCACATTCACTCGGAGGCCATGCCACCAAGTGTACCTCTACGGTCAGCTGCTTATTTTCACCCGAGTCCAACTTTCATTTTTTTCGCATACATCATTCACGAACACCATGTGTTCTTCATTCCGGGTTTGCATCGGTCCTCCAGGGCTGCAGCTCAGTCGAAACACTACACATCCGTTTTATTTGAGCCAGCACTTCGACAAGTTCGAACGGATCCTTCGCTCTTTCAGACTCTTGCTGGTTAGCCAGCAAGCCCCTTGCACTCCCAATGGGTGTCTATGGGTGTTATTCACACAATTTATTTCAGCACACATCGAATTTCCTCGAGAAATTATTTCATTGGCTTGTGCCATTTTTTACACAAGTTACGCGATCACTCGACGACCCTGTCTGACAACTTCATCGCTGCTCGTACTTGGTCACCATACCGGTCCAGCGCACCACAACATCGACCTTGTCGCTCTGTTGACTTCAAACACATCCGGCCAACCCCTCTGTGGAATCCTCTTCATCGTATCAATGATATAGACCTCATCAGGCATGAGACAGATAAGTCCCTTTTATAATCAAATTTCACACTTCACTCTTTTGCGAGTTTGCCTCTTTCGAGCATCACTCGGAAGCTTCTCCTCCTATTTACCGGAGTCCAACTCGTTGAATTGCAAATCATCCATTCGAAACTATATTTCTCGTATTCCGACATGTCCGTTGTCGAAGCCTGTAGTACGCTGGGGGGCTACGCCGCACTTGGGGGCTGCATCTCATTTGGAATGAGACTCTCCTGAGTGGTCGAGTACTTCATCACCAGTCAGATCCTTCACTTCTACAAATACATTCGATCCGCCACTTTGACAAGTTTTATAATCACCCAGACGCTCTGCACGCCATCTTCATTCTTATTCAGACTCAGTTGTCATGCCGGTCTTGTTGTGTCGCAACCAAACTACACCGACCTCATCGTTACATTAGCCCCCCAACACGGGAACGACTAAGTTACTCGTATGATCAAACCTCATATCACACTCTGTAGCAAGCTTACCTCTTTCGAGCATCACTTGGGGGCTCCGCACAGCCGTTGGCCATGCCTCCCTCAGGGGTTACGCCCATTCAATCAACTCATTGATCACATCAGGAATATCTTTCTGACCATACATGCTCAGTCCACTGAAAATCTATAAGGGTAGTACTGTCCACTCGGACGATCGCCCAAATCATTACCTAAAGTCATCTTCAGGACTGCAAAAGGGTGAAAACAACGCTCCTCTACGGATACACTTGGCCCTATCCTAGGCTCCAAGGCGTCAGTTTCACAAAGTTGGACTCAGAGATGGCATGTGTTGGTTTTCCCCCAGGATAATGAGTGGCCTCTCTCTGGAGAGTCAGTCCACACACTAGCCTCGTCACTCGAGTTTCATGGCACGTCCATGTTAGACCACTAGTCTATCTCCTCCGGGAGACATACAAGTGCCACCAAGTTTTTCCTTGCAGTCAACATACCCCGATCAGTCGGGAAGCACGTCCACTTGGATAAATACCGCTTTCATGCAAAAGGGTAAAAACGAAGCGCCATCGCTGAATCGTACAGGCGGCCTTACTCGTCGAACGTCGTTCGTACAACCACCTTGCTACGCATCATCCGATTGATTCAATTCCAGATAAAGATAGTTTACAGTCTTCCGAATGATTATTGTTCATTTTTTACATGTTCGAAAATCCCGCAGTGGGTGCCTTAGTTGCGAATCTGTTTCGCCTAAGACGAAGAAAAAATCCTACCGAGTGGTGAGTCTGCATCTCACTCGGGGGCTTAGCTGCAGTCCAGTACTCGCCTAAGTGACAAAAATCCTACCGAGTGGTGAGTCTGCCTCTCACTCGGGGGCTTAGCTGCAGTGTAGTACTCGCCCAAGTGACAAAAATCCTATCGAGTGGTGAGTCCGCCTCTCACTTGGGGGCTTAGCTGCAGTCCTGTACTCGCCTAAGTGACAAAAATCCTACCGAGTGGTGAGTCTACCTCTCACTCGGGGGCTTAGCTGCAGTCCA